>NC_072475.1:41737500-42037500 GCF_027574615.1 Eptesicus fuscus
GACAAGTAGACCACAAATAACAAAATAGTAGCTCTAAATCCAGCTGTGTCCTTAATTACATTGTATATAAATAGACTAAACACTCCAATTAGAAGGCAGAAGTTGACAGAATGTATTTAAAAAGCAAGATCCAACTATATGCTGCCTACAAGAAATATACTTTAAAAAGAAAAACAAATACAAGAATGGGAAAAGTGTCTCATGAAAACACTAAGCATGAGAAAGCTGTGATGGCTGTATTAATATACACTTTAAGACAAATAGCTTTTCTAAAGATAAGGAGGAAAGAAGAGACATTTTATAATTATAAAAGGGCCAGTACATCGGGAAGATAAAGCAACTATGAATGTGCATTTTCTTAGTAACTGGCATTTCAAATAATGAAGCAACAAATAACATATGCATCATGTCCAAGAGTGGTTTCTCACAGAATGTATGATTGTTTTAACACTTCAAAATAATCACTGTAATGCACCATATTAACAAAATGAAGGAAATCATATAATCATCTCCATATATAGTACTAAAAAAAAGCATCTGAAAAATTTGACAATCGTTCATAATGAAAACTCTCATCAAACTAAGAATGGAAGGGAATGTCCTTAACCTGATAAAAGATATCTATAAAAACTTACTAACATCATACTTTAAGTGAAACATGAACTCTTTCCCTTAATATTAGGAAAATGCAGCAATGTCTGCTCTTACCACTTCTATACAACATTATACTGGAGGTCCTAGCCATTAGAATAAGCCATGGGGGAGAAAAAGTCACAGAGATTGAAACAGAAGAAGTAAAATTGTCTCTATTCATAGATAACATGATTGTATTTCCATTTAGAAATATATTCCTATTAAGAGTTATATATGGTAATTCTATTTACTATAGGGTTAAAAAACATTAAATTCATAATATCTTTTCATTACAAACTACTATGTTGCCAAGAGAAATGAAAGGGGACCTAAATAAATGGAAAATTATATAATATTTATGAAATTATAAGACTCAATATTGGTATAATAACAGTTCTCCCCAAAGTGATCTATATAGTTAGTGCAATCTCAATCATGAGCCCAGCAGAAATCAAAAGAGGATTCTAAAATGTATATGGAAATGAAAAGATCCTAAAATAGCCAAAACAATCTTGAAAAAGAACAAAGTTGGAAGATCTACACTACCTGATCTCAAGGCTTAGTAATAAACTATAGTAATCAAGACCATGTGGAAGAATAAACTCAAGATGGATAAAAGACTTAACTGTAAGTCACAGAACCATAAAAGCCCTAGAAGAAAGCCTAGAGAGTAAAATCTCAGACATCTCTCATAACAATATTTTTGTTGACATATCTCCTTGGGCAAGGGAAACAAAGGAAAAAATAAACAAATGGGATTACACCAAACTAAAAAGCAAAAGAAACCATCAACAAAATGAAGACAATCCACTGAATGGGAGAGCATATTCGTCAATGATACATCTGATAGGTTAATTTCCAAAATATATAAAGAACTTATACAACTCCACACCAGGAAGACAAAAAATGGGCAAAGGACCTGAATAGACACTTCTCCAAAGAGGACATACAGATGACCAATAGACATGTGAAAAAATCCTCAATAATCAGAGATATGCAAATTAAAACCATGATGAGATATCATCTTATACCTGCCAGAATGGCTATCACCAATAAGTCAACAAACAAGTGCTGGTGAGGAAGTAGAGAAAAGAGAACTCTAGTATACTGCTGGTAGGAATGCAGACTGGTGCAGCCACTGTGGAAAACAGTATGGAGTTACCACAAAATATTAGATAGAAATGCCTTTGAACCAGTGATCCCACTTCTGGGAATATATCCTAAGAAACCCCAAACACAAAATTGAATATGTGCACCCCTATGTTCATTGCAGCATTATTTACAATAGCCAAGATCTGGAAATAGCCCAAGTACCCATTAGTAGATGAGTGAATAAAAAAAGCTGTGGCCCTAGCTGGTTTAGCTCAGTGGATAGAGTGTTGGCCTGAGAACTGAAGGGTCCCAGGTTTGATTCTGGTCAAGGGCATATGCCCTGGTTGGGGACTCAATCCCCAGTGGAGGGCGTGCAGGAGGCAGCCAATCAGTGATTCTCTTCATTGATGTTTCTATCTTTCTCGCCCTCTCCCTTCCTCTCTGAAATCAATAAAAATACATTTTTTTTAAAAAAAGCTGAGGTACATTTGCACAATGGAATGCCGTAAAGAATAAGGAACTCTTACCTTTTGTGGCAGCATGGATGAACCTGGAGATTATTATGCTAAGTTAAATAAACCAGTCAGAGAAAGATAAATGCCATATGATCTCATTTACATGTGGAATCTAATGAACAAAATAAATGAGAACCAAAATAGAAACAGAGGCATGGTTACATGGAACAGACTGACAGCTGTCAGAGGGGAAGAGGGTTGGGGGATTGGATGAAAGAAAGTAAAGGGATAAACCATAGACTCAGACAACAGTGTGGTGATAGCCAGAGGCTAGGTGGAGGTGGGCAAAGGGGGGGAAAAGGGAGGGAAAGAAACTTTGCTTGGGGCAATGGGCACACAATGCAATATGCAAATGATGTTTTATGAAATTGTACACTTGAAACCTGTATGGTTTTTCGAATCCCAATCCTATCTAATAAAAAGGGAATATGCAAATTGATAGTCACACCATCACAAAGATGGAGGTGCCCATAGCCACAAGGTGGCAGCGCCCAGTCCCCTCAGCCCCGCCGGAGTCCCCCAGTCCTTTCAGCTCCGCTAGGGGAGGGCGGCAGGCACGCAGTGCGGCTGGACCCATGCGCCTGCTGCCAGAGTCCCCCAGTCCTTTCACAGAAAATGGGTTGCCACAAAAGTTGGTTAAGCTTCTTAGGACAAAAAGCATTCAAAATATTTGAAAAGGGAATTCCAATATTTATAAAAGTGTGGACTAGACAATTCAAGGTTATTTCCACTACAACCTTCTATGATTTTGTGATATTAACATTCTGAATTCACATAGTACCAGCTGTATTGTATGTAAGCAGATATTATTGAAAGGAATGGCCATTATTATTAAAACAACTCATAAAACCACACTGTTTGTATGTCAAGGACATTTTGTGTGATTTTCCTAATGGCTAGAGTTAATGCCCCTAAACCAGTAGTCAGACATCCCCCGAGGGGTCCCAGATTGGAGAGGGTGCAGGCCGGACTGAGGGACACACACACACACACACACACACACACACACACACACACCGTGCACAAATTTCATGTACCAGGCCTCTAATAAATTAAATAAAAACAAAAAGAAACCTATGTGGCATTGTAATAAGGACTTAATCTATTTCTTTAATCTTTTCGAAGAATCAACTTTACCACTCCATTGCTAATAGAATCTGGTGGGACTTTTTAAAGGTCCTTAATGGAGTTTATTTTATGCAGATGTTACTTGCGCATTTATATTATTCCTCTGCTAGACTGTGAGCTTCTCCTTGCATCTAGGCACTTAGTTTTATCAAATTTTATATGAGTCCTCAATGCCTGTAGTATTTTATACCTGTGGTTTGTTTTAAATACTATCTGTCAAAACAACAACCACTGCTCATCTTAAACAATGTCTACCCTATGGGCATCGATGAAACAAAGCCACCAAGCTTCCTTCCCCAAACCACCTACCCAAGGCGGAAGGCTGGCTGGTTTTTGGTGACACCCATTTTGGGGAGGACTCAGGATGGGGCGCCACCGGTTGCACTGGACGAGTCTGTCTGGCTGCCAGTTTCATCAGACTCATTTGCCTCTTCTGAAAAATTTCCTGTACATCGCCCAGCTTCTGCAGGACTTTCTGGGTGTTGGCCTGCGGGAACAAAAGCAAATCATGAGGTTGCTCTGCACTGAGCCTGAGGACATGACTCATTCCCTTTCACCCTTCTCCCCCTTTCCCCACGCCCAACCTCCCTTATAGGCAAGTCATCCCATGTCTCACCTCGCACCAGAATGTGCTTCTCGGAGTCTGAATCTCCCACTGATTGGCAACGACTGTGTTTCACTACTGCATGTCCAGCACAGGGTAGTACTCACTAAATACATGGTAAGTGGGTAAATGTTCACTCAGCCCTGTCCATTAATGTAGAAAAGGATACCATAGGCCATGGATGAAGGGCATTAGGCCAACTTACAGAACAGGGGAATTTAAAAATAAGGAATGCACCATGAATTAAGGCCTTGATGGAGAAAAAGAGTTTAAGTGTTCTTGGGGAAAGAATTGGGTAAGTTCTGAAACAGGGTCAAGGAAACCACAGGCACCTTTAGTTAAAAAAAAAAACAACAACAACCACACACAACAGCCCAGCTGTTATGACTCAGTGGTTGAGCATCAACTTATGACTCAGGAAGTCACAGTTCGATTCCCAGTCAGGGCACATGCCTCGGTTGCAGGCTCGATCCCCAGTAGGGGAAGTGCAGGAGGCAGCCGATCGATGTTTCTCTCTTATCGTTGATGTTTCTCTCATCAACAGTTTTTCTATAACTGACACTTCTGGCCTGCCTCCGAGATACTGGCTCCTTCCCTCAGAAGATGGCCCAGCATAAAAAAAAAAAAAAAAAAAAAGACAAATTTACTTTTCCAGTTGCGAAATGTGGCAACCTCTGTGGGTGTGTGCTGAGCTTGTACTTTCAGAATTAGGCATCCTCAAAGCACCCTGAATAACTCTTCTAATTCTGGGTCCCTTTTTTGATGGTTAAAATCATCCACGAGACAGATGCCAGAGTCAGCAGGACAAAGAAAAGGTACCCACTCTCCTTGATCCACCAGAGCTAGAGGGATGTCATGTTGCAAGTGAGGCCAAAAGAAACATTCAGCTGAATTCAGGCCTTGGTGAAACTCAAAGACATTTGGGTCTTGTTTCTTATTTCCTGAGCCCCTGCTTTAGAACACATAGTCAGTTTTGGAATGTCTGTGAGTTTCATTTCTCCCCTGGTATTTCTTCAGTTTATTTCTTTCCTACTTACATAGAGAGAAGGAGTCACACTGAATAACACTTAAATTCTTTATTGATTTTAGAGAGGAAGGGAGAGAGACAGAGAAACAGAAACTTTGATGAGAGAGAAGCATCATTGATTGGCTGCCTCCTGCACACACACACCCCTACACACACACACACACACACACACACACACACACACTGGGGATCGAGCCCACAACCTGGCATGTGCCCTAACGGGGAATTAAACCGGTGACTTCTTGGTTCCTGGGCTGATGCTCAACCACTGAGCTTCACCAGCCAGGCTGCACTGTATTTCTATTGGACAGGTTGGTCTAGACTAGGGTTTGGCAAACTTATCTGTAAAGGTCCAAACAGTAAAACTCTTCAGGCTTTGCAGACCATCTGGTCCCTGAGGTAACTACTGAACTTGGCTGTTGCTGCATAAAAGCAGTCATAGAACATAGAGAATTCAGAAACGAATGAGTGTGGCTGTGTTCTGATGGAACTTGACATACAAAAGTAGATGGCAAGCCCCTCTGGCCACAGGCTATACTTTGCGGACCCCTGGACTAGATTAAGTTCAGGGTCTGTGATTAAAGAGTCTCTTCAGAGAATGTGCCCCTGGCCTCAGGAAGCACGGCTGAACAATGCACCGGAGGTTCTGAGAACACGGCTATGAGTCCAAGTCCCAAAAGAAACCAAATTCCCTTATGTCAGGGTGATGGCAATGTCAGTTTGATGGTGATTAGAATTGGTGATCAGCCACTACTACCTGCCCTTGTGGCCCAGTGATGAGTGTGAGGAAATTGAGACGTGGGTGTTAACTGCTGCAGAAAGAAGAAATCTGACGGAATGAATGACTCTCAAATTGGTGATGGACGCTGTGCAGCCCTGGTGTGAGGCCAGTGCCACATGCTAGACCCCAACGACTCACCATGTGGACTGGACAGGACTTGAATCATCTTTGCCCTTTTGCATCTATCCCTTAAGACCCCAGAGTGAACCCTGCAAATGGTTCACTGAATTAAACTGAGGCATTCAGAAAAGACCCTAAATTCCTAAGCTCAAACCACGGGGAGGTGGGTACAAGATTAACAACTGCATTTCCCCCTTTCTCCTATTTTTACTTGCAAGTCCACTCTCCACACCACAATCTGAATTATTTTTTTTTTTCTTTTTTTCAGAATTATCTTTCTGAAATCTAAATCTGATCATGTAACTCACCTGCTCAAAAAGCCCTGCAGTGACACCTCATGCCTCATCCTGCAGCACCTGCCTCTTCATACTTGATCCTGACCACTGCCTCCCTTGTGTGCCCCTCTGTCCCTCCCATCTTATATGCTCTTGGACCTGGGAGCATTGCTGAGGAAACGTTTGTCTTCTACTCCACTGTCAGCACCATGACTGCGGGCTCTGTACGGGACTGTATTCTCAGGATAAAGCACAAACTGGGTACCCAGTAAACATCTGAAGAACTGAATGTTGCTACTTGCTACTGAGATTGTTTCGTTCTCTACACGGGGCGCCGAGAGTGAATGAGGAAGAAAAATCAAAACAGCGGCACTAAGGGGGCAGCTCAATCGCCACGCACTAGGGAAATGCCTCGAGGAGCCTCAGAGACAGGTGGCTGCTACAAGAACAACAGTGTAATGGCTGATGTTGTGTTGATAATCATTATGTCTTAAACGTAGCAGATTCAACCTTTTAGACTTAGAGTACCAGCTTTTTAGAAACAAGTTTTATTTTTTAGAATTTATTTTTTAGAATTTTTCAGGTTTACAGAAAAATTGCAAAATAGTATAAAGAGTTCCCATATACTCCACACTCAGTTTCCACTATTATTAACAGCTTACATTACTATGGTACATTTGTTATAATTAATCAATCAATATCGATACATTATTCTGATTTTTAAAAAATTATTAAATAAAGTATATACTTTATTAAATAAAGTACAAAATTATTAAATAAAGTACAAAGTTATTAAACAAGGTACATTACTATTAAATAAAGTACAAACTTTATTTAGGTTTCCTTACTTTTTACTTAATGTGCCTTTTTTCTCCCCCAGGGTCCCATCAAGATTCCATATTACATTTAGTTGTCATGACTTCCGCTCCTCTTGGCTGTGACCAGTTCTCAGCCTTTCCTGGTTTTTGATGACCTTGATGCTTTGAGGAGTATTGATCAGTTATTTTGTAGACTGTCCCTCGGTTGTTATTTATCTGATGTTTTTTACATGATTAAACTGAAATTATGTGTGTTTTTTTTTGGGGGGGGGAAGACCACAGAAGTGCCATTTTTATCACATCACATCATACCATGTGCATGACTTAATACTGTTGATGTTGACCTTGATCACCTGGCTGAGGTCGTGTATTAGTTTTCTCCACTGTGAAGTCATTCTTCCATCTCTCCCTTCCCATACTGTACCCTTTGGAAGAAAGTCACTACGTGTAGCCCCCACTTAAGGATGGGGAAGTTTTGCTCCATCTCCATGGGGGCTAAGTATCTACATAAATAATTTGGAATTCTTCTGCATGTGAGATTAGTTTCCTCCCCCCTATCTATTTATTTATGTATTCCATCATTTATTTATATCAGCATGGATTCATGGAGATCTATTTTATACTTTGGGTTGTAATCCAATACTATTCTATCGATCATGTTGCTCAGATTGTTCCGGCTTTGGCCATGGGGAGCTCTTTCGATTGCCTCCTATGTCCCGTCACTGTGGTTTGTTTTGCTTTTTAGCAATTCCTTACTTTTTGACATTATAAGATGTTCCAAGATCACCTTGTATATATTCTGCCCCAGTCCTAGAATCAGTCATATCTCCAAGGAGCCTCTTTTCTTGGAGAATAGTATTAGAAACCAAGCTCTGGGAGCTAGGTGTGCTCATTGCTATTGGTGTCTCATTGTTTCTAGGCCCTCTCTGCTAGCCAAGTAAAGAGAACCATGGGTCTATACCAACCTGTATATATACATATATCTTGGAATATTTCTATATGTGTCAAGTACCAGTTTTGACAACAAAGTGGATAAAACATTCTCTGACACATAGGATATTTAATCTTATAACAGAATTTTACTTCAAACTAAAAGAATAGATGGGCTTTGGGGATATTTTGGTCTATTTTATTCTTTTTTAAAAATATATATTTTTTATTGATTTTAGAGAAGGGAGAGAGAGAGAGAGAGAAACATTAATGATAAGAGAGAATCATTGATTGGCTGCCTCCTGCAGATATCCCACTGGGGATCGAGCCCACAACCCAAGCATATGCCCTTGACCAGAATCAAACCCGGGACCCTTCAGTCTGCAGGCCAACGCTCTATCCACTAAGCCACACCGGCTACAGCCGGGGTTTTTTGTTTGTTTGTTTGTTTTTATATAAAAAATTATTTTAGAGAGAGAAGAATGGAGAGGGAGAGAGAGAAAACATCAATCGGTTGCCTCCCATATGCACCCTGACCAGGGATAGAACCCACAACCTGGGCATGCGTCCTGACTGGGAATCGAACCTGTGACCTTTCAGTGTAGTGGCATATATTTCTCCACCAGTGTCTAGTATTCCTCTGCCCAAGGCCACAGCCCTTACTAGCTGCCTCTCTTACAGTCACAGCTGCATCACTTCCTAGGTCCCCTTTGCCTTTCAGGATTAGGGGTGGTAACTGCTCCCTGTTTCTTGCTAGCCCCAAGGGGCTTCACCATCCCTGTTGGATTCCCTAAATCCTGCCTGTGTCTTTGTAAAAACTGCCTACATCAAGCTCCCTAAAAATAGGTGAATCAGATTCTCAAAAGGGTCCATGACTCAAAAGAGGTGAAGAAGCCTTTCGAGCAGAGGTACATGCAAAGTGATGGTGTGTCAGAGAAAGGCCTGCTAGCCAAAACTCGCTGGCTTCACAGAAGGGTGCTCCTCTCAAATGCAAATCAGATCAAGTTATTCCCCTGCTTAAATTCTGTAGTGGCTTCCCGCTGCTCTTAGAAGAAAGGCCAAGCTCCTTAAAATGGCCCACAGAGCCCCACCTCGTCTTTCCCTCTCTAATCTTACCCCAAACATTCTTTGTCTGCTCTCTGTACTCCAGCCACCCTGACCCTTGAGTTCTGCAGTTGCGTCAGGCTCCCTCCAGCCCTGCGGCCTCTGCACACGCTGCTCCTTCGGACTGAAAAGGACCCCCATCTTCTCTACTCGTTCTCTAGGCCTTGCTTCAAGTGACCCCCGGTCCAGGTCAAGTTCCGCTGTCACATACCCGATAGGACCCTGAATCCCAATTCCAGAGCACTCATTTCAGCTTCGAACACATTTTTGTGTTTTTGTGTTTGACATTTATTAATGTCAGCCTCTCCCACTACCCTGTAAATTCCATGCGGGATGGAACCGTGTCTATTTCTGTTTGCTGTTGGTTCTTGGCACAGTGCACGATACATGAGAGATGCTCGTGAAGATTTGTAGGGAAATGAATGACTGAGTCAGACTGTGGAAGGTCAGTCTGCCCAGAAGCAGTTTGCCAGGAGTCTAAAAGGCCCCCTGAGGGCTCAAGAACTGGTTAACCTGCTCAGGATATCCTGCCTGGACTTTCTTCAGCAACAGGCAAAGGCCCCCAGTGCCTCCTTCCAAACCACAGGATGAAAATAACCCACCAACATTACCTTTACATCAGGGGTGAGAATCAACTCAAACTGGTTGTAAATCTCCTTGGGGCTGGGCAGCTGGTACTCCTTCGCTGTGTCCAGGAATGCCTCAATGTCGGTCAAGGCAACGTCAACACCCTCTCGAGACTGGTACTTGTCTACAGCTTGGGAAGCCAAGAGGTAGATTCCCGCTTCACACCACCGGCTGACCTTTGGAAAAGGAACACAGTGCCCTGTGCAGTTAGCCTGACCACAGCTCAGCCACCACAGTCCCTTGGGAGGTCTGAGCTCCTCTGGGTCTACCAGGATTCTGAGGAACTGGGAACTTGTTGTGGGACAGCATCCAGTCGAGAGGTCTAACCCCTGTAAATACAGCTGTAGAGGTGGACCAACCCAAACCAATTTTACATCTGCCCACTTCTCAGGGATGTCACCCAACCAATAAAATGAATCGTGTAAACATTCTGCCCTTTTCTACTGACAGTAATTACTATCCCTCCAGGAGGAGAAAGGCAAGTACTTCTAAGTTTGGTCTCACTACAGAGAAATGTAACCAATGATTTTTCGGGTTGACCTTCTAGGCCACTTGTCTTACCTCCTAACTGGTTACAAGAGCACAAGGTAACTAATGAAGCATCAGACCTGTCCCCTACATGTTTTGCTGCAGGAGGGACTGTCCTTTTAACAAAAAGACTTTCCTCTGTCCACATTTGCACTTATTGTCATTTGTCTTTCCCAGGGAAGCATCCAAGAATGAAAAGTTCTGTAACTCAGAACAGCAGTACTCACACTTTCCAGAATGCTGGGATGAAACCAGGTAGGTGATGAATTCTAACAGTTCAACTTTTTAAAGATGTGCACAGAAAGACAAGGGCCCTGGTGATCCCTGAATATTTACATGAGCTGCCAGAGCAAGTACACCTGCATTTCCATTCCAGGTGACCTGAAGGGCTACGTCAAGTAACTATACAGGGGAAAAGCACTCCAAAGGAGTTACCGCTAAGTGGGAAATTACAGGCAACTTAAATCTGTCTTCTATTTCCCCCCTAAATTATCTACATTGAATGTGTACTACTTTTAGAATAACACACACACACACACACACACACACACACACACACACACACCAATAAATATATTTAAAGGTTAATAATTATCACTGTGTGGGGATAAGAAGGGAAGTAGGATGTGTAGGCATCCACCAGTAACTTCTTCCCTCCTCTTTCGTACATTTTTGGATTTTCGAAGTAATAGGAAATCATGCTTTAATATATACTGTGAAAACTTTGTCTTGAAACATCATGCCTAGATCTGCAGAAAGCATTAAGCTGGGGTCTTCTGCAGTCACAGCAACTGCTTGCTTTCCCAGACACACACACACACACACACACACACACACACACACACACACACACACACACTCAGCTCAGCATTAGGCTGTTATCTCTGGAGCAGATGTGGACTGAGGGAAACAGTAGTTGATCCTGCAGAGAGTTCAGCCCACAGAGCAGACTGCGCACTGGGTCCTTCTGAGCCGCTTGCTTCTGGAACAGCTGGATTTCACTGACATTAAAATCCCTTTGGCAATGGGATGATGTAAACAGCCTGGGTAGGTGCCCCCAGTCACCGCAGAGAAAGAGCTATAGGAATGGAGCTCCCCCACTCATGGCCATGAACCACGTGCTGCTTGGGAACAGCTGACAGGGAAGGCTCCAAAAGTCACTGCCCCTGCTGCCTGGGCACTTGTCCAAGAGATCACTGCCAAAGGGCACCAGAGGCCTCCCTCCCTCCCTGTGAGCCCTCTGCTCACACAGCATTGCTGTCTCGTCTCTGGAGTCTGGGGTTTGAACTTGGCAGTCCTGACTTCAAATCTGCAATCCCCTATTTCCTCCATGTGCGGTCTCAGGCCGTCACTTACCCCAGGGTTTCTGTGTGTCCCTGTACCACCTGCACCAAAATCACCTGGGCCCTTGCTGAAAACACGGATTCTACGGCATCGCCCCCAGACTTACTGAATCTCAGTCTCCAGAGTGGTAAACCAGGGAATCTGAAAGATAGCAAGCTCACCTGACAATTCTCATGCACTAAGTGTTGCAACCCTTGGACTTAACCACGTTGAATATCAGTTTCCGCCTCTGTAAAATGAGGCCATTAATACCTTCCTCATGACTTGTCTTGAGGATTAAATAGATGACATAATTATGCTCCCACTGGGAACTTAATAGGTCCTCTATAAATGGTAGGAATGTACAAATGGTCATTATAACTTAAGCTTTTCCCAAAGGATTCACAATCTGAGGCCTTCAGATGAGAAGAAGCACTCTGCAAATATAGGGCTCAGTCTCTGTATGCTTGAGGGGGAATCAAAAAAATGTCCCACAGGGCCAAGCCAGAACACACCCTTTTTTTTTTTTTTTAAATCCTCATCCGAGGATATTTTTCCATTGATTTTTAGAGAGATTGGAAGAGAGAGGGAAAGACAGAGAGAAACATTGATGTGAGAGAAACACATCAATTGGTTGGTTGCCTTCTGCATGTGCCCCAACCAGGGCCAGGGTTGGGGAGGAGCCTGCAACCAAGGTACATGCCCTTGACTGGAATAGAACCTGGGACCCTTTGGTCTGCAGGCTGACACTCTATCCACTGAGCCAAACCAGCTAGGGCCAGAGCATACTCTCTAAGTCTGGGTCCACACCCAGGGAAACAGACTCAATTCATTCTAATAGGATGTGGTGGGATGACTGAGGCACTTTTGACCTTCAGTACTCCTCTGACCTAGAATCTGCAACTTGTAATGCCTCTTGAGCTCTGTTTTCCATGAAGTTCTTTATCTTCTCAGCATCCATGTGGGTCAGGGAGGTCAAGTCTGTTAAGACTGCTTTACAGAAAATTCTGCGGACATCACGGTCACAGCTTTGTTTTGCTCACCTTGTCCAGCTGTCTATGTAATTCCAAAGACTTTTCTAAAATGTCATATTTTTTCTTGTTTTCATTGAAGAAGTCATCGCAGAGGTGCCTGAGCTCCACACACTTGGGCCTGATGGAGTCCGCTGCATAGTGGTGGCTTTGGATGAACTGGTCCCCGATTACTGCAAGCAGCTGGGCCTTTTCCAAGGACTCCTGCAAAGCATTACAGCCAAGTCATGACGAGGCTGATATTTGCCTGACACTGTGTGCTCCAATCCTAGAGGGAGGCTAAGGAGATGCTGGTTCAGGGTTTAGGCCGAAAATCTGGGGCTGGGGAATCTGGGCAGGCTCTTCCTTTCCCAAGAAATCTGGCTTAATCCAGGGCCATTGTCACTATGAAGAAAAACAAGTCATTCATTCAAGTATTTGTTGGGTTCTGGGATGGGCACTGAGGACAGTGTTAACAAGCCAGAAACTTTCAGCCTAATGGAGAACTCACATATTAAATAAATTATACAAATAATTAAATGATTACAATGTGATAACTTCTAGGGCAGAGGTATTATACTGCCCAGAATAGGAGACTCTGAATTCCACTGTCAACTAAGTGGAAAAGAAAAAAGGACAAACACATGGCCCTGAGGAAAGCAGGAAGCGAGCTGAAGTTAAGAAAAGGTAAAGATCTGGTTTAGACAACTCTATGGGGAGTCATGTGATTTAAGAAATATCCTACCTAATAATAGACAAATATGCAAATTGACCATACCTTCGCTATGCCCACGATTGGCCAGGAGGCGCGGGGGGCGGGCGGGACTCGGGGCGTCTGCGCCATGGCTGTGCTGCGGCACAGAAGGGGCCTCTGGGGCAGCGAGCCCACATCCCGCCGTGGACCATCAAAAGCGTGGGAGCTGGGTGCCTGTCCCCTTCGGCACCAGGCCTTTCTGAAGCCTCCACAGCGCTGGAGGCTTCTGAAAGGCCTGGTGCACCAGCGGACAGGCACCCAGCTCCCCCGCGATCGAAAGCGGGGAGCTGTGTGTCCGCTCCGGCACCAGCGGACCCCCTGCCATCAAAAGCGGGGAGCAGGCTGCTAGCAGTGTCCGCGGAGCGTGCTAGGCTTTGTGGGGCAGTGGATATGGCCTGGATGGCAGGTTAGGCCTAGGGGACCATACACGTGCATGATTTAATCATGCACTGGGCCTCTAGTGTTCCTATAAACTCTTTCCTGTAACCATAGCTCACTGTCTGCTCTGACCTCATCTGTTCAGCAACCACATCTCCCTCTCTCTGCATGGCTTGCTTTGCTCTAACCACATGTGCTATATTTTCCCATTTTCAATCCTCACAGGTTATTGAGGCTTACCATGTGCCAAGCACCATCCAGGTACTGAGAGTTCAGTGGGAAACAAAGCAAGCAAAACCCCCTGCCCTTATGAAGCTTACATGTTAATAGGAGACACAAGCAATAAACAAATATCTTAGATAGTGATGAGTGCCATGAAGAAAAATCAAACAGGGAGGGGGAGGACAAGGAGTGCAGGTGGAGCAGTTGCTATTTTAAACAGGACGGTGGGAGAAGGGCCCACTGAGCAGGTGCTCTCTAGGAAAGAATACTATCCTAGGAAAGGCCTGCTTGCAAGGTTGGCCTTGGATGGCTTCTAGGAACATCAGGAGGGTTCCTATCATCCCCACGGAGAATGGCTCACCATACCTAAACGGGGCAAACAATATGCTTTATGCTGGACCCCTGCTGTCTTTTTGGGAGTCTGGATTCTGGTATATGCCAGGCAGAGGCTGCCTACGTGACCAGCTGCCAATAAAAACTCTGAGCACTGAGCACTGAGCTGCCCTGGTAGACAACATTTTACAGTGTGATCCCAATGCACTGCAGGGAGCGTTAAGTCCATCCCATGGGACACCACAGGAAGAAGACTCTTGGAAGCTTGCACCTGACAGCCTCCAGAGTTCACCCCCTGCACCTTTCCTTTGCTGATTTTGCTTGGTGTCCTTTCACTGTAATAAATTATAACCATGGGTATACTGAATTCTGTGAGTCCTCCTAGCAAATCTTCAAATCCTGAGAACCCTTGACACAGGAACCAAGACCTGAAGTGAGGATCAAGCCATGCGGTACTTGGCCTAGAGGTTGGGCATGTTTGACGTGTTCTGGTAGCAGGAGGAAGCCACTGTGGCTGGAGCAGAGCAGTAAGCAGGAAAGGCGTAGGAGGTGCAATAGTGAGGAAAGAGAGGGACCAGACTGGGGAGGACCTTGCTGCCACTGTCAGCACTTTGGCTTTTACTCATTGTGACATGGAAGCACTGGAGGTTTTGAGGAGAGGGGCCCAAAGCAGGGGGCCCAGCTAGGGGCTACTGTAGGCATCTAGGTAAAGGATGTGGCTTCAACAAGGCTGGCAGCCAAACCAGCTCCTGCCTCAGTCCCATCCCCTGGGATCTCCTGAGGAGAGCAGGGAGTGAGCGGAAGATAAGAAAAGGTAAAGATCTGGTTTGGACAAGTCTATGGGGGTTTAAGAAATATGTTCCTATAAACCCTTTCCTGTAACCATAGCTCACTGTCTGCTCTGACCTCATCTGCTCAGCAAACACATCTCCCTCTCTCTGCATGGCTTGCTTTGTTCTAACTACATGTGCCATATTTTCCGTTCAAAGCTCTCAGTTTACCTCCTGGCCAGCCCTTCTCTAGCTGCTGTTTCTAAAGCCACTTTCTGCAACCCACCCACCCAGACCCTCTCCCTCACTTTGTTTTCATTTTCTAACTACACTTTCCTTCATCTGAAAGTATCTCTGTTTACTTCAACGTACAATTTATCCCTCCTTTACTCATTCCCACCAATATGTAAGCTCCATAAATATTCAATATAATGAATGCATGAATGAATTAATGAATGGGCCAATGCACTAGATGATGCAGTCATCTGCTTGGCTGGATTTGTGTGAAATAACACAGACCTGTGAGTCACCGCAGATGACTGCCACATTCCCAGAGGTCTCTGGGAGCAGAGAGATCATATGCACCCTTGCTGACCATGGTGAGCATCCAGTATACCTTTTGCCCTGGCTTAACTTTTTACAGTAACACAAGGAGTCATGATGACTCCTGGTGATGACAACTGGCCTCTCTCTTAACTTACAATGGCTCATGGTTTTAACAATCTCAAAACCACTTCCCCCTACCTAGCCAGTCATTCACCAAGCCCTACAGGGCCCACATCCTTCTTAATAACTTTTGAATTCTGAGCCCTTCTCCACCAACTCCTTGTCACTGTCTGTTCAGGCCTTCACGCTTTCTGCCTGGACAGCTGGCTTCTTTGTTCTCCTTCAAACCATGCTCCACACTACTGACGAAGCAGCAATTCCAATTTTATCATGTCTACATCACTCCCAAGCTTCAAGTCCTTTTTGCTCCCTACAGTCTTCAGGAGAAAATTCAAACTCCTGAGCAATGCATAAGAAGCTTTTCATTATCAGGCTCAAACCTGTGCCTCCTCATCCTCCACTTCCCTCACCCCCATCCTCTGCTGTAACCCCACTAACAGCCCATTTGTAGTTCCCCAAATATTCAGGCAGCTCAGACCTCATGCCTTCTCTCCGTGCTCTCTCTGCCTAGAAAGCCTCATCCTTCCCTCATCACCCCTGCCCCCAACTGCTCTGCCTCCCCCCTCCTGTGGAACTCACACTCCTCTGGAGCTAAATCTAAAATATCCTTTAGAGTTCATCTTCTCTAGGATATGTTCTCTAACTCCACCATTTTATTCTGATGCCCCTCCTCTGTGCCTTTCTTGATCTGAGCACACATTTCACTGTATTATGATTACTTATCTATTGCCCTCACCATGCCACAGACCCTGGCAGGCACATACCAGCTATTATTCAACTTAAAACGGTACAAAGCACAAATTAGGTACTTAAATATAAATAATTGTTGTGCAAAACACAAGGAGCAATGGTATACAAATCAAGCAGTGGCTATTTAAAAGAACTTGGGGTAAACACCCAGGGCGATAGTTCTGAACAACAAAGGTCCAGATGCACTGGTCACCATCCCTGAGGGAAGGTTGGGATGGGGATTCCTCAGGCCGGATTTTGAATTGTGTTGCTGACTGCTGTGCCCTCAGAACTTAGAACAGTGCTTGGCATGGCAGGATATCAGTAAATACTTGCAGAACGAATGAAGAATTGTGGGGAAGCACGGGATTTGGTTTGAAAGTTTGTAAGGAGGAAAATTCTGAAAAAAGGAGATTGCTTCTCTACTGAAGGCAATCCGCCCTGTTTATCGGAATTCTGACTTAGGGGAGTTTGGCCGAAGGCAGAACCCCTAATTTGTTCATTGACCTTTCCAAACAAGTCTGTGCATGTGCAGACTCCCAGGTGTTTACTGGAATCTTTATGCTTAATCTTTAGGTGTCCTTGTTTAAAGGACACTGCACACACGTGTCCCCCACAAGATTACTTACCTTACTGATTGTATCTAAAAGATAAATTTATCTCAAACTGCTATTACAATAAAAGCCTGAAGAGGCAGGCAAATGAGGCTGTCAGGTTCCTTTAGCCAGGCAGTCCCTTAGCCCTCTCTTTCACAGCAATCCTGTGTCAGAATAATCATTCATCCATCACTCGGTGTCTGCTGTTCAGCCCCAGCAAAGAATGAATGAGACACTCTTACTGGGACTGCTCGGCCACTGCACACTGAACCTGGGAGACATCCTGTAGCATAGGATGGACTCTACCACTTCTGTGATGTCAATGACAACAGCTAACATTCAATGAGACCTGACTACCTGCCAGGCACTGATCTGAACGCTTAAACTATTTCTTTCACTTGTCACAACAAACCCTTTAATATGGGTGCTGCTTTACAAGAGAGGAGTGGAGGCACAATGGCCAAGGTGACCCAGGGAGGAAGAGCAGAGCCAGGCTTCAGACTCAGACAGCCTGGCTGCAGAATCTGGCTCTGACCACCACACACAGGAAAATGGCCACACGGGTGCTGCCTAAGCTCAGAGACCTCATGGGGTTGATTAAACCTCTCTGACTTTAGTCAGTATAGAAGCATGAAAACTTGCCAAGGAAATCTCTGTTGACTTTTTAAAAACAAAACAAAACATTTAGCTGCCTACTTTATTAAGAATGGCCCCAGTTTTCTGGGAATGGCGAACTGCATCACAGGCTATTTCCAAGAGCCCTGTGGCAATCACAGCATGCCCTTCACTTGGCGTGTGGCATCTCACCCTCCAGAACTGTTCTTAAAACATGTGAGACTGAGGAAAGCTGTGAGAATGGCTAGAAGATCACTGTATTGAAATGAATGGATAACAATAATAGCTTCTGAGTTCTGACCACCTACTACGTACTAGATACTCATTAAGTCCTCACTACACCCCTAATTCATTTTGTCTTCACAGGGACTCGGTGAGGTAGAAATTAGTATTGCCTATTTTTTCAAATGAGGGGATATGTTCAGAGAGGCTAAGAAACTTGACTAGGCTCCTAGGGTCGCATAGCGGGTAGTTGTTAGAGCTGAGTTTTTTAAAATCTGTTTCGGTCTGGCTCTAACAGCCTGTGTTACCATTTTCCAGCCCAGTTGGCCTCCCACATATGCTACGAATAATGGCTGTACAACCACGACTATCAAATCCTCCAAAGAACTTTACTGTAAAACCTCCAAACCACAGCTTATTTTTTAGTCTATACAGCTCCTGCTCATGTTAAATAGGCAATAAAACCAAAGTAAAAAGGAAATAGTGAGAAAGAAATTGCTGAAATATGGCGCTCTGCTCACAAACCTTTTAGATGCTGAAAATTCCAGAATGCCGGCTAGTCAGATTGCAATATGTAATTCAAAAATCTTTACTATAACTGCAGCTTATTTTTCTCCCCCAAGGACTCTACTGCTACAATGGATGAAAGATGAGCGTGTCTACTGTGGAAGAAAATGGTGAGAAATGGTGATGCTGTCTTATCAGGGAGCCCAGGATGGACCCACAGATAATGGCATAGGATGGAATGTATGTATGGGGAAGTGGGTCGGGTGAAACAAAAAAGGTGGAACATTAATGGCTATTGAAACTGAGCAATAGATACATGGGAGTTCATTGTTCTAGTCAATCTACTTTTGCATGTGTTTGAAAATTTACACACACACACACACACACACACACACACACACACACACAGAGTCATGCTAGAATATGTCCCTGAGAGGTTAACAAGCTGGATTACATGCCTTCTTGGACACAATAGTGTAACTGCTGGCCCCTAGCATTGCGGGGAGAGGTAAAGGCTGAAATCGGGTTGGTTCTACCTGCCCTGTCCTGGTCTGTTCCTGTCTAGTTAATCACCCAAGGCCCCAGCATGCCTCCCAGCCAAAAACTCTACAGCAAATTCTGCTTTTAGAAGTAGGAGACGGGGCTGGGGCCATTGTTTCTCAGAATAAAAAAAGGAGCACTCTAAGAACTGCTACACCCTCCAACTGGAACAAGATAAAGAAACAGGCTCAATTATCATGCAACAGGAATGCAGAGTGAGCTGGCTCCGAGGTTCCCCATGAGGATGATATCACTGCACAGAATAAGGAAGTTAGTAAAAAGCCAGAAACCAGTGTGTGGCTATGTCAGGAGGGAAGTCAACTCCTGAGTACTGAGTGAAGGGCAAACCCTAAGCAAATTTCGACAGATTCTAGCCAGATATCACCTTGTTCCTTAACACTTGACGGAACAAAGGCAAAGATTAGCCAAGGCCTTCTCATCTGAAGAAACAATGCCCCTTGGAAAACTGAGCACCTGGTTATGAGAAGATAGCTTTACTCAGTTCACCCAAAGGCAGGGGAATAGATCTACTGCATCCTTTAGAAAATAAGTACAAGACGGGGCAAGCAAGGCACAGATGGGTAAAACCAAATGGGGGGCTTGCCTGCAGTGGGTTAGTCCAGCTGGTTCCGGAACTCTGTCCAGGAAAGATGTGTCATAGCTTCACAGAGTATTCCTATGTCCCGTGACCATAGGTTGTGCCCAGCTCCAGTCAGCGATCTTTAAAGTATGTACCAAGGATCACAAGTCCAAGGAGGTGGGCAGATGAGAGAATGTGGATGCAGTCATGCAGACCCAAACCCACTATTTAAAACACAATCCAGAGCACCCAGCAGTGGCTTCCCGTTCCATAAATATAAACTAGGAGCCACTGCTGCATGGCTGGAAGGTCACTCTACTGAAATGAATGAATAATAATAATAGCTTCTGAGTTCTGACCACTTACTATGTTCCACATACTCACTACAGCCCTAACTCATTCTGTCCTCCCAGGGACTCTGTGAGGTGGGAATTACTATTTCAGATGAGGGGAAATGTTCAGAGAGGCTGAGAAACTTGACTAGGTTGAGAATAAAACCCAATCCTCACAGCCATTGCTCCCACCTTGTTCTGACCTGGCTGACTCTGCTCCAGCTGCATTCCTTGAACTCACTAACCTCATTCCTGCCTCAAGACCTGGCACTTGCAGCTTCTCTGCCTTGAAGGCTATCCCCCAAATCTTTGCATGGCTATCCAGCTCTCAGATCAAAAGTCACCTTCTTAGACAGGCCTTTCCTGACTACCCTAGCTCAAGTAGCAGCTCCAATCCCTTTCTATGAAATCCTGTTATCTTCTTCATACCACTTGTTACTATCTAATAGCATTATTTATTAGACTAGAGGCCCAGTGCATGAATTCGTGCACTGGTGGGGTCCAGCTGGCCCGCCCCGATGGGGGCAGGGCTGGCTAGGGTGAGGGGCCGCAGTCATTCCGGTTTTTCTAGTTGTTCGCCTGTTTGGTTGCTGGGCTTTTATTATATAGGATTACTTTTCCCTTTTCTGTCTCTCTCCAGTAGAATGTAAGCTCAATGAAAGCAGGGTCTTGACTTTCTGGTAATCACAGAACCCTGGGCAAGGAATACCTGGTGAATACCTGGTAAGTTGGTAAGCTACCTTCATGGTAGCTATGGCCACATTTTTCAAGCCCAAAATAAAGGTACTGGGCTTGCTTGATGAAGCTTTTTTTTCTAATATACAAATGTGTGTGTGTGTGTATGTATATATACATATATATATATATATATATATGTATATATATACATATATATATATGTGTGTGTGTGTATATATATATAATACATATATACATTTAATAAGGATTTCTTTTGAAAAAACTAAAATTACATAAAATTGTTTTTTTGTGTTCTATGAAAGAACACCTCACAAACATATGAAACTGAAGCATATCAGATACATGAAATTGTATCCCTTCATTGTTTGATAAACATTTCTTTTTTTTTTTAATGTATATTTTATTGATGTTCTACAGCGAGAAAGGGAGAGGGATAGAGAGCTAGAAACATCGATGGGAGAGAAACATAGATCAGCTGCCTCCTGCACATCCCCCACTGGGGATGTACCCGCAACCAAGGCACATGCCCCTGACTGGAATCAAACCTGGGACTCTTCAGTCCACAGGCCAAAGCTCCATCCACTGAGCCAAACCAGCCCGGGCTGACAAACATTTCTGATGACTGTGCCTCCAACACCAAAGTGTGTACGAGTAGCTATCAGTGGTCACGGATAGCACAAGAACTGCACACTAGGGAAGGATGGGATTCCTGAGTGAAAGCTCGTGCACAGGTGGGTCTGGGTGTTTGCGCAGGCGCGGAAGACCTCCAGCTCAGCATCCACAGCTGACAGCTCTTAGAACCAGCGTGGCCTTAGCTTACATTTGTTACTATTCATAAGGGAGTGTGTCTCTATACTGTGCATGTCAATCACCTGGGGATCTTATGAAAATGTAGATTCCAATTCTGAGATGGGGGCAGAAATTCCATATTTCTAACAAGTTCTCACTCAAGTGATATCCATGCTGCTCGCCAGAGGGATTACACCTTGAAAAGCAACTATCTAGTACTACAAAAGTACTATCCAGGAAACACGCCTCTAGACCAGCTCAGAAAGTAAGTGCTAACCATAGAGTACTTGCTCCCCAAGAGACAAAAATACAGAGAAGCTAATCAAAGAAAAGCAAAAAGGAACTTCTCTGGCAAGAGACGACTGAGCGTTCTTGAGTCACATTAAGACTAATATATTAAAATAGAATCACTGCTGAGTGCCGACCTGTGTGAAGATCTGGAAAGTTGTTTAATTCTGTTAAGAGAATTGAGAAATACATTCTCTTTTGCAAGTTTGATATTTACAGCTCTTGGGGCCTGAGAAAGGAGAAAGCACTGCCAACTCTGTTAGCAGCAGAACTTATGTGAACCCATTTCCCCCTTTTCACTGTCTTGCTTGTTTCAAACTAGTTGTTCTTTTTTTTTTTTTTCTGGTTTCCCCTTCTGAAGTTTCCCCTCCCTACCACCAACCCCCAGCCCAGACCTCCATATCCAGCCCAGTGGGTAATGTGCCCATTGTCACCTGCCCCCCCACCCTGCTGCTCCTCCGCTGGTAGGGATACCCTGAGGAGGGCAGGGCCGCCCAGAGCTCTCACCCCATCCGAGCCTCCAGTCTCAATGGGGTGCTTTGCAGCCTAAAGGGAACTCTGCACGGCAGGCATTACTCATCATAGGTGTTCATGTGCACATCTCCTTGGAGACCATGGGTTGGAGTGGGGTGACTGACAGGCCAGGCTTTGGACATTCCTGTGTCCTTTGGCAACCTTCCGACAATGAGTGGGCATATCTGTCACTGTCCACAGTGACTACCTTCCCAGTCCACAAAAAAGGGCAAAAAAAACAAACCTGGCCTTTTCTTTCCAGTTTTTTGTGTTCCTTAAGAAGTCGCTCCACACGCATCACACTGTCTCCGATGTCTGTAAATTCTGCTTGCTCTGCCAACAAGTTGTCCAGGGCAAGCTTAACCTACAAGACACATTAGAACAGTCCAGAAGTAAGCCAATGAGCATCCACCTGGAGGTAGAGGTTTGCTGTATTCTAAGAAAACTCAAAAGTCCTAAAAGGATTCAGGACCAATGGATATACAACTCATTAGCTTTCAGATGAAGCAGGGGTGGGGTGGGGTTGCTGAGACACATGTAGATGGAATAGTAAAGCTACATTCAACAGATTATCAATCAGAAAGGAAGATAAGCTACCACTGAAATACCATGGATGCCAGTAGGGAAACTGGATTCTAGAACATTAGTATCCCACTGAAAAAGTGAGAAGAGGATGTCTGAGAGGAAGGAGGGGGCTGGCATAGTGGGGGGGGGGGGAGAGAAACCCCAACACACAGAGTTCAAGGCAGAAGAGAGAACTGGAGGTCACCAAACCATAAAAGGAAGTTCTATGAAACAAGGAAAGAATACCTCACAAAAATTGTGCTCAAAGTGCTGTAGTTGTAGGCACTGACTAAGCTTCAGGTGATGCTTGGACCAAAACTGACTAAAGGCTTTTTCTGTTTCATCCAACTGAACTAGTAACCTGTCAAGAAAGAATGAGAAAGCGACATTGTGGTTAACTCTCATTTCCACAGGAGTCTGTGTAGGTTTATGTAGCTAACATCTATGTCTTTAGTCAGTGTTTTAAATTGTGGTAATGTCCTTATCCTGAAAGTCTGTGTCACCTATGGCTTTCTCATGGTCCCACGGCTTCCCATACCTTCCATTTTTCTACCAGGACACCTTCCCTGCCAGGCAGAAACTTTGCTTCAGCGGCTGTGCTTAGAACATGCCCCCGGTAACCTTACTTTCATGCTTTTTCTTTGACAAAGCACATCACCCAGACAAACTGTAATTTGGAAATGAAACTCAACCAATACTACCATCTCCCCTGAAATCCTGGGATGACAGCATTTCATAAGAGGACGGGATGGCATTCTCGTAAAAATATCTCTATAGCTGGATGCCAGATGGGTACCATCATTTTCCCATTGTTGCCTCTAATATTATTCTTTCTTGACCCTACCAAGACCCAAGACTATCTGTTCTAGTCTGTCCTCGGTTGTTTCAGATCATCTAGTTCTATTCTCTCCTAAAAAAGTATATTCCACCTTCACTCACCTTTCCATGGTAGCTACATTCTCAAGTTGATTGGGATTGAGCTTCCTGGTGGGACTTTTGGTTCCTGGTTCTTGAATACATGACAGCAATGTGGCCCCTTGCTTTCCAAGTAATTTTAGCTCATCCTAGAGAAAGAGAAATATAGTCTCTCTTATAAGAAATTAATGGAAAAAATTCTTGGTAGATTCGGAGTATGGAAAATGGTATACCTTTCACTCAGGGAATTAAATGCTAACAATTAAAGCTGCCTATTTATAAAATTAATTTATTTATTCGTAATGGCTAATACTACACATGACAAAATTAAAAATATACAAAAGGATATATATGGGGAAAAAGCTAGTTTTTTGTCCACAGCCCATCTACTTTCCCTCTCCAAAAGCTACAACTGTTAAATTTTGTGTGTATCTCAAGCTGTTGTAAATTAAAAGCAAAGTTAGTTAATAAAAAATGGTTCGAATCCAAGACAGTGACCAGAAACAAGAAAATGGCAGATAATGAATGTTAAATGCTGGGAACTGTCACACATAATAACGCAACAATTGCTAGTTAACCAGAAAAAAAGAAAAAACAAACAAACAAACAAACTTCATTTGGTCTCATCAATGAACACCTGCTCTCCTTCCACCTACTTCCAAAAAGCTTGGCACAGAGCATTGGTGGTATAGTGGTTAGCATGGCTGCCTTCCAAAAAGCTTGGCAGAGGTGGATGGCAATTTCAGTTTGATGTGGAAAGATTCATACTTCCAAGGCAACTCTATTCTGCTCTTTGTACATGGAGACCTAGGGCTTTGCAATTGGGGAAGCGTCAGGCTATCTCCTTCCAAATCCAACAGCTCTTGTCCCCTGCTCACACAGTGCAGGTGTCTCAATGCCCTGAACATTAACCATGGGGCAAGGCAAAAGAGGTGAAGCCTGGCCTAGAACTTTGCTCCCAGGGGTTCTGGTTTTGATTCCTGGGTAACACACGATGCTAGTCTGGTATGCTGAGAGTGAAAGTCCCATGGTTACAGAACAGTCACACCTGTGCACATAAACACTGACTCTCTTCCTCCAGGCCTAGCCACCTCCAGCCTTCACACAACCTCCAGCTTATTCCCTGTGGGAGGAGTTTTATACTCTTCACTCTGGTCACAAAGAAGTCCGGCACTCTCAACGGCATGCCTTTGCTCCTTGTCTCCCACCCCATTCCAGTATTCACGCACTTGAAGGCTTCCACTGTCCACTCTCAGCCTCATGACAGATTTGGTTTCTCTGATCTAGCCCCGCTGTGGCTCTGTCCACTGCAGGTAATGCCTCAAGGTGGCCACTTGGCTGGTATTTCTGCCTGAGAACTGGATATATCCCTTCTTTTCCATTCTAGGTATCAGCCCTCATTTCTTCTTATCTCACCAATGTTCATGAAATATTTGTAGGTTGGATGAATTAATAATAGTCTAAAGGAAACCAGGTTACAGGTGAATAGACAAGATAAGCCTGGGAGTGGGGGAAGCACTCATTAGTAGTACTCATAGCTTTTCCCTCCTCTTCTTACCCACTAAAAAGAGTCCTGGCTTCTTTTCTCACTCAGTTTCTTAACTGCCCCCGAGCTTCTAGCATTCCTGCAGTATTCTGGCATTAGCCATTATTAGAAATATATATAGTCTGTAGGGGTGTGTGTGTGTGTGTGTGCATGATACAGAATTGGGAGGAAACGTGGAGGGGCCCAACAAAGAAGAGGCATATTGCCGAGGGAGATAGGAAGAGAGATACACTGTTCCAGTACCATTTGCTGATGTTATCCATTCATGTGTCTCTGTGAATTCATGCAGATTGGGGTCCCAGGGGAAGACCAGTGCCCAGGCACCAGGCAGGCTGCAGGCTAATGCCTGAACCAAGGATTCTTAAAAACTTCTAAGACTATTAGATTATTTCTAGAGGCTATGAAATTCTGATTGTCTTCTTGACTATTTGTTACTTTGGTAATATTGATGGAATTGTCATCTCTGAACAAAACTGAATGAATACTGAATGGAACAAATACTGTCTACTAAGCAGTATTCATATTTGTAAAGATTGCTTATCACATGATTGAAGGACCATTGGCACTTTCCCCTCTCTCCTTGCATGATGAAAAAAGGCCTATGGGTCTGTTAAACTTCTTATTTTAGCAACAACAACAAAAATGAGAGTCTGACCCTCTTTAAATGAACACATGGTACAGTGTCTTAGTTGACTAAAGCACCTAAGTGTGGAAGGCCAATGCCCTGTGTTTATGGCCTAAATAAGACCAGAAAAGAGGTGAGAATCACCTTTTTGGGGGCTCAGGAGGGAAACTGCCTATTTCTGTGAACTGCTTCCAAGAGCAGCTCAGAATAAGACAGTAGGGTCATAAATAGGGTAAGAAAAGTACATATCTGCACTGGGTTTGTAGTTAGCATATTGTTGTCTTAGGGCCCAAGGATCTTTTCTTTTTAAACTTGAGATATGATTCATATACCTTAAAATTCACCCTTTAAAGTATATAATTTCGTGGGTTATTTTTCCAAAACATTTTCATCACCCCCAAAAATAAATCCCATACCTATTAGCAGTCCTCTACATTTCTCCTTCTTCCAAGCCCCTAGCAACCACCAATCTATCTGCTTTCTCTAGGGATTTGTGTATTCTCAACATTTCATATAAATTGAATCATACAATATGTGGCTTTTGTGTCTGCTTCTTTCACTTCATATAGTTATTTCAAGGTTTGATATACCAGTGTAGCCAAAAGAGAAGAGATGATGTTTTTGGAAGATAATTTTGAAGAAGTCAAAATAAGTATATTAGAATTATTCTAATTCCATAA
Organism: Eptesicus fuscus; assembly: GCF_027574615.1. Taxonomy (NCBI): domain Eukaryota; kingdom Metazoa; phylum Chordata; class Mammalia; order Chiroptera; family Vespertilionidae; genus Eptesicus; species Eptesicus fuscus. The sequence goes on from NC_072475.1 coordinate 41,763,879, forward strand.
AGACTCAGTAAATGAAGCCAGGCTGCAAAAGTTCTCAAATTCGATGACCCTCCTATTTTGATTGGTTGATTGTTAGAGGCAACTAGGTGCTTATGTGGATCTAAAATAAGGGATCCCAAGCCCTAGACAGTTAGCTTAGTGCAGTGGTCGGCAAACTCATTAGTCAACCGAGCCAAATATCAACAGTACAACAATTGAAATTTCTTTTGAGAGCCAAATTTTTAAAACTTAAACTTCTTCTAACGCCACTTCTTCAAAATAGACTCGCCCAGGCCAGTGGTATTTTGTGGAAGAGCCACACTCAAGGGGCCAAAGAGCCACATGTGGCTCGCGAGCCGCAGTTTGCCGACCACAGGCTTAGTGGTAAGAGCATCCGCAAAGGGTCATGGGTTTGATTCTGGGCAAGGGCACGTACCTCAGTTGCAGGCTTGATTTCCCCAGCCCAAGTAAGGGCACATGCAGGAGGCAACCAATTGATGTGTCTCTCTCTCTCACATGGATGTTTCTCTCTCTGTCTCTCCCCCTCACTTCCACTCTCTCTAAAAAAAAAGAAAAGAAAAGAAAAAGAAAATCAATGGAAAAAATATCCTCAAATGAGGATTAACAAAAAAATTAAAAAATAAAGTAAGGGATCCCAAAAGTCCCCAGGAGAAAGGGAATCAAGCTATCAAGCCAAATTTCTTAATGCTGTTCTGTTTAGACAAAAACTTTCCAGGTTGGGAGAAAGCTGTAAATCATACACTATAACTTACATATCTATTTAAGTAGCTTTAAAAATTCACTGTTCTGAGGAATGAATCTTATATTGGTTTTTCACTTGGAAAAGGTGCTTTCCAAATGGAAAAACTGTTTAATTAGTTATAGAATGTTTGATAAGTAATATGCTCTAATAAGAATAAAATAATATGTATAAATAACCATAAAAGTTACTAAGCGTTTAATAAAAGTTTAAACGTATTATTTTTCAAGATATAAACCCTTTCTCTCTTTAAAGCATTTTTGGATGGAAAAAAAGGAAAAATGTAACCCTAGTTTAATTATCTTGGTATTTCTGCTTCTAACTTATAAGATAAGGAACCAAGAAATCAAAATTTATGTTAGACCAAAAATTAGCAATCACAAAAAGGCTTTAAAAAACCCTCTGTATTGTCTTTAAAGGGATATTAATACTACTTGGCAAAATAAAGACAGAATAATTATATTTTCATCTAAATTCAATTAATATTCTTACTCAAGATAAAGACTTGGACAAATTAAACTCTGGGAATTTTATCTTAAAATAATTATAGGTCTTTTCCATGATTTTAGGGCAGCACAGAATATAAATGTAATATAACAGTTTAGTTTATGTAAGACTTTGCATTTACTTTCTTATTAAAAGGCTAATTAAGTGGAATCTCCTAAATTCCTTTCTTTTGTCTTATTGGTTAGACATGGGTGTTTAACCAAATTCAGATAAGACAGAGTATAAAGTAATTTCTTACCAATGTCAGACAATACTGCAAATTATGTGGATCTACAAAGTTATTCCACCACATAATCAGAGGGAAGTTTTAGCCTTCTTTGTGCAGGGTTGTGTTTTAATACCAACAACAGCTTGTTGCCATGCCCAAGGAAGTGGCCTTATTTAATCTTGGAGGGTGGTTCTTTTCCCCCCTTTCCCTCTGTGGACCGCTTCGCCTGTGTAGACATGATGGAACACCCATCCATCTGCCTTTCCCGGGAACCCTCACAGCGCATACAGCAGGACCTCCCTAGCTGATTTCACCCCTCAGATACGTGTCCTCATTTAAATGGAAAATGTTTTACCTTTTCCCCAGAGACCTCCCCGATTGACCACATTGTCATCTCAGTGCTTCTACAACCTCTCCAAACCATCCTTGGATTGAGGCAGAGAGCACACTTGCTCATGAGCCCAGGCCCGGAGCTCTGTGCCCAGTGCCTTCCTGCCATGCTCCACATTCTCAACATCACATAGGTATACTAGCTGACCGCTCTACAGGCTCCCAGAGTCTATGACCTGTGGGCCGGGACCACCAACCCTTTTCTGGCAGACTTCACAGAGGCACCCTAGACCTGGCCTCTGCACCCCATACCATCTCTTCCAAGAATCATGGGAGGTGAACTTGGGTAAAGAAAAAGGTCAAACGTTTAAGGGATATTTTTAGGGAAGATTATCTAAATGCTTCCAGGATGCTTTCCGGCTTTCACACAGTTCCCAGCCAGATCTTTAGGTGACTCAGAGTTATCTTGGGATAGATTTTGAACTCTTTTTTCGCTAGCAACCTCCTTAAAAATAGAATTAAACAGTGCTCCCCGACACATGGAAGAATTCATTTGCCTCATTAATGAGACTCTGAGACTCCCCTAACTAAACTATGTGTTCTTTGAGTTTGCAGTCTTTGTTTATTTGTTTTCCTGGCATGTAGTGTGGAGTAGTCGATAAATGTTGAATAAATGAACAAATAAATCAACCACTTAGCAAAGCATGTTTGCAGATTTTGGGTCAGGTCTTCCCAAGCTCCATGCAGCAGGAGTACAAGCAATGCCTAGCTGTCTCAACCTGCTAATCCTCAGTTTGCTGCCCACTTGAGTTCTGGTCTTCTATGAAATAATAGATTCCGTATTCAGTCTGTTTGTGTTTCTGGAGGCAGAAAATGGCTTGACACCCATCCATGAAGACTTCCCTTCACTGCATGAAAGAACCTGCTAAGCTCCCTCGTCAGCAACTCATAAAAACAGTTCTGACGTATTTTTTGTGAATCACTTAATAGGTGCCTCTCCTTAAACCCAGTTCAGAGCGTTTTCCCTAGTCCTATTCCTCAAGTTAATCCCCAAATAAAAAGACACATCCCTGGAAAGTGAAGCAATATGTCAGCTTGGTAGGCAGCCCCAGATTTCACAACAGCCCCAGAAAAGCTTATGCTTCAAAAGCTGACTCCTGCTCTCACTGCACTTTCAGCCTCTTGCATCTTGCTCTGTCCTGAGCTGCCCTTAAAGGGATGCTCGCCCACCTCATCTCGCCAGCACAAAGCTGGAATGAGTTTCCCTTTGCTGGTATGCTTCTCACAGGCCTTAACTGCAATCCTTCTACATGCACCATCCAGTCTCAAAGAGGTTTTCTCTTCACATACCGCCCACCCCAAAGGCTGAAGATGTTCGATGGTTCCCAAGTCACTGGAGAAGAGGGAAGAAGATAACTTAATTCTGCTCCCAGCTCTCTCCAGGAGGCTGACCATCTGCTGGCACAAAGGCTGAACTGTGAGAGGCCACTGACCACTCACCTGCAGCTTGTCCCGCTGCTTTGTGTGGGACATGAGCAGCTCTGCAGTAGACGGCACGCCTCTGGGCAGCTCTGTCGCGGCCAGGTGGGCCCCAAACGTCTGAAGCATCTGGGCAGTGGTCTTCAATGTCAAGGCAAAGTTTTCAATGGCCTGGAAGGTCAGACAATCATAACAGTGTGGCAGGATTAACATTCACACTATGTTATATCAATGGAAGGACAGTAGAATTAGCTACCACTTCCTGAGTACCTACAAAGGACCAAGTATTATACTCGGTGCTCTACATTTGTCTACCAGCTCAAAACTCCAGAGTGGAAGGTATTTTATCTCCATTTTATAGAAAAGGGAATTTCAACAGGTCAAGTGAATTGCTCAAAATCCTATTACTTGGGCAGTAAGAAAGGAAGGAAAGCAGTATTCAAACAAGGTAAGCTCTTTCAATTTCAGAATTCTGTTTGTTACCTTAAGAACATGTAACATTAGCCCTAGCCAGTTTGGCTCAGTGGATAGAGCATTGGCCTGTGAACTGAAGGATCCCGGGTTTGATTCTGGTCAAGGGCACATGCCTGGGTTGTGGGCTCGATCCCCAGTTGGTGGCATGCAAGAGGCAGCCGATCAATGATTCTCTCTCATCATTTATGTTTCTATCTCTCTCTCCCTTTCCCTTCCTCTCTGAAATCAATAAAAATATATTTAAAAAAGAACAAAACATGTAACATTAAATCTGGCTCAGGATTTACACTAGATAAAACGCTATAAAGGGCAAGACCACTTACCCCTCCTCTAATAAACCCTTCCTTCTCTTCTAGCCCCTACATGGCTCTCTATCCGCCCCATCCCCTGCACACACACACAGCCAGGCTGCCTCTCATGACCTTTAACTGAGTCATTTCTGTCACATGTGGGGAGAGACGGGGGCCTTTTCCTTTACAAAAATGTACCTTATCCTGTGTCCCTTCCACTCACAGACCCTATTCTGCCATTAAAGGAATACCTGCTAATGAGTTAGTGACTTCGCAGCTAATATCCAAGGTGAGATATCTGCATTTTAGCAGAGTGCTGTAGAAAACCTGGCCTAACCTAGAAAAAGTGGCACTGACCATCAGAAGAGCTAGTTGAAGGTGAGCAACTGTTCAGAGTCCCCCAAGTCCTTCCACTCAGCCAGACTGGACCTGCCTCGCCCACTTCCCTCTGCTCCTGAGACAATTTTGTCCCTGAAGGTTAAGCACAATGCCACATTCATCTCTTCCCCCAGGGCATGGTACTGTGCCTGGCAAACAGGTGGCCCAAACAACTATTGAATGGATGAATGGTAGGAGCAAAGAGATTGTGTTATTTCAAAAAATAAAATAAAATAAAATCTAAGGCAATTTGGAAAAAATGAACAGCATAATACAATAAAGGACAGATAGAGAAATCAGAGCAAAAGGGAGAGCTGGCTAGCCCAGTAAAGCTGGTGCAATAGAAAAGTTCTTTTAATTTTTAAAGTAATGTATTAAAACTCTAGAAAGTGAAGAAAGAAAGCCTAGAAGCACTCCAAGTTCCACATTTTATGTGATTTAAAGAAATTGCATCCTGGACGACCTTCATCACATTTATACATGACATTCTACATTAGTTTCCCTCCATATCTCATATTTAGGCTTATTTAGAATTACATGTTTGTGAAGAACTTTACGTTCTTTTTTTTTTTTTTTAATAAGATTCTCTTGGAGTCACCATCATTATGGTGAAACTGATGACAAGTTTAAAGGGTTCTTGCCCAGTTCATGGGCTCTCTTCTACGTTTTGGGAAGGGACGTGCCTTCTTTGGAATTACATGGCATATGAAGAAGTGAGGGAGGGACTAGAATATGTTGCTCTGAAATTGTGTTGTTAGAAATCTATTTTGTTTCATTCTTAAATTTCCCTTTTAAAAAAAATTGCAATTAATTTGAACTACTAATTAAATGTAGTTCAGGTATTGGGCAACCTGTTTCCTAAGTGACCAGATACAGACAGGTATGCTGACGCTGCCGTCAGGGTGGGCATGGAGCTTCTGATTTTGCTTAGAAAACCTAATTTTTTCAAGGGCATAGGGGCTAAGAGAGCAGGGGAATGGACATGACAACTTTTTATAGAAACACATTATTTGGTGAGGTTCAATTTTACTTTTTCCTCAGTTATTCTGACCCTTCTAGTTTAGCATAATCGCCACAAATATGAATAAGTAGGGAAAGTAAAACCCTATATAAGTCAGGTACTTTCACAGCTTCCTGTCTGTCTATACATTAGAATCACCTGGGGAGTTCCATGAGCCACGAATGACCGAGACCCATCCCAACTCAAATAAATTAATTTCTCTGAGCTGTAGCAAGGTATTGGTTCTTTGAAAATTCCCCAGGTGCATTCTAAGTCGAGTCCCCAAGACTCCCATGCCAGACAATCAGGTGAGGTGAAGGGAGTCAGCAGGAGAAACTCCAGCCTTTTCCCTTCACCCTACTTTTCTCCCAACCTGAGGCTTGGGAAACCCAACCTCCCCAGTGGTAGGTAGTCATAGGCAATGACCTCCCAACAGTTGATCTTAAACAACCCTGTCTTCGGGAAAACAAGGAGAGACGCTGAAAAGGGCACACAAGTTGGTACTCACAGTTCGATGATTGATCCACTGGCTGTGGCGATATTCCAGAGTTCCCCCTAAGTCCTCTGTCAGTTGGCTTTTGTCAATGTAGCCTTGAAGGTCAGAGACAGAATTTAACATAACGATCTATAAGAGGAAACAAATTAATATATTCCTCACAGATGATTAAATAGTAGCTCCTCTGGATTCTACTGTTAAGTAGTACGTCAACTCTGCCTTCTCGGAGATTTATATCCAAAATGGTTATGATGTCCAGCAGAGGAAGTCCCTTGCCACTTTCCCCCTTTGAGAGAAGAACGCCAGCCAAAGTGTGGAATAGTCTGTGACAAAACGGCGACTGGGATCAGGGAGCTCCGTTCTAAGCTGCCTAGAAGTCAGGTCTTGCTTGAAGTGAATTTTTGTCCCAAGTTCTGAGGTTAAGGTCTACTCTTTAGCCACCGAAATCAGGTGCTGTACCGAGACCTAAACATCCGTGATGAGAACCCCAATAACGGGTGGGCTGGTGAATATCAAAATAAAATTAGAAAACAGGGACCAACTGAGGAGTGCGTACTGAGAAGATTCACTACACGAATGCACTCCCATGAAGAATGCTGATGTACCCCCAATTTACCCTTATGGAGGAGGTCTGGAGGTAACAGGGAGTGGGTTTTCATAAATTAAAAATCCTGCTGATGAACACACCCGTGAGTGAATGCCCACACATCTAGAGGAAGGTGACACCGTCCAAACTGCCCCCAGGCAGGGCCCTGGCTCTCTGTCCCAGGCAATACACCACACCTCCTAGTCACTCCTGATCAGAAGCATGGATCCCTCCTTCCTATCTCTGAAATGTGTCCTCTGATGCCTTTACCTAATGACCTTATATTTCTTCACTCCTTGCTGATTATTTTGAAAATTGATTCTTGGTCAGAGAACATAAGAATACAGGCTTTCACCCTGGCTGGTGTGTCTCAATGGGTTAATTGTCATCCTGTGCATGGAAAGGTCATCGTCTAGATTCCCAGTCAGGGCACATGCCCAGGTTGTGGGTTTGATCCCCAGTCGGGGTGCGTACGGGAGGCACCCGTTTGATGTTTCTCTCTCTGTCTCTCCCTCTACCTTCCTCTCTCTGAAATCAATAAAAATGTAATCTTTAAAAAGAATATAGGCTTTCTTCTATTATCATATCATATTAGTCAAGTGGTAAGTCCACTTTGGAATGAAAACAATATTAAGTTAGGGCCTAAAGTCTATAGGTAAAAACGAAACTGATGTATTAATCCAATAAATATGCATTGAACTTCTAATAAACGCCAGGCTCTGAGGGATAAAATAGCAAGCATGACAGCCTTGCCTTCACGGAACTAAGGTTTAGTGGGATATGACTGCACAGAGCACTCTGTTAACTCATTGGCCCAGGACTTTCTCCTTCATTTCTGAAAAAGAGTTGGGGAATTTTTAAAAATATTTTTATAATATGAGAAAAAGAAAACAGAAAAACAATGTGAATCCATCTGTGTCTTCCTTTCCTAAAAAATTTAAACCACTTTTTGGAGTTTCAAAAAGATTTTTAATCTTTCTATAATTGGAAATTATCCTACCTAATAAAAGAGTAATATGCAAATTAACCATCACTCTCGCTACATGCACAAGCCACGCCCACCAGCCACGCCCACCAGCCAATCAGAGCGAGTATGCAAATAAACCCAACCAAGATGGCTACAGCCACAGAGAACAGGAGGGAGGCTTGGGTTTCCCTGGTAACAAAAGAAGCCAAGCTTTCTGCGAGCTGTTGCAGGCCTAAGCCTCCATTCAAGGCTACAAAGTTTCAATTGTAGAAGGTAAATAAATTCCAGATACCAGGGCCTCCGCTTAAGTTGCCAGGAGGCGTGGCCGGCCTGCAAACCACCACAGGCCCCTCACTCAGGCCGCCCCACACCCCAAGGGAACCCCCACCCTGATCCGGGACACCCTTCAGGGCAAACCAGCTGGCCCCCACCCCTGCACCAGGCCTCTATTTTATCTAATAAAAGAGTAATGTGCAGATTGACCATCACTCCAACACACAATATGGATGCCCCCATGTGGTCAAAGATAGCTGCCCCCATGTGGACACAAGATGGCCACCACAAGATGGCCAGCAGGGGAGGGCAGTTGGGAGGCACCCGGCCTACAAGGGAGGGCAGTTGGAGGTGATCAACCCTGCAGGGAAGGGCAGTAGGGGTGACCAGGCCGGCAGAGGATGGAAGTTGGGGGCAAACAGTCTGGCAGGGGACCAGTTAGACATCAATCAGGCTGGCATTGGAGTGGTTAGGGGGTGATCAGGCTAGCAGGCAGAAACAGTTAGGGGCAATTAGGAAGGCAGGCAGGCGAGCAGTTGGGAGCCAGCAGTCCTGGAGTGTGAGAAGGATGTCTGACTGCCTGTTTAGGTCCGATCCCACCAAGTCAGACATCCCTTGAGGGGTCCCAGATTAGAGAGGGTGTAGGCTGGGCTGAGGGACCCACCTCCCCCCACCCCCGTGCATGAATTTCATGCACTGGGCCTCTAGTAGGACACATAACAGGAAATTATCAAGTGAAAAATACTTTTTTCTTCTCAGAACAGTAGCAGCTTTGGTAATATTGGGATTTTTTTAATAGCATTATGCAACATCGTATTGGGCAGAAATAACTTTGCCCCACAGCCTGGAGTTTCAGAAACCTATCGTGCCAGGTCCAGGTCTTCCATGCCACCTCACTGGCAGGACTCTGCTTTCTCATCTTTCCCAAGGAAACCCCAATAAAGACTCTGATCTAGGTTTCCCCCTTCATCCTGCTTCTGCCTTCTGAGCAAAACCTGGGCATCCCCCGAGGGACTTGGGTGACAGGAGGTGACTTCCTCTCTGAGACCTGTGAGTATAATAAACTTCCGCCTTCAAGGTCATTCTCAGTTCCTACTGGGCACCACCAGCTTTACTGTACCATAACCAGCATGTACATTTTTAGAAGAGCTGCTATCCTATCTAATAATAGACAAATATGCAAATTGACCATACCTCCGACACACCCACAAGCCACGCCCACCATCCAATCAGAGCGAGTATGCAAATTAACCCAAACCGAGATGGCTACAGCCACAGAGAGCAAGGTTTCCTAGGTAACAGAGGAAGCCAAGCTTTCCGCCTGCCCTTGCCAGGCCTAAGCCTCCACTCAAGCTACAAAGTTTCAATTATAGAAGGTAAACAAATTCAAACAAATGGCAGCAGAATGGAGCTTGAGAGAGCAGGCCACGGTTGCCGCGGGCAACAGGGGAAGCAAAGCTTTCCACACACCCTGGCCGGGCCCACCTGCTTAAGGCAACAAAGTTTCAATTATAACCCCAACACAAATGGCTGCCTGCCTCGGAGGGAGCCCCAGGCTTGGCTCCACTCCAGGCTACAAAGTTTCAATTGTAGAAGGAAAATAAATCCCAGATACCAGGGCCTCCGCTTAAGTTGCCAGGGGGCATGGCCAGCCTGCAAACCACCACAGGCCCCTCGCTCAGGCCTCCCCACACCCCAAGGGAACCCCCACCTGATCCAGGACGCCCTTCAGGGCAAACCAGCTGGCCCCCACCCCTGTACCAGGCCTCTATCCTATTTAATAAAAGAGTAATATGCAGCCGAAACCGGTTTGGCTCAGTGGATAGAGCGTCGGCCTGTGGACTCAAGGATCCCAGGTTCGATTCTGGTCAAGGGCATGTACCTTGGTTGCAGGCACATCCCCAGTAGGGGGTGTGCAAGAGGCAGCTGGTCGATGTTTCTCTCTCATCGATGTTTCTAACTCTCTATCCCTCTCTCTTCCTCTCTGTAAAAAATCAATAAAATATATTTTTAAAAAAAGTGTAATATGCAGATTGATCATAACTGCAACACACAATATGTCTGCCCCCATGTGGTCAAAGATCCTGCCCCCATGTGGACACAAGATGGCCACCACAAGATGGCCAGCAGGAGAGGGCAGTTGGGAGGCACCCGGCCTGCAAGGGAGGGCAGTTGAGAGGGACCAAGCCTGCAAGGGAGGGCAGTTGGAGGTGATCAACCCTGCAGGAGAGGGCAGTTAGGGGTGACCAGGCCGGCAGAGGAGGGAAGTTGGGGGCAAACAGGCTGGCAGCAGAGTGGTTAGAGGGTGATAGGCTGGCAGGCAGAAGTGGTTAGGGGCAATCAGGAAGGCAGGCAGGCAAGCAGTTGGGAGCCAGCAGTCCTGGATTGTGAGAGGGATGTCTGACTGCCCGTTTAGGCCTGATCCCGGCGGGATCGGGCCTAAACGGGCAGTCGGACATCCCTTGAGGGGTCCCATATTGGAGAGGGTACAGGCTGGGCTGAGTGACAACCCCCCTCCGTGCACAAATTTCGTGCACCGGGCCTCTAGTAGATTAAGAATGTCCTATCTATTCCTTTTCAGTATACATTTATGCTCTTATGTATAATTGCTTAAAGCTGTTCTTTCAGAGAGATCTGTGATCTTATCATTATGAAAGAAGCCCTTCCTGTATTCTGTCACACAATCCATGTTAAGAAACCAGTTTGTATGACCATAGCCTTAGCCACTTCACATAATTTTCTCAGGCTGCTATGAGGATAGCTGTTCTAGAATAGATCGGTGCCAGCAATTGGCTCTCAGAAACCCTTTGCTATTTCAGAGCAACCCTCTCCTTGGCTAAAGGTACAGCGAGGCTAAGTCACTTAACTACTATTATATCCCGGTCTACCTGGTTCTTGTAAGAATCAGGCAAAATGAACTCCTTTCCCCTCACTCAACCTGTGAAAATATAACTATTATCTCACTAGAAATGAGCAGGGAGATCCTATATAATAAAAGCCTAATATGCAAATCGACCAAATGGTGAAATGACCGGCCACTATGATGCACACTGACCACTAGGGGGCATATGCTCAATGCAGGAGCTTCCCCCAGCCCACAGGCCCCAGACCAGCCAAGGTGGGTGCCAGTGCCCCCCGTCCACCCCCAAATTGCCTGCCAGTCGCCCCACAGATCAGCCCTGATCACCGGCCAGGCCTAGGGACCCTACCTGTGCACAAATTTCATGCACCGGGCCTCTAGTGTTATAATAAGAGAGGACAGGATGCTACAAAGTAAAGTGCTAATATCACAATCATGTTTCACTAACAAAGTAAAGAAGACAACAAACAGTTTGAACTGTCATAAAAAGAACAAAATATATTTTGAAGATTGAGTCCATCAGCATAGTAACCTAGGACTCTGAATTCTGTGGCACAGCAGAGCTGTGAGAGGAATGCAATCTTCTCTGTAAGTTTATCTTATACAATAAACTTTTTGCATTAAAAAATACCCTGCTAAATGTGCCAATAGTTTAGCTGACTAAGAGTTTTCTAAAAAGTTGATTTTAGTTTAAAATTAAAAGTGTAATGGATAGGGAATCAATACATTACCACAAACAGAAGTAGCTAAAAAGACATAGTATCAAGATAAAGCAGGTGTTCATTCTCTCCTTAGTATATAGATGTACCATGTGAGAAGCAGGGCATAAATCACATATGTACTAGTATCTGTGTACATATTATCACATGGAGAGGTGTGTTTTATACACAACCAGGGAAACAAACACATATGACATTTGGTCAAATGCTTATTTGACCAAACAAGTTCAAATTCCTTGTTTTGGGGCATTGTATTTTTTTTCAATCACTTACTACATATATGTATGTATAGATCGTTATATGTATATTTACCTCTCGCTATATTAATATATGTAATACATTATTTACAGTATATAGAAATAAATATATTATGTATGTATTATATCATGTATTATATTACATAGTATTAACATATTATATATTAATATAATGCATGTATGATATATTAACATAATATAATATGGCCTGGCTGGCATGACTCAGTGGTTGAGCTTTGACCTATAAACCAGGAGGTCATGGTTTGATTCCCTCTCAGGGCACATGCCAGGGTTGTGGACTAAATCCTCAGTAGGGGGTGTGCAGGAGAGAGCCAACCAATGATTCTCATCATTGATGTTTCTATTTCTCTCTCCCTCTCCCTTCCTCTCTGAAATCAATAAAAATATATTTTAAAAAAACATAATATAATATGTACTATATATAAAGAGATGTACATATCTATATAATAATGCACATAGAGAAGCAAATAATAAATAATAAAGCAAATGGGGATTAAAATGCTACCAGGTAAATGAATCTGGGTAAAGATCATGAAATATTCTTTGCACTATTCTTATTCTTAAAGTTGTTTTCATGAGTTTGAAATTATTCCCAACTAAACAAAAAATATATATTAGAAATTTTTTATAACACTATAGATTTATCTTATTTATTTTTCTATTTTTTGTTTTTACATTTTTCAATTGATATATCATTTACATTTTTAAATGTACAGGTTTTAAGGGTATAGTTAAATTAGTTTTGACAAATGTAAACACACATGTAACACCATCCAGTCAAGATATAGTACATTTTCCCAGAAAGTTCCCTAACACCTCCTTCCAATCAATCTCTACTTCCCCATACCCTAACAGCAGCTGCTGTTTGATTTTCTATCTACCATAGCTTAGTTTGCCTCTTCTTGAACTTTATATTCATTCATTTATATAAAATGAATCATAGAGTATGTATTTGCTAATGTCTAACTTCTTTCTCTCAAAGGAATATTTTTGAGATTCGCCCATTACTGTTGCATGTATCAGTACTTCACTCCTTTTTATTACTTAATATTATTTCATTATATGAATATTCCACACTTTCTTTTTTAAATTTATTTTTTTTTTTTAAATATATTTTTATTGATTTCAGAGAGGAAGGGAGAGGGAGAGAGAGATAGAAACATCAATGATAAGAGGGAATCATTGATTGGCTGCCTCCTGCACGCCCCCTACTAGGGTTCAAGCCCACAACCAAGGCATGTGCCCTTGACTGGAATCGAACCCAGGACTTTTCAGTCTGCAGGCCAATTCTCTATCCACTGAGCCAAACCGGCTAGGGCTTTAATTTATTTTTTGTTAAAGTACAGTTGACATGCAATATATTAGTTTCAGGTGTACAACATAGTGATTAGACATTAATATAACTTATACTGTGATCACCACAATAAGTCTAGTAACCATCTGTCACCAAAGTTATTATGATATTTTTTACTATTTTCCCCTGTGCTATACACATTGCACCCCCATGACTTGTTTATTTAGTAGCTGGAAGGTTGTACCTCTTATTCCCCTTCACCTTGTTCACCAATAGCCCTACCACCACCCCTCTGGCATCAGTTTATTCTCTGTATCTATGAGTCAGTTTCTGTTTTCTGTGTTTTTTGTTTGTTTATTCATTCATTTTGTTTTTAGATTCCACATATAAGTGAAATCTTACAGTACTTACCTTTCTATGTCACAATTTCTTTACTCATTCACCTGCTAATGGACATTCTTGTACATGCTTTTTTATAAGCATACTAGAGGCCCGGTGCACGAAATTCAGCCCAGCCTGTACCCTCTCCAATTTGGGACCCCTTGAGGGATGTCCGACTGCCCATTTAGGCCCAATCCCAGGGCAGTCGGACATCCCTCTCACAATCCAGGACTGCTGGCTCCCAACTGCTTGCCTGCCTGCCTTCCTGATTGCCCCTAACCGCTTCTGCCTGCCAGCCTATCACCCCCTAACCACTCTGCTGCCAGCCTGTTTGCCCCCAACTTCCCTCCTCTGCCGGCCTGGTCACCCCTAACTGCCCTCTCCTGCAGGGTTGATCACCTCCAACTGCCCTCCCTTCAGGCCTGGTCCTTCTCAACTGCCCTCCCTTGCAGGCTGGGTGCCTCCCAACTGCCCTCCCCTGCTGGCCATCTTGTGGTGGCCATCTTGTGTCCACATGGGGGCAGGATCTTTGACCACATGGGGGCAGCTATATTGTGTGTTGCAGTGATGATCAATCTGCATAGTACTCTTTTATTAGATAGGATAGAGGCCTGGTACAGGGGTAGGGGCCAGCTGGTTTGCCCTGAAGGGTGTCCTGGATCAGGTGGGGGTTCCCTTGGGGTGTGGGGCGGCCTGAGCGAGGGGCCTGTGGTGGTTTGCAGGTGGGCCACGCCCCCTGGCAACGTAAGCGGAGGCCCTGGTATCTGGAATTTATTTTCCTTCTACAATTGAAACTTTGTAGCCTGGAGTGGAGCCAAGCCTGGGGCTCTCTCCGAGGCTGGTAGCCATTTGTGTTGGGGTTATAATTGAAACTTTGTTGCCTTAAGGGGGTGGGCCTGGCCAGGGTGTGCAGAAAGCTTTGCTTCCCCTGTTGCCAGCAGCAACCCTGGCCTGCTCTCTCAAGCTCCATTCTGCTGCCATTTGTTTGAATTTGTTTACCTTCTATAATTGAAACTTTGTAGCTTGAGTGGAGGCTTAGGTCTGGCAAGGGCAGGCGGAAAGCTTGGCTTCCTCTGTTACCTAGGAAACCTTGCTCTCTGTGGCTGTAGCCATCTTGGTTTGGGTTAATTTGCATACTCGCTCTGATTGGATGGTGGGTGTGGCTTGTGGGCATGGCTTGTGGGTGTGTCGGAGGTATGGTCAATTTGCATATTTGTCTATTATTAGATAGGATGTTTTCATTTCTCTTGGGTGGGTCATAAGTTAAGTATATGTTTAACTTTATAAGGAACTGCCAACTGTTTCCACTGTGCTTGTACCATACCTTACTACTTTCAATAGCTGCAAAGTATTTAACCAATTGGGTAGACTATAATTTATTTAATCAGTCCCTGTTGTTTGGAATTAAGCTGTTTCCAATTACTTACTATTACAAACAATTTGGTAATGAACATCATTGTATCTGTAGCTTTGTGCACATGTATGAAAGTATCTGTAGAATAACTTTTATAGGTAGGTCAAAGAGTGTTTACATGGTAATTTTTTTAAAATAAATCTTTATTGTTCAGATTATTACAATTGTTTCTCCTTTCTTCCCCCCCATATCTCCCCTCCTCCCAGTTCCCACCCTTCCCTCTGCCCTTACCTCCCCCCCTCGCTATCCTTATCCATATGTGTATGATATTGTCCAGTCTCTTCCCATACCCCCCACACAGACACCCCCTTCCCCTGAGAATTATCGATCCAGTCCCATTCTATGCCCCTGATTCTATTATGTTCGTCAGTCTATTCTGTTCTTCAGATTTTTAATTCAGTTGACTTTTAGATTCACTTGTTGATAGGTATGTATTTGTTGTTCATAATTTTTATCTTTACTTTTTTCTTCTTTTTCCTCCTTTTAAATAATACCTTTCAGCATTTCATGTAATACTGGTTTGGTGGTGATGAATTCCTTTAGCTTTTTCTTATCCGTGAAGCTCTTTATCTGCCCTTCAATTCTGAATGATAACTTTGCTGGGTAGAGTAGTCTTGGTTGTAGGTTCTTGCTATTCATCACTTTGAATATTTCTTGCCATTCCCATCTGGCCTGCATAGTTTCTGTTGAGAAATCAGCTGATAATTGTATGGGTGCTCCCTTGTAAGTAACTAACTGTTTTTCTCTTGCTGCTTGTAAGATTCTCTCTTGTCTTTTGCCCTTGGCATTTTAATTATGATGTGTCTTGGAGTGGTCCTCTTTGGATTCCTTTTGTTTGGGGTTCTGTGTGCTTCCTGGACTTGTAAGTCTATTTCTTTTACCAGGTGGGGGAAGTTTTCGGTCATTATTTCTTCAAATAGGTTTTCAGCGTCTTGTTCTCTCTCTTCTTCTGGCACCCCAAAAATTCGGATGCTGGTACGCTTGAAGTTGTCCCAGAGGCTTCTTACACTATCTTCTACTTTCTGAATTCTCTTCTCTTCTTGCTTTTCTGGAGGCGTGTCCTTTGCCTCTTTGTATTCCAAATCATTGACTTGATTCTTGCGTTCCTCTAGTCTGCTGCTGGGTCTCTGTATAATTATTTTTTATTTCAGTCAGTGTATGTTTCATTTCTAGTTGGACCTTTTTCATATCCTCAAGGGTCTCATTAAATTTATCAGCTTTTTCCATGAAATTCTTGAAAAACCTTATAACCGGGTTTTGAACTCTATGTCCAGTCATTTGTTCTCCTCCATTTCTTTTGTTTGGGATCTGTTTCTTTGCCTCCTCATTTTCATTTTTGCTGCTTCCCTGAATTGGTAGGGTAGCTTTGTGTCCTATTGTGTCCTATTGGTTCAACGGGTCAGCCTCCCAGTTACCTGAGGTAGATGCTCTTGGTGCACCCCTTTTTAGACTGTGTGTACAGCCTTGTTGTAGTTAAGTCTTGATTGTTGTTGGTGTCACTGGGAGGAATTGACCTCCAGGCCAATTGGCTGTGAGGACCCACTGTGTCTCAGCCCTTCCGCGTTTGTTCTTTCTTTTTCCTTCTTAGTTGTAAATCTACCATTCAGCCAGCTTTCCTGTGGTTCTGGGTGGTAGACGCTTTGTCTTTTAGTTGTATTTTTGAAATTGTTGTGCGCGGCGGCAGTTTAGTTGTTTAACTTTGCTGCCATCTTGGTTCCTGACTCCATTGAATTATCTTCGGTAATTTTTTATAAATACTGCCAATTAGTCCTTCATTTTCATTATTACCAACTTCATTTCTATCAGCAAAGCATGAAAGTGCTGTTATCCCCACATCTCTACTAAAATTATAGATAAAATCTTTAGTTTGATTTCCTTTTGTAAGTGCCACAATGTTGGTTTTTATTTTCACTCTACAGTTGCCTATATTTATGTCACCCCCATATTTTAGATCCTTATTTTCTTTCACCCATACTACTACAATTTCCCTCCATCCTTCAGTCTCCTTCTACAGTCTTGGACACCCACCTTCAGAGTTATGTGACTCCAGTACCACTTACCCAATTCACTCAACTCAAAAACCTTCACTGGATCCCCATTGCCTACTAAATAAAATCCAGACCCTTATCCTTACATGAAAGACCTATTTCATTAATTCTACTTTTTCTTTCAAAAGAATATATATATATATATATATATATATATATATATATATATTACAACAAGGGGCTTCCCCCTGAACTTCACAGAAAGTGTGTACTTCCTTCCTCCAAGTCCTTACACATACTGCTTCCTCTGCCCAGCTGTCCTTCTCTCCCTCTCTACCTTTGGAGTCCTACCTTCTTAAAAACCCAGCTCCAGCTTGGCCAGGATGGCTGAGGGGTTGAGCGTCGACCTATGAAACAGGAGGTCACAGTTCAATTCCCGGTCAGGGCACATACCCAGCTTATAGGTTCCATCTTCAGTGTGGGGCCTGTAGGAGGCAGCCAATCAATGATTCTCTCTCCTCGTTGATATTTCTATCTCTTTCTCCCTCTCCCTTCCTCTCTGAAATCAATAAAAATATATATATAGATTTTAAAAACAGCTCCAGTGCCATCTTTTCCACTTGCTCCAACTAAATGAAGACAAGATAAAAGGTCATGCTCACCGGTACTTTCATTTTAAATTCATCTTGATAGTATTTAATTCCAATGTCAGTGATTGTCCTCTGGATAAAGCGAGATGGACGAAGGATGAATATGAGCTGCAAGTTTCCAGGAAATGCTACCTGGAAGGGTCATGAAAAGAGTCAGGGCAAATATCACATCCATTGGACTCCTCTTGCCTAAGATCACAAATGACAAAGTTAAAGTGGACACCATGGATGCCAAAGAATTTGAATATATTTCACATTTCAGAGCTAAAGAGATCTTAGCGATCAGATAATCCAAACCATTCCATAAAAACCAAACTAAATCAAACACACAAAAAATGTTTCTGATTATAAAAAACAATTCAAACTCTTTATGGAACAATTGGGAAATAAAATTATACATTAGAAAAAGGAAACCACTTATGATCTCATAACCATTTTTAATATTTTAACCCCATTACTTATAAGCTATTTTCTCTGCTTAAACATTTTTATCATGGTTAAACTCATATTATAGAAATATTTTGTAACCTACTCTTTTCACTAGATATTAATACCATGAGCTTTTATGCTTGATATTAAAAATTATTTAGAAATATTTTCATGGGTGCACAATTTATTTAACTATTACTTATAGCTAGTGATTTAGGCTTGTCCACATTTTTGCTTTAAAATAACACTGAAATGAACATCTTTACCCGTATTTTGGAACATTTTCTTAAGATAGCTTCCTGGAAGAATTACTGAGTAAAAGGCCTAGTATTTTAGGGTTTCTGATACATATTATTGCTATGTTGCTTTCCGGAAGCATTGTCTTCATCTTGTGGCGAGGTCCTGAGAAATGAGATAACTCAGATTCATATAACAACTTAGTGGCCAAGTTAGGAATCCAACTCTTCCTTTCCTCATGGCTTTCTATTCTTCCAGTGGTTCCCAAAAGCAACCTCCCGTGGTGTTTGTTAGGAAAAAAAATCTGGTCTTTGCCTGGAATGTTTTGATTCCTTAGGACTTAAATGAAGTCCAGGTATCTGTATTTTCAATGAGTACATGAAGAGATTCTGATTGGTAGCCAGGGATCCTGCACTATGGTATCTTTTATGCATAAGTGATTGATGTTTTTCTTGGACAAATTAGTCTCAAGTATTAGATGATTCAGGTGTCTTATATGGATCCTGGGAAATCAGAACTCCCCAGAGGTCAGACCTCTGGAATAGTCATGGGCACTGTCAAGTGTCCAAATCCTCCGGTCGTCAACCATCGTTGTAGTTATCTCCCCCAAAAAATCCTGTAACCAAAACTAAACCAAAGGGGTCAAACAATCCATGCACAAAGGAAGGGAGACTTCCCTTCTCCCATGTTTGAAATGCAACGTCCTAAACAGAACCTTGCATTTTGTTATGTCATGGCAGGAAATGAGCTGAGACACTCCTTGTGTATGGCTGAGGCTCTAAAGCCGTCTGAGGGATGTGTGCAGATCTGTGTGTGTGGCTGCCTCTGCACGTAGGCATAAGTGAGATTTCAAATGTCTCTCTCCTGTCTGAGCCTCTTTACACACATTACCACCCTGCCATATCCCATCCTCCTCAGCCAGTCCCAACTGCCCCAGGGAGTCCATGCTTTGGTGGAAATGCTGGTATGGTTTGCCCTGAGGTGTCTCTGCCTGCCCATGTGACTGAGTTCTCTGGTCTGAGATCCCTACAGAGAAAGGATACATCTACTTGCTAAAAGGCAACAAACAGGGATAAAAATCAGGCTTTTAAGATCAAAAGGAAGCCCATCCAAGGTTGTACAATTTAATGCCAAAAGTAAGCCCACCTTCAATCAAGCTACTTAAATATCATTTTGTCTGGTTTAGCTTGTGTCTTTCTAATATGTGAAAAAAATAATTTGAATACTGAAAAGAAGACTGTTTTAAAGTGGGTGACCCCCAAAGTAAACTCTAAGACAGGATTTGGGTATAAAGAGTTTAGTGAGGAGGTGATCCCAGGCAGCACATGAGGAAGTTGGTGGGGGGTGAGACAGTGATGGCTAGAGAGCCAATACATCAAAACAGGGATTGCTGTGGGCAAGAAGGGCTGGGAGGCCCTGGCTGGTGTGGCTCAGTTGGTTGAGTGTCATCCCCATGCACCAAAAGGTTGCCGGTTCGATTCCAGGTCAGGGCATATGCCTGGGTTGCAAGCGGATAGATGTTCTGCTCTCACATCGATGTTTCTCCCTCTGTCTCTCTCCCTTTCTCTCTCTCTAAAAATCAATAAAAATGTTTGTTTGTGTGTGTGTTTTTGTTGTTGTTTTTTTTTAAAGGTTGGGAGCCTCTGAAATACTATATGGAATATACCTCAGAAGTATCCCACTGAAGCTGGGGTATCTATCCACCAACTTCTCTGACTCAATAGCTGTAGGTCACTCCTGGGGCATTAACTTCCCAGCATTCTCTACCTATCCCTCTTCAGTGACCAGAGAAAGAAGTAGAGAGACTCAGGAAGCCTTTGACATGGAAAGGAATTCTCTGCAGTGACCTTCAGGTAGCAGAGGGGATATGGGTGTGACATAACAAAGACCTTCCCAAAATTTGGCATAAAATAATCACCTTTTTCCCTGTGACTTTGATATGAAATAATTGGATAGACTACGTAAATTACTTTTATTAAAAAAAGCACAAAAATAAATATTTACCGCTATTCGTGTCAAGGATGCTTTTATGGAGCTCCACTTGTCCCTTCGTCTGTCTATAACAATGATGAACCCGATGCCGGCAGCCTCCATGCTGCAAAAGAGGGTGGTCAGTATCAGAGACCAGGTGAGACACACAGGTTCTGGGCGGCTTCCTCAGGGGATGCAGTCTACAGCCTCCATGGCGCTCCAGGATCATGTGTAAACGCCCTGCACAGCACAAGGGAGTAACTGGGTCTGGCTTCCCTGACAAAGGAACCATCTCCTCCTCTCACCTGGCAGCCTAAACAACACAGAGATGGTTGGTGTTTCAAACCCTCTCAAGGCCTCTGCTTCAGGCTGGCAAAGTGTGAAACACCCAAGAGCACACGTGCCCATGCCTGAAAGAAGATGCACGTGTCAGTTGAGTACCACCTGTCCCAGTGTAGGCGGAGGACCTCAAGGCGGAGCTCTGCCATCGCCCCACTCCCAAGACTGGCATTCAGGGAGCTGTCAATGTCCTCCCCTAGGAGTCATTCCGAGAGGTGCTCAGAAATAACACGTGTCAGTGGGAAAAACGACTCCCTCCCAGTGCCTGGCCATAAACGGCCAGCAAACCATGTGCGTGAGAAGATATTTATGAAGACCAAAAGGAAGCTGCCTGGTCTCCTCTTAAGACCCCACAATAGTATTCTCACAAAATCCTTTTAAAATAAAGTCCTACTAGGGAAAACTTTTTTTTCTCTCTTTGGGAGGAAGTAGAGAGGAAAGAGCAAGGGCTTTGGGGCCTGGTTCCAATCCTAGTGCTGCCACTTACTGGCAATGAGACACTGGGGAGATCCCTTAGCCTCTCTAAGGCTCGGTTTCCTCATCGGTAAAATGAGAACACCACCAACAATAGTAAAGTGACTGAAAGCACATTTTCTGAAGCCAGACTGCCAAGGTTTGAACCCTGGGCTTCTCCCATTTATAGATTGTGTATTTTGGAGGGGACATTACTTAGTCTAGCTTCTCAGACGACCCATTTGTAAAACAATAATAGTACCTATCTATAGGGTTGATGTGAGGATTAAATGAATATGTAAAATATTAAATGAGATGTATAAAATGCTCAGAACAATGCCTGGCATTTGGTAATACTGTATAAGTACTATTATTACTATTTCTTATGTGCATGTTATGGAGAATATAAGACATAAAGTATACAAAAAGTATCTGACCTAGAATAAGCCTTCAATAATTCTCTAATATTGGGAAAAGGTGAGCTTTGCTCTAAAAAGTTTCTGTAGGTGAATAAGGCAGAAGATCTAAGCAAAATCTGTAAGAAAATATGAGTACATATCTGATGTAAGCATCACTAGGCCAACCCATTACCACAGCCCCATTCTGGCCCAGGCTGTCTTATTGGGAACATTTTCCAGGAAATGATGCAAGGAGGGGTGGTCTCACTGGGTGGAAGAGGCAGAGATTGGAGATTATGAGTGGAAAAGTGACCAGGATTTGAGGGGGTGGTTGTCAAGAAGAAAATCCTCAGAGAGGGAATGCCAGAAGACTTCAGGGAAATTCCACTTTAATGCTTGTGACCTGTACCCCACAAGTTTAGGTGAGACTCCAGGAGGCTGGCAGAGAATAGCTACTGCACATGTGAGAACTGATGAGAAATTCTGAAACGTGCACATTCTGGAGATAGACAACTGGTGTTTAGGCCCAGCCAGAAGGGACAGACTTTGGTGAACACCCTGTGTATTCAGGTGAAACTCTTATAAAGACTGCATTCTAGCATAAATGAAACACCATCAGAGTTGCCATAGGATTAAGGCCATACTCTAGGAGTAAGGACAAAACAGAAATGGAGTTGCCCTAAGAAAACCTAAAACCAGGTCCCAGAAAGATCAAGGTGATCCACCAGTAATTTAACTGCCTGGCAAATAAAAATCTAAAATTATTTGTAAGTAGATAAACCTCCACAACATATCATCCACCATATCCAGCATAAAATAAAAAAATGAATGGTACTGCAAAGCAGCAGGAAAAAGTAACCAATAATCAAGAGATAAAATAGTCAATAGATACTGTCTCATGTATGTTTTTGTAACTGGCAGACAAAAACTTCAAAATAACTATGGTCAATATGCCATATTGGTAGATAAACAAAGTGGATTATTTCAACAGAGCATAATTAAAATCTATAATGAAGAACCAAGTAGACCTGCTGTAAATACAAAACATCAACAACTGAAATTAAGAACTCAGATTTGTTTAACAGCAGACTGAACACAAAAGAAGAGACGAATGTGTTCTGACTCCAAAATGCCGGGAAGGTTTCATGGTGAATGTGGTATTTTTCTTAACTACATGGTATGTAAACAGGTAAATATATACAGTCGAGATCTGTATACTTTACTATATGCAAATTTTAACTCAGTTTAAAAACTGAAAGAATCCAATAAATTCAAGTTGTGGAAAAAAAGAACTGGTCAAACAGTGAAATAAGAACTGAGTCCAATGTAGGGCAACCCACCATCCCAGTTCGTCCAGGACTGAGGAGTTTCCTGGGACACACCACTTTCAGTGCTAAACCTGGAAAACAAACATGACTGGGGACCATAATTCAAATACCTAATTCCAAACACTAATATGATGGTCACTGCTCCTGCTTATGGGGCTTGTTACGGAAGGAAATCAAACTACTCTTTAGGATCATTCATGTTTATTGACAGTTGCTCTTTTGAAGAGCAGTGCTCAAGGTTGTTCCTGGTATAGGAGTAAAAAAAAAAAATGATCGACCTATGGTTTGTTATCTGTTTGTGTTTAATATTATTCTAAATTGAGACGTAAAGAACTCATGATGCTTTCCAGTTTTTCAGCATCTCTTGGCATCTTTATCGGCAAAATGGTAGGCTGGCACAAGTGTGTCTCAATCACTCCTTTCAGCTTTGTCATTCTATGGTTCTCTAATTCTATATAGTGACTTCAAGTCCCCACTGCTCGAGACACACCTCATATTTCAGTTTCCTCAATAAACTCTGTTAATTGCCAGGCTGGAGTCTGAGATTATGAACAAAAAGTCAATCTTAAAAGGCTATATACTGTATGATTCCAATTATATACCATTCTGGAAACAACAAAAAAACTAGGAAGACAGCAAAAGGATCAGTGGTTGCCAAAGGTTGGGGACGTGGGAGGGATAAACAGGCAGAGCACAGATAATGTTTAGGGCAGTGAAACTATTCTGTATGATATTATAATTGTATATACATGCCATTATACTTTTGTCCACACTCATAGTATCCTATATAATAAAAGGCTAATATGCAAATTGTCCCATCGACTGGGAGTTTGATCAGGGGGCCGGGCTGGCCCGTCAACCGCCTGCAGCCCCCCTACCCCCTAGCCTAGCCCAATGGGCCCCTATCAGGGCCGGCCAGCTGGACCCCACCTGTGTGCAAATTTGTGCACTGGGCCTCTAGTGTACAATATCAAGAGTGAACACCAATATAAACTATAGACTTTGTGTGTCGATGTAGGTACATCAGTTGTAACAATGTACCACTCTGGTGTGGGATGTTAATGATGAGGAAGGTTTGCCTTGGGAGATAAGGCATAGATGGGAAATTTCTGAACTTTCCACTCAATTTTGCTGTGAACTTAAAACTGCTAAAAAAAAAAGTCTATTTTATAAAAACATTTTAGATAATAAAAATTCCTCCAAAAAAATTAGTTTTTAAGCAAATGAACACATACTATAACATAGCTCTCCAAATAATTACAAACAGGGAGAGATCAGAGAAAATTCATAACCTTAAACATTTATATCAATAAAATAAAAATGAAAATATAATTTTCAACTCAAAAAAATGACAAAAATTAAGCAAATTGAAAGAAAGTACAAGAAAGAAGATATTAAGGATAAGAGGAGAAATGAATAAGGTAGAGAAGAGGAAAGCAATAGATCTATTATCTGAACACTGTTTCTTGTCCTACATATCCTGTCATTCTCTCCTTTGACTGTACCAGTTCTTCCTGGTTCTGTGTCATGAAGCCTTTGCCAACTGCCCATAAAGATTTTGCAACTAGGCAGGGCTCTGATGCCTGGTAACCATTGTGACATTGAAGCAATTACGAATTTTGATAAATAGGAACCTGAAATGGAAACTGGACAATAAGGTCAAATTGCCCTTTCAGGCTTTCCCATGTCTCTGTTTTATGTTGAAACCAAAGGGTGAGGCAGCGAGACAGTCTGAGCAAATGCTAGGAAGAGGAAAGGGGAATGAATGGTCAAGTGGGCACTCTTTCTCAAGGGACAAACAGCATTCCAGGAAAGAAAAATACTCCCAAGTTTACTAACAATTATATAAGGAACATAGAGCAGAACAAAGAAATAAGGGCCAAAAAGTAGCCCCTTGTTTTGTCTTATCTTCTACATCTGTGAGATAAGGCTTTCTACCCCTCGATGCTTCTCTCTACCCTGGTTTAGATGGCATTCAATGTATGGTCCTCGTGTGACTCCAAAAAGGCTGCAAGTACAAAATGAAAGTCACCCATTTCTTTTAGCACATGACTACATCCAGGGATTCAGTAAAATTAGACAGTGAGATTGAAACAAATATAATGGGGGGGCCGTGTCTACCTGCTGCCCACCTCCCTGTTCACTGTCTTCTTTACTGCTCCCCACAGAAGGAGAAAGTACTAAGCTGATGGGTGATCGTTTTGGATGCAACTGAGCCAAGGAGGGAGACCAAGTTCGACTCCCTAAAACCCTTGAGGTCAATGCAGGAGTGAGGAATGGGGTTCTTCTTTCTCTGTCAGTGTCCACCTTCTCGCCCCATAAAAATACTTTTAGATTGAATGAATCATACCATACTGGAAATTTGACCAACATAACTTCTTGAGAACCTACTATGTGCTGGGCACTATGCTAGGGCTACAGAAAGAAAAGAAAAGAAAAGAAAAGAAAAGAAAAGAAAAGAAAGAAAAGAGAAGAAAAGAAAAGAAAAGAAAAGAAAGAAAGAGAAGAGAAGAGAAGAGAAGAGAAGAGAAGAGAAGAGAAAAGAAGAGAAGAGAAGAGAAAAGAAAAGAAAAGAAAAGAAAACATTACCCCCCTCCCCCTAAATTCCTTATTTAGTGGAGTAGTTCACAGTCTAATGGAAGAGGTAGAAATCATTTCCATCTACTATGGTGTTTACAAGGGGTAAGCTTTGGGTTCTGTGGAAATAAAAAGTCTGGGTGAGCAGGGTTGGGGTCAGGGAAGGTTTCCTTGAAGAAATGACATCAGACTGAGGGTTGACGAATGTGTAGGAGTTAAGCCAGTCCTAGAAGGATAGGAAAGGCATTCCTACAGAGAGAACAGCACCAGCCAAGCCGTGTCCTAATGGACACCATATGTGGGGATGGGAGGAGGAAAGGGAGAGAAATGGTGAAATAAAATGTAAGTAATGAACTTCAAAGAAGTGCATTAAAAATAAACCCATAGCCTTCTCTCAAAAAGTAAGAAGGGTAAAAAAAAAAAATCATCTTTGGAGTAGATTTGGTTAAAGCAAACTAAGCAACTTCCTAATCTCTGGTGGCCTTTCAATCACAAGGCAGGCATTGACCTCTAAATCTCAGACAACAAATGGCAAGCAAGTGCAATAGCACACACGCACACACACGCGCGCGCGCACACACACACACACACACACAGAGAAAGGGAGGGCAGAAGGGCGGGAGAGAGAGAGGGAGGGAGGGAGAGACAGAGAGAGAGAAACACTGTTGTCTAGATTCCAAACCACACAGCAGTTAAGTAAGAGATTATATCATAAACTATACAAACCCATGGAGAGTGGGGCCAGTCTGCTCTTCTGGGGAATAGACACAGCATTATCTAAGAATTCCCAGCTCTATCTCTGCCTGTAAAATGATTGTTAGCAATATGAACTCTGTCCCACATTCTATCCCTTGGGAGGTATATTAACTCACTTGGCATAAAGATGTGAGACCTGCTATGTTCCTTTTGTGGACTAAGTTGTGTTTCCGCCAGTGCCTCAAAATGTGACCTTATTTGGAGATAGGGTCTTTACAGTGCTCATCAAGTTAACGTGAAGTCATTAGGGTGGGCCCTAATCCAGTAAGACTGGTGTCCTTATAAAAAGGGGGGATTTGGACACATGGGCACACAAAGAGGGATGGCAAAGTGAAGAGACAAAAGTAGAAGCCATCTGCAAGCCAAGGAGACAGGCCTGGGACAGATTCTTCTCTCACAGCCCTCAGAAGGAACCAACCTTACCAACACCTTGATTTTGGACTTCCAGCTTCCAGAACAGTGAGATGATAAATTTCTGCTACTTAAGCCAAAAAAAAAAAAGTGTGACGTGGGTTGCAAAGGGTGGAAGTAGCAGATGCCCCAAAACATCTCTGCCATGGTCTCTGCTATAACACAATTTTTATTCCTGGCCTTTCTATTTCCTTGCCGCATGCCTCAGTTTCTCCATCTGACAATGACAATTATAAAATTTGCCCCTAAATTCCTTATTTAGTGGAGATAAATGAAATAACTCCTAACATGGCTTGAGCTCCTTGAGCAATGGCCATGTATCCCAGATAACAGGACCCAGGAAGCCAGAATCAACTTAATCTAGACCAATGAACCTGAAGGAACAAAGACAGCTTCAGCAGTTGCATCAATACTTCTCTTTTTTTTTAGTATGTTTTTATTGATTTAAGAGAGAGAAAAGGGAGAGGGCGAAAGAGAGAGAAACACTGATGAGGGAGAATCATCTATCGGCTACCTCCTGCATGCCCCCTACTCTACTGGGAATCAAGTCCGCAAGCTGGGCATATGCCCTGACTGGGAATCGAACCAGCGACCTCTTGGTGCATGGGACGATGGCCAACCAATTGAACCACACCAGCCAGGGCTGTTCCATCAATATTTCATTCATTCAACAATGTTTATTAAGTACCTCCTTTGTGCACTGTATGAACAGAACTGATACTCGCTTATCATTGTTTTCTAGTCTCATTCCACATCCCTTGTCTGTGACTGATGGATAAGAGAAATGGACCACTCTACATGCCAGTGTAAGCTGTGCTCATGGGAGATTACATCTCAACCCAGCCCTGCCACACGGGGAATGGGGAATAAAGCCAGTGACGAAGAAGGCAACAGAACACTGTGTCCAGCTCACCTGGGGATGCTAGTCAGGTAGGTCATGACATTCAGAAAGTCCTCATCTGAGATGTGTTTGAAGCCCACAAACTCTGGAAAAGTGATGACTGGGGCACCATCTTTCCCTCGGCCTCCTGCAACAAAAGTGGGTGGTCAAGATGTTAGCACAGTGGTTTCATGTCATGCCTCTTGCAGACAGAAGACTCTGACTAATATCAAGTCAGGAGATGTGTATTGGCTTCCCATTTTCTATCTATATGACTTCAGAGTAGAATGTGGGAAGTCTGACACTGAACTATTTTAAACAAGTTGTTCATGCTTGCTCGGTGGTATGGTGAGAATCTGATTTTTGAATCCTTTGAAGGTAGTTGCTGTGTGAAAGGTAATATTGATTTAATTATTTAACATAGGTAGAATAGTAAAGAACACCAGCACAAATACATAATACTTCTGTTCTTTTTTTGTAGTCACTAAATTAAAAAGTTAAAATGGTAGTTAAGAGAGTTAACTCTTAAATCAGTAACCTGGTTGAAATCTTACTTTGCCACTTAATTTCTATGTTTTTTTAGGCAAGACACTTAACCTACGTAGGATATATATATGTAATACTTGTACCTACCTCAAAAGGTGTTGTGAGAATTAAGTGAAAACATAAGAAAAGCTCCTTAGCAGAGTGCTTGTTGCATATAGGTACTCACTAAATAGTGACCATTATGGTTATTACTATTAATGAAGGCACAATAAGCTGCCGGCACTTTGATAATTTATAAACAGGAATATAAGACATCCCTGTGAGAATAAAAATGTACAATTAACATTTAAATATTTAGCTCATTGGAGCAGAGGCTACCAGGTTAAATTGAATAGATTTCCCCATCTCCTAGCAACTAGATTCTAGCTTCATGGTTCCTGTGCGTCAGGTACCCAGGGAACCACAGTGAACTCACAGAGGCACCATGAATATTTTAAATTTTTAGGGGAAAAACAATAGTTGGCATCTGTCACCCGCTCTGCATGATATTAGCTTGAGGTAGTTCACAGTTTCAACAAAAAAATCACACTAAATTCTTTTGAATAGCATTGTATCTTTGTGGAGGTGGTTTGAGGTGGCTGCTGGGATAAAAGCAAGTGCAGGATGAAAGTGAGTGTAGAACAGGAAGGGAGGCTAGTGATGTTTAGTTTGATTCCAAAGTTTGAGATCACTGTAGTTACCAAAGAATGAAATTCTTAGTATTATTATTTTTTTTCAGACAGCTACTGAGTTGTTAAAATGTGTAGACTTGGTTGTTTTAACTGTTTGGTATTGGTTTTGGACAAAAAGGGCTGTAAAAAATTCCTGAGACTGGCTGCTCTGAAAAGCCATCTTTGCATTGCTCCTGTAGCTGCCTCTCTCTCTTTCCCAGAGTCCTCCATCTCTCGCTTTATAAAAATCCGCTGCGTCGGATCACCGTCGTGCCCCATATGTCAGACGCGGCTGAGGACACCAGCTCCGAGATCACCACCAAGGACTTAAAGGAGAAGAAGGACGTTGTGAGGAGGCAGAGAATGGAAGAGATGCACCTGCGAATGGGAACGCTGATGAGGAACATGGGGAGCAGGAGGCTGACCATGAGGTAGGCGAAGAAGAGGAAGGGGAGGGGGGAGGAGGAGGAAGAGGACGAAGATGAAGGTGAGGAGGCTGAGGCAGCTACGGGCAAACGGGCAGCTGAGGATGATGAGGGTGACGATGTTGACACCAAGAAGCAGAAGACCGATGAGAGGATGACTAGACAGCAAAAGAGGAAAAGTCAAACATTTTTAAAAAAAGGCCTTCGTGATCTATTCACCTTCCACTTACCGTCTCAGAATCTAAAGGTGGTCACCTTCGGAGAGAGTCCCTCAGCCTACCCATCCACCCACCTGGGGCACCGCCACCTGCAGATGGCACGCACTCGCCACCACCCTACCAAAACCACGTGAATTTGCAACAGGGGAGGAGAAAAGAACCAAAAACTTCCAAGGCCCTACTTTTTTTCTTAAAAGTATTCTATAAATGAACATTTGTTTGTATTTTTTATTTACATTTTATATTTTTGTACATATTGGTAGGGATCAGCCATTTTCAATGATCTTGGTATGACCAAACCAGCCTTTGGAGCATTTTCTGTCCTACTTCTGACTTTACTTGTGGTGTGACCATGTTCATTATAATCTCAAAGGAGGAAAAAAAAAAACCTTGTAAAAAAAGCAAAAACAACAACAACAAAAAACCCACCATCTTATTCTGAGCATTCCAGTAACTTTTTGTGTATGTACTTAGCTGTACTATAAGTAGTTGCTTTGTATGAGATGATTAAAAAGACCAAAGATAAAAAGGTTTCATTCCCACCCACCCACCCGCCCCCGGTGTTTTTTTTTTTATGAAGTTGCTATTTTTGGTCTTTTTTTGGCTTGTTTGATGTATGTGTGAAACAATGTTGTCCAACAATAAATGGGAATTTTATTTTGCTGAGTTAGTTGTTCTAACAAAAAACAAACAAATAAAAAATTACTGCAATACAAAGGCACTGAGAACAGAGACAACGGGGAAACCTGTGCCCTAGCCACAGGGGTGAGCTGTGAGCGCCTTCCAGGCTAAGCCCGTGGAGGGGAACTACATTAAGAGGAATAATGGCTCCCAAGCATAGCCAACTGCTACAAATGATTGCATGTATTTCACATGTCTAAGAAACAGGTATCAGTGCAGGGTGTGGTTAGTGAGGATTGTGAGATTAACGTGGGTGTGGGATCAATGAAGAAATTACAGAAATTGAGAGACTAAGAGAAACGAAGAGGGGCAGTCTATATGATGGCTCCACCATTACATGAACCCACCTGCTGCTCTGAGTCCACGCCTGATAGGCATCTTTTGCTTACACTCTAACATTCCATTTAAATCTGCTTCAAGGGAGAGAATGCGCTATTGAGCAAGCATGACTATTTATATCACATAAAGAGAAAGTCAGCAATGTGGTTACACAAGTCTCTTGTGAGTTTTGTTTTTGTGAGTGAGTCTTGGGCTCTCAGAGATACATCACTAACAAATGAAACGTGTGAGATTTGTCTGGATGGCTAGTCATTCTTCTCCAGGAAGTCCCTCTTTATTAATCCTGTATGCTTATTTGAAAGTTTACACGAAATATCAAGCTTTGACAAGGAGAGTGAGCTACCTCTTTACGGTGACTGAAAACAATTTAGATCAGGGTAGTATCAGCTTTCACCTAACATTCTTCCACTTTGCAGTTTCACAATCAAAGGAGGCTCCAGAGAAACGTAAGTGAAGAGAATTTGCATTTCTAGGAATGCTAAATTTAGACGCATTATAACACTGTATGAACTGTATAACCAATATTTGCCCAAAGAATGCTAAAACATTCCAGGGAACCAAGAAGTGAAGTCATTAAATGGTGTCATGACTTCACTTTTTATCGTTAATTATGAATTAAAGCTATTCACACCTAAATGGAGAAAGGTAGGTGGAGTTTTCTTGTTGATTGGTTAACAGCAACACTGAACACCAGAGAAGAGAGGCCCACCACCACCTCCCCAGGTCAACTGAGGACACCTCCTGCTGTTGAATATTATTAGTCTTAACAGACAGAAGCACTAAGGAAACAAAGCTGAGCCTCCCTACAGCATGGACAACCCACAACAAAGCATTCAGTGCCACCTGGTGAGGAAACGTGGAAATACCAAAGGAAGAAAGTGCCAAAGTCCCATTCAAGGAAGATAAAGAAAACCAAACGCCTTGTAACTGAGTAAAACGGTTACTTAAATAAAATAAACTTCACTGCTCCTAGTATAAATTTTACCTGTTCGTTAAATGGCACAAAGACTTCATCATACAGAAGAGAATTTGGAATGCTAGGAAATCCTATGGAAAGACGTTGAGGATCAACAATGGGAGAGACATGGAGGCAGTTACTGCCCTTTGCCTTCAAGTATCTATTTTCCCTTTCTCTTTCCTAAAAGATTTTAACTGGAAACAATGGCCGCCCCACTCTCTGGGAGGCACTTTGGAAGTCTCGGGGCCTAGGATACTAAATGATCTGTCCTACATAATCAAGAACTGTCCCACACCCTATGTGATTTCTGAATGTCCTCCTAGAATCTCAATGTAAGTGAAAAACCCATTTATAGTGATCTGATCCTAGACTCTAACTCTGCTTTACATATAATCACGAAGGTTTTTTATGTTTTTTCCTGTTTTATTGAGACATAATTGACAACACTGTACTAGTGTAAGGTGTACAACATAATAATTTGATATATGTATATAATACAAAATGGTCACCACAAAAAGTTTAGTTAACATCCATAACCTCACATAGTTACAACTTTTTTCCTTGTGGTGAGACTTTAAGATTTACTCTCTTAGCAATTTTCAAACATACAGTACAGTATTAACTAGTCACCATGCTGTACATTGCATCTCCAGAACTTATAACAAAGTTTGTACCTTTTAACCACCTTCACCCCTTTCGCTCACCTCCCAACCCCACCTCTGGCAATCGCCAATCTGATTTCTGTTTCTGTTGATTCAATTTTTTGTAATATACTAAAATAAACATTGCTATGGGATTAAAATATATCATGAATAAAAAGGTCAAACATGTATTTGGAACATGCAATAGTAAGCATTTTTCATACATTATGTCATTTAATCCTCAAAATTTCAATGATTCCATTCATTATTCATAAGAGGAAACAGAGGCCTTGAGAAGAAAATTGCCTAAGGTGATACAGTTAGTCAGTAGCAGAATCTAAATCCTTATTTAGGGCTGTTGGGTACCAGTTTGTTTCTCCTATTCTGCCTCTAAGAAATTAGAAAAGAAAGAAATGCCTCAATAATACTCAAAGGAGATCACTTTGGATCATTAAACATATAAGTTAATCATTCTCTGGACTCCTTCCCCAGATGAGCCATTGTGTAATTATATACTCACTAGAGGCCCAGAGCATGAAAATTCATGCACTAGAGGGGTGGTTGCCTCAGCCCAGCCTGCCCCCTCTCACAGTCCGGGAGCCCTCGGGGGCAGGAGGTGACCCGGCAATCAGGGGAAGGTGATGCCCCATCATACCTCTGCTGCTGCCACTGCTGGCAGCACAAGTTTCGGCCAGCCTTGGTTACCTGAGTCTTGGGCAGCCCTGGGTGGCTGGGCAGCCGCCATTCAAGGTTTGCCTGTGCCTTTCAAGGTTTGCCTGTGCCTCAGGCCAGCTCTGGGTGGTTGGGGGGCTGATGGGACTGGGCACCACCATCTTATGGCTGTGGGCGCTGCCATCTTTGCAGGCGGGGCAATCAATTAGCATATTCCTCCTTATTGGCTGTGGGTATTACCATCTTTGAGGGCAGGGCAGTCAATTAGCATATTCCTCCTTATTCGCTGTGGGCGCCGTCATCTTTGCGATGGTGTGAGGGTTAATTAGCATATTCCCTCTTTATTAGATAGGATATACTGAGGCTTTAGAGTTTGGGTGTAAAGCTGTAGGAATCCACCCTGTCCCACCCCATCATCTATTCCAGACCTTGATGCACACTGGTGGCCGAGGGGTCTTCTGTGGTGCAGGGCCACAGCAGCAGTTGCCAGAAACCCAGATGCCAGGAGCCAATTCAGCATGTCATAATTACAAGAGTTTTATCAAAAGGTTGATGAAACTTGGGGGCTCAACAAGGGCTGGGTCACATATGTAATTACCTGTTGGAGTGGCTAGAAGGCACTTTCCCCAAACCTGAATAGGATAATTTTCTGCTGCTAGACAGGTCAGGGCATCTTAATCTACATGTTATTGCCTCCTGTTGGCCAAACACCTGAACAGCTGTAAGCTATTTCCCAATCTGACAATGCTTCTGTACCCTACCCTTTGAAGTGTATATCTCCACCTTGCCTTAGGACAATTTGTGTTAACAAAAAGCATGGGGTCCTGAGTCAAGGGGAAACTTTAGCTCCTTTAGCTGAAGCTCCTCTGACCCCCATGCCTCTCAAAACTATCTTTCATCTCTGGACTCCTACTTGATCTAGCACAGCCTTTCTCCAGGTTGCTGAACACTTCTTAATGCTGGGACAAGAACCCCAGCACCCAGAGACAGTTCCCATCCTGCCTTTGGTTCTGCACAATCCTAGGCTCCCCGTGGGAAGCTATGAGAGGGCTTCCTCAGGAGGGTGGTTGGGCACTCCCTCCAGGGCTAAGACTGTGGTGCCTAGAGTGGGGATTCAATGATCAGACAGTCCGACTTCACAGGACAGACCAGGAGGACTTGGATAATTTTGATATGTTTCAGACTCTGTTCGAAGCACTGGTGAAGCAGGCAGAAATAAGAAACATGAACACCCTGCACATATGTAGCTCCCAGTGACTATGTGAGTAGTGACCAATGTGGAGGAAAGACCAGAGAATTCACCAGGTATTCTGGATTGTATAAGATGTCCCCACCTAGGATACTACTCTGGGATGGGAAACATACCTAAAAAACAAAGTTTAAATTTCCCTTAAACTCAGTAGAATGAGTTTAGAGCAGATTAAATATAATTTAGGAAAAGAAAGAAATGTGACTTTTTTTACATCCCATGTTGTAGAATAAAATTGACACTAACTACATACTCTATCTACAATGTAACTAAGATGGCTTTGTTGCTTTTTTCAGAGGAGCTATAAAAGATAAGGGTAGTGCCCGACTGGTGTGGCTCAGTGGTTGAGTGTCAACCTATGAACCAGAAGGTCACGGTTTGATTCCCAGTCAGGGCACATGCCCAGGTTGTGGGCTCCATCCCCAGTGGGGAGCATGCAGGAGGCAGCCAATCAATGATTCTCTCTCATCATTGATGCTTCTATCTCTCTCTCCCTCTCCCTTCCTCTCTGAAATCAATAAAAATATATATATATATTTTAAAAAGATAAGGATAGTGACTTGTTACCTTATTCCTCTGGGATATGTGTTAAGGACATCTAATCTCACTATCCCATGCTTCCCAAGTTTGGTCTAACTATATTTTAGGGTTTGGTATGTACTTCCAGTTTCAGTAATTAATGTCATATCACCCTTCACTAAGTGAATAAGAAAGAATAATAATCTAGTGATGACAACTTTTCAGCGCTGTGCCCAGGCTCAGGAAATTTCTAGCCTTTTATCCATACTAGC
Organism: Eptesicus fuscus; assembly: GCF_027574615.1. Classification (NCBI taxonomy): domain Eukaryota; kingdom Metazoa; phylum Chordata; class Mammalia; order Chiroptera; family Vespertilionidae; genus Eptesicus; species Eptesicus fuscus. The sequence continues at coordinate 41,798,139 of NC_072475.1, forward strand.
CTCTCTCTATTCCCAATCAAATGCTTAATAAAAAAACAACAACATATTAAAATTAGGTCCTAGGAGCTAAGGATACAAGACAAATCTCTCAGAGAACAAACAATCTTAGCAATATTCATGAACCCTTAAAACCAAGACTCTCTTAAGGTTGGATCTTAGAACAACATCATGGTGGCAGCTATTGTCAGTAATTATTTCTTTTTCTTCCTCAAAATCTTTTCAGCTCTGTTCTTTTACAATCTCGAAGAAATGTACTCCCTCGAGAAAGATCAAATTGCACCCAACAGCTAAAGGAATGACATCCATGAGATTCGCCCCCCACCCCCACACCACCCCCACCCCCAATGCAGCTGGATGGTCCCCCGTTCCTTCCATTCTGAGTGAGGCTTAAGGGATGACTGAGACTCGAGTATAACGTTCACCAAGATTCAAGAGGTTGGGCCCTCCGAGCAGAACCCCCAATAAAATCTAGAAATACACATGAATTAGCCCCTTACCTGAAAGAATGGCAAATTGTCTGTGAAGCTGTTCAATTATATCCACTGCCAACAAGGGCCTGATTTCCTGCTGCATAATTTCATCTGCATAAATGAAATACAAATTAGGTTAAATCCTTGCAAATTACAAAGAGAAAGTAAAAGGAAGAAAGCTCTACTACTAGGGAAATGTGAGACTTATCAAGAATCAAGAGTTGGTTATGAACACATGATTCTCCTGAAAACTCTATTCCTGAGATGCATGCATGGGTCTGGGTTTTGAGTGGTTTGAAGCTGATACACATGAGCACAGGAACCCCTTTCTAGAGCTTCTCCCAAGGTTTTGGGAGGGATCAGTGTAAGGATTGGGCCCTGAAGTTTAAGCTTCAGTAGCTTCACAGTTAACCTGCTAATGGTCTCATTACTAAGGGAGGTACTTAGGTGTCTGCTTACTCCTTTGAGTCTGCAGAACGATATTTTTTAAAAATATATTTTATTGATTATACAGAGAGGAAGGGAGAGGAATAGAGAGTTAGGAACATCGATGAGAGACAAATGTCAATCAGCTGCCTCCTGCATGACCCCTACTGGGGATCGAGCTCGCAACCAAGGTACATGCCCTTGACCAGAATCAAACCTGGGACCCTTCAGTCCACGGGCTGACGTTCTATCCACTAAGCCAAACCAGTTAGGGCCAGAAGGATATTTTGAACACAATTTAAGTTATCAGAGTTCATCTCAAGCTGGGTCATAAAATCAGTCTAGATTTATGAAGGTTCTTTGATCTTTTTTCCCTCCCTTCCTCCCTCCTCTTTCCCTCCCTTCCTTCCTTTTTGCCTCCCTTATATTTGCTTCCATTTTTTCTTTCTTTCTGGAATATTTCAAGGGGCCTCTTCCCATGGCCAAGCATGTTTAAGGAGGCACTTCTTTATTTTGCTATTTAGAGATGATCCTTACTGAATAAAAGGTTATAGGTTTCCAAGACAAAAATTCAAATCTACAAATGTCCTCTAGCCCTATAATTTGCGTTCTACCCATTAGGGAAAGGGGGAGTAGAGAGAGGGGAAGACTCAGCGGAATCCCTTAGCCTGGGCGGGGAAGCGAAAGCCATTTTCATGTTCTCTCTGCCTGAGATACTATTATCCTCATGTAATTGTTTCCAGGGAATCTCAAAGAATGAACTAATTATTTCTACCACAGTTAAACATTTGGTTAGATTAAGGCACAAACCTGTGCACCAACACTAAATAGGAATCTCCTATTAATTCATATGCAGTCTGGGATATTCTAATGTTGACCAATCAGAGGTTATAGTTGGGAAGCTCCTCCTAGAGCCATGGTTTCTACTTCTCAGCTTTGGTGTGAAGGTTGAAGGAGATGATGCATATGGAGGTGTACACAGTAGGTATCCAGTAAATGCTGGCTATCTGCATTGCTCTGGACACGTCTTTCCCATAATTGCTTCCTGAAAGTCATATAAGGGATTGGGCAAGTGCCAGTTTAAATCCAAAGACCCTTCCTCAATGAGTTCTACATCTCTTTTTTGCGGGGAGAGGAAAGGGGGTAAACTCAGGCCAGAGTTCCTTCAGCCCAATACTCTTTGTACTCTGAATTCACCAAAAATTCAAGGAACTCCTACATTACTATTAATTCTGTGGGTGCAATAATGGCATTGCCGTTATATTTTACACAAAGGGAGGGCCTTCCCTGTTAGATACACAAAGTAAAGTATTTAACAGAGAAAGTATGTGAAGTCTAAGACCTGCTTAAAAGTACTCCAGCATTCCTTCCTGCCAAAAATGTGCAGGGAGCAGGAGAGAAGAAAGCAGATTGACAAAATATGGATAATCACTGAAGCTGGTTGATGGGTCCATGGGGGTTCATTATACAATTCTCTCACCTGTTTCAAACACAATTTTAAAGTATTACAACCACATAAAGAATTTAAGCACTAACAGGGGTTATGTAGCTAAAGAGTATTTAGCTACAGAAAACAATTGCCCAGTAGTCTACTCAAAATTAGAGATAGATTATTATTTTTTCATACATGAGGGAACATATTTAAGAGGCAATTATCTCAGAGAAAACTAAGATCATAAATGCAATTTATTATTGTTACACCTCAATATTTAAGGTGTGTTTTATATTAAACACTTTAAATTAAAAAAGTAAGATGTGAAGGGGACAACAGAAGCGAGTAAGCCAACCATCCCTTGCACCATTTTGTTTTTTAATTATTTTTATTTTCATTAAAATATAGTTAACACACATTATTATATTAGTTTCAGGTATACAACATAGTTACTCAACACTAGAGGCCCGGTGCACAAAATTCATGCACAGGTAGGGTCCCTAGGCCTGAGGTGATCAGGGCCGATCAAGTTCCCCGCCTCCCAGCCTCCCCACCTCCTCGTTTTCTTGCTCCCTCAGTGCTCTGCCACCGCTGGTCACCCTCCATGTTCCACACTGCCCCCTGGTGGTCAGCGCATGTCATAGAAAGCGATCGAACTCCCAAGAGGACAATTTGCATATTAGCCTTTTATTATAGGGTTAATATACCTAACAAAGTGATCACCATGCTAAATCTAGTAACCATCTGTCATCATTTAAAAGATTACTGCAATATTATTGACTATATTCCCTATCCTGTACATGCCCATCTCATTTTTTTCTGTCCCTTCCCCTATGGTAACTATCAACTTGTTTTCTGTGTCTATGATTCTGTTTCTGTTTTGTTTGGTTTATTTATTTGGGTTTTTATTTTAGATTCCACATATAAGTGAGTTCATACATATTTATCTTTCTCTGTCTGACTTACTTAACTTTACATAATACCCTCTAGGTCTATCCATGTTGTCATAAATAGCAAGGTTTCATTCTTTTTTATCTGTATATATAAAAGGCTGATATGCTAAGTGTCCAACCATCCGACTGGTCACTATGACAGGCACTGACCACCAGGGAGCAGATGCTCAATGCAGGAGCTGCCATGATGTGCATTGGCCAGCACCATGGACCTGGCGCCAAGAAACCAACACTCAGCTTCCACCAAGTGGGACACAGGCCCTCCCACCACCCCGGAGCGACACCCCACCAAATCGTAGCCAATGCTGCCAAGACCCCCTGGTGCAAAATGTGGCCCACAGCCCAGCCCAACCCAGAAACGGTCACTGTGGGCTCAAGGTAATGACGTCATGTAGCAACACCCGACTTCCTCTCCCTAGCAACTAGCCTCCTTGCAGTTTTTTCAACCCAAGAACACAGGTGGAAACATTTACACTTTAAACAAATGTCTGTGAAGCGTTTTCCCGGGCCTCATCTCATTTGATCCTTACAAAAGTCCTGGAGTAGGTAGATAGGAGACTCGGTAGAATTCTATTTTCTTTTCATTAGCCAGAAAACCGAGATTTAGAAAGTTTAGAAACTTGACCCAACTGAAAAGAAGTAAGAAATGGTGGACCTTGAAAATGACTTAAGGTTTCCTCACTGCACAGAATATAGGCAAACACTGCTACAGTTAAATATTTTACCCTTTGTTCTCCCTGTGTGATCTACAATAATAATCTGCTTCGTGTTGATATTTATTGCTGTGTTGCTGACAATTACATGAAAGAGAAGTTGGGGTGCTTCACTGGACTGGTAAAAGTTTAGCTAAATCAGAAAGCAGGTCTAATTAAGCAAGTTTATTCTATACATATAAAAGGCTAAATTGACTCGTGCATGCGTGATACATATAAAGCTCTCACTGGTGCCAGTCACACGCGTGTGTTTCGATCTGTCATTGTTGATTGTGAATTTAGTTGACACTTCTATTATAGAGAAAGGGCGAATAGCAATATTAAAATATTTTTTCGAATTAATTTCCTTTCAATGTGTATGAATTCATGCACCGGGCCACTAGTTGCTAAATAATATTCCATTGTATATATACCATATCTTCTTTATCCATTCATCTGTTGGTGGGCATCTAGATTATTTGCATACCTTGGCTATTACTAGTAATGCTGCAATAAACATAGGAGTTCATATATTTTCAAATTAGTGTTTCTGTTTTCTTCGGATAAATATCCAGAAGTGGAATTACTGGATCATGTGGCAGCTCTATTCTTAATATTTTGAGGCATCTCCATCTGTTTCCCATAGTGTCTGCACTAATTTACATTCCCACCAACAGTGCATGAGTGTCCCCTTTTCTACACAGCCTTGCCAGACCTAGTTATTTGTTGATTTATTGATGATAGCAATTCCGACAAGTGTGAGATGTTATCACATTATGTTTTTTTATATGCATTTCCCTGATGTTAGTGATATTGAGCATCTTTACATACTAGTATGTCTGTTGGTCATCTGTATGCCCTCTTCGAAGAAATGTCTATTCAGGTCCTCTGCCCATATTTTTATTGGATTGATATGTTTGGATATTAACCTCTTATTGGATGTATCATTCATGAATATCTTCTCTCATTCAGTAGGTTGTCTTTTCACTTTGTTGATAGTTTCATTTGCTGTGTAAAAGCTTTTAGGTTTGATATTGTCCTATTTGTTTATTTTTCCTTTGTTCCCCTTGCGTGAGGAGGTATATAAATAAATAGAGCAATGTCAGAGTTTACTGTCTATGTTTTCCTCTAGGAGTTTTATGGTTTCAGGTCTAACATCTAAGTCATTAATCTCTTTTGAGTTTATTTTTGTATATGATGCAAGAAAGTGGTCAATTTTTATTTTTTGCATGTACCTGTCCAGTTTTGCCAACACTACATATTAAAGAGACTGACTTTACCCCATTGTATACCCTTGCTTCCTTTGTCATGTATTACTTGACCATATAAGCAAGAGTTTATTTCTGGGTTCTCTATTCTATGCTATTGATCGATATATCTGTTTTTATGCCAGTGTCATACTGTTTTGATTATTGTAGCTTTGTAGTAGAGTTTGAAATCTGGGAGCATGATATCCCCCACTTCATTTTCTCAAAATTTCTTTGTCTACTTGGGGTCTTTTGTGATTTCAAATAAATTTTAAGATTCCATTGTTTTAATTCTGAGAAGAATGCCATTGGTATTTTAATAGGGATTGCACTGAATCAGCATATTACTTAAGGTAGTAAGGAAGTTTTAACAATATTAATCCTTTCAATCCATAAGCAAGGTATATCCTTCCATTTATTTATACCTTCAATATTTTATAGTTTTCAGACTACAGGTCTTTCACATCTTTGATTAAATTTATTCATAGGTATTTTATACTTTTTGATACAATTGAAATAGGATTGTTTTCTTGATTTCTTTTTCTGATTGTCTGTCATTGGTATATGAAACAACAGATTTCTGTATATTGATTCTGTATCCTACAACATTACTGAAGTCATTTGTTAGTTCTAATAGTTTTTTGGTGGTGTCTTTAGGGTTTTCTATAGTTGGTATCATGTCATCTGCAAATAATGAGAGTTTTGCTTCTTCCTTCCCAGTTTGGATGTCTTTTATTTCTTTGTCTTACCTGATAATTGTGGCTAGGGCTTCCAGTACTATGTTGAATTAGAAGTGGTGATAGTAAGCATCTCTATCTTATTCCTAATATTGGAGGAAAGGCTTTTAGCTTTTCACCATTGAATATGATGTTAGCTATGGGTTTGTCATATATGGCCTTTACTATGTTAAGATATGTTCCTTGTCAAATGCTTTTCTGCATCTATTGGTTTTTATGATGATCATATGGTTTTTATCCTTTATTTTGTTAATGTGATATATTGTATTGATTGATTTATGAATGTTGAACCATCTTTGCATTCCTGGGATGAATCATCTTGGTCATGGTGTCTAAACTTTTAAATGTATTGTTGAATCCAGTTTGCTAATATGTTGTTGAGAATTTTTGTATCTATGTTCATCAAGGATATTGCCCTGTAATTTTCTTTTTTTGTAATGTCTTTAACTAGTTTTGGTATCCAGATAATGCTGCCTTCAGAAAATGACTATCTTAAAGTAAAAAAATCATCAGGTCAAACCATCATTAGTCAAGGACCACTGAATAATTATGTGCACTATGTCCACAGAGAAAGATTTAAAGTATAATATCAAGGATATAAAAATCATACATGTGGTGGGATTGCAGCTACATTAAAAAAAGAAGAAAGCATGTGGTGTGTTTATGTACATGCATGCAGGCATATGAAAAAGGAGTACATGAAATACTTGTGTTAGAGTGATGGAATCATACTGTGGTTACCCCTTTTAGTTCACATAGACAAAAGCATGCTCTGATAGCCTTTATTTTTTTAATAATAACAGGACTTTATTGAAGTATAATTTATATGCAGTACAATGCACAGATCTTGAGTGCATAGTTTGATGAATTTTAACAAACATCTACACGGATGTAACCATCACACAGATCAAGATATGGAACAGCCGAAACCGGTTTGGCTCAGTGGATAGAGCGTCGGCCTGCGGACTCAAGGGTCCCAGGTTCGATTCCGGTCAAGGGCATGTACCTTGGTTGCGGGCACATCCCCAGTAGGGGGTGTGCAAGAGGCAGCTGATCGATGTTTCTCTCTCATCGATGTTTCTAACTCTCTATCCCTCTCTCTTCCTCTCTGTAGAAAATCAATAAAATATATATATTAAAAAAAAAAAAAAAAAGATATGGAACATTTCCATCAACCCAGAAAGTTTCCTTGTGACCCCTGCTCCAGGCCCCACATTTTTGAGAGCTCGCCATATCACAACCCTCCCTCCCATAAAGAGATGAGTTAAAGACCACATGGGTGCCTCTGTTACTCAAAATCCAGACCTCAGTGCTGGCACAGCACACCATAGCTCTAAACATCTACTGTCTTAACAGCACTGGTTCCCCAGGGAAATACTTCACATCTCTTGGTCTATATCATCAAAAGAAAAGGTGACTGTATCCCAATGCTACGAAGGTTTTCCAGCCGTGCCATTGCTGTTATCAGGGACAGACACTGCTTCAGAATGCTGGGAGGATGTGAGCGGTGAGGATTTGAGCAGTGGGAGTGCTTAGGTAAGAGAAAAGACAAATGAATTAATTTGTTGAATTCATCCTCTCATGTGGCATTAGTGTTTAGATTCTTATATAATGAAAGATCATGTCCAATACTTCCAAGCATCAACATTCTTTTTTTTCCTTTCAATTCGTTATGCAAACATTCAAATTTTGAACTCCTTGGACACAATTACATTTGATTTAGATCACATTTACTTCAGATCACTGCTCTCAACAGAGCTCAAATTATGTGGAAATCTCAATGCTAACAATATAGTGCTTTTGCTGAGATGAAGGCAAAAAAAATGCTTTATGGATTAATTAATGACAGATTGTGCATATCGTTATTGCTAATCCAAATTTCACCAGATAATCAACATGACATTCAGACACACAATAATTCAATTTAGTCAATTTGCCCTTTTCTGATTTTTAGTCATATATAAACCATATCTTTAAACATATTTTAATGTTGTTCTTATTGTTGTGGGCAGTTAGACAGACATGCGCAGAGCATAGATGATGGGCCAGGTACAGAAGGTCATTAGGGTGGAAAGCCCCAGGTGCCTAGCAATGGACAATCAATTGTAGGGTAGGACCTCACCCCCAGGATGACGCTTTAATCTTTAGTAAATCACTGATCATGCAGTTTGGACCTCCTGACCTTTCTTCCCTAGAGATAACATCTATGCCTCAAGATGTATGTCAGCTCCAGGCCCAGAAAGCAACAAAACCAGCCTCAGGACCAGCTGCATTGAAGGACGGTGCTGGCCAATCAGTGAAGACCACAACCCTGAAAGGACTCACCAGGAAAACTGCTGCATATCCTATTGCGATCTTCCCCTGAGAGCTCCTCTAAAATGCCCACCCTTAAAATACTTAGGACGGAGGACCCAGTGTGCTCTCCCTCCTGGGAGCACACCAGTTCTTTTCTCTTTCTCTTCCTACTCCCCCCTCTGTGTCCCGGGCACCTTTACCATCACCTTCCTCACTCCCAAGCTCCAAGGGCCCTTCCTTTTCCTCTATAACTTGTTTCCTCAGCCCATTAATTCTAGCAACTACTTCCACCTCTGTGATTTACCCAATACCTGTTCTCCTACAGTCTGGGCTTGGCCAGAACCCAAGTACCAACGAGGTTGCTGAACCCAGGTTTGGTCTGACCCCACCAGTCAGACACCTGGTGCCCTTCCCACCGCCTACACCATTATGAGGGATATGTTTGTCAAGGTAAGAAGATAGAATATATTTTATTGAATTGTGGTATGTGAGCCTCCATTTGTACTCTTGCCCCAGGCTCTGCAAATGCCTGTTTAAAATTGCTTTGAGAACTGGTGAAACATTACTAGGTATAATGTTTTTGAATACTTATCCAAGTCCCCTTTCTCCTTTTTTTTTTTTTTTTTCCATTACAGAAAAAAAGGTTCATAATTTCTACTGACATTTCACTCTGTACCCTTGTGTAAGACAAGCACTACAGAGGTGGACATTTCTATGCAAAGAGTTTCATTAGCAATGTTCTCCTGTAGCCCTTCAGAACTATTGAAGACGTGCAACCAGCTCTGGTGCCTGGGCTATTCTGAATAAAAGGAAATCAACAAATGCCCTGAGGGAAATTAAGAAATTCTGTGAAAATACCAAGTTCCTCCTTTCCATAAAGCCCTCAAGTTTTAGCACTAGATTTCAAAGTGCCCCACCAGCATTTTTATCAATACTCCCCCAGAGCAGTGCTCCTCAAATGATAATGAATATTTAAATCACCTGGGTTTTAAATGCAGATTCTGATTCCCTGGAGAGGCTTGGGCAGGGGGCCTTTCCAACAAACCCTCCTAAGGCTGGGGCTACAGAGAAGCCAGCACACATGGACTCCAAGGCCTCAGGCTATTCTTGGCCCTTTCCTGTTGCTTATGAAAATGCAGCTAAAGAGGGGGAAAAAGGGTTTTATTTGGGTGGTCCAAGTCTGCTTCTATTATCATTCAATAAAAATAATCATCCACATGCATCCAAGGTATTCTTAAAACTGAGGCCTAGCCGGGACCGGTTTGGCTCAGTGGATAGAGCATCAGCCTGCGGACTCAGGGGTCCCGGGTTCGATTCCGGTCAAGGGCATGTACCTTGGTTGTGGGCACATCCCCAGTGGGGGGTGTGCAGGAGGCAGCTGATCGATGTTTCTCTCTCATCGATGTTTCTAACTCTCTATCCCTTTCTCTTCCTCTCTGTAAAAAATCAATAAAATATATTTAAAAAAAAAAAACTGAGGCCTAGATGGCGTAAATTTTGGCCAAACGTTTTCTTCTGTGTTATTTTTGTAGTCTGCACCCTGGGAAACAAATTAACCCTGGCTCGAGCACCTGCTTACCTGTCCACCCAGCACACCTCAAGCCCTATCTCAGTGTAGGCCCCTTAATGCCTATATTATCTCATGCTTAGCCCACTTCCAGCCTTGGATCCAATCAAGACTATCAACTGGAAACAGTGTCTTGGGTAGAACATGAAGAGATGAGAAGACTTGATATTGTTAATGGGGAAACAGCACCAGATATTTCTGGCAGAGTTAGACCTCAGTCCTTGAGTTTGGCAATGGAAGTTTATTTGGAAAGCCAGAGGGGAAGAAGTGAGCCAGTAGGGCTGCGTGGACTCAGAAAATAGGTTACAGAGGAAAAAGAAGAGCCCTTAGAGCTTAGGACAAAGAGAGCAAAGGTGTGCACCTTGAGGGAAGAAAGGAACAGGAAAGGCATGGACATCTGAGAGAGAGAGAGAGAGAGAGAGAGAGAGAGAGAGAGAGAGATCTTCATGCTGAGGGTTTTCAAAGGTGATGATTTTAGGGCAGTGATGGGCAACCTTTTGAACTTGGTGTGTCAAACTTCACCAAAAAACTGAGCATAACTCGGGTAGTGTGTCACTTTGAGGAAAAAACTAACTCCAAGACTCTAGTCTAGTCGCAAATGTTTCATCCTCAGGAGCAGCAAATGTTTCATCCTCGGCATGCGGCCGCCTCAGCGGCCGCGTGTCATCAGAAATGGCTACGCGTGTCAGTGCTGACACGCGTGTCATAGGTTCGCCATCACTGTTTTGGGGAATGCCTCCGGGGAGAATCTCAATAGAATATTCATCAGCTTTCCAGGTGTGTCTTTCAGGGTCATGGTCTCTACCGATTGGTCAGCCCTAGGGTAGGGTCATTAGCGATTGTGTTATCAGTGGGGAGCCTCCTTCTCCCCACCAGTTGTGAGAAGAAGTGAGCTTCTTGTGATGTCACGAGAAAAGGAATTTTCTAAGACTGGCACAGAAGAATAAGGTATTGTAGAAAGCTTTATTTCTGTGGAATTAAACCCCTGTGTTTCCAAGGTCCCATTTCCCTCCACCCTCCAAGAAAAAAGTCCTGTTTTGCTTTCAGCAGAGCTAGGATTAAATCTGTTGCCCAGAATTTCTATTCCATGTTGGAGCACAGTGCAGTCTAGCATCAGGCTAACTTAGTTTGTGTTCCTAGCTATAGTCCATCAGCCCATTGTGTGTGGGGTCTGCATCAGTCCATTGTGTGGGGCTTCTAGGAACATGGGCGAATGCAGGGAAACAGGAGCAAAACCAGAGGAACAAGAGAGAGATAATTCCTTTGTCTGGGGATTTTAACCTTCTAAGATTTTGGTTGCTTGCAGTGGCCCCACTTACTCTGGCCAATTGCCGGGGCTGACCAGCAGACCCTGAGCGATGGATGAATGGATTACTCTGACACATGTTTCTGTGAAAGAGAAGGCTTAGGGGCTGTTTTGCTTTAGGAACAAAGCAGCCTCACTTGCCTGCCTCCTTAGGCTTTTATTGCAACAACAGCTTGAATTAAAATTAACCTCTAGATACAATCAGCAGGGTAAGTATCCTTGAGAAAGCACATGCTTCTACCAGGTTGGGTTTAAAGACTAAACGTAGAGATTCCAGTAAAACACCGGGGGGGGGGGGGGGGGGGGGGCTCGGACTTGTTTAGAAAAGTCAAGGTAGGGGCTGCCGCCTTCAGCAAGGTTCCCCCCAGAGGCCCCTGACCTTTCGGAGAATCCTCCTTACACACTTTCCAAACAAGTCCCGTGCTTCCCCACAGCCAATGGACCTCTGTCCCAGGTTAGACTGAGAGGCTCCTTCCCTATGTCACCCAACTTGACTGTGCATGCGCCCATCTTCCCGTTTGTCTGGTCCCTTCCCCCAGTGATGTGCAGGGAATGAACCAGTGTTTCCCCGGGGAGGGTGAAGTTGCAGCTTCCCGGTGAAGCTGCCCAGATGGCCGTGCATATATTGTCTGGCCTCCCTTTGGCTCCTTTCCTATTATTAATAACTTGTTAATTGCAATGGTAACAATTGCAGCTGGTCCTGCTGTCAGCCATGGTGTAGCTTCATCTGGTTTTGCTACTTTTCTGGGTCTGGAGCTAAAACACCACTGAGACCTAGATGTTATCTCTAGTTTGACCAAAACTCTGACTCTGCAATCAGCACACCCAAGGCTTTGTTCCTAAGATTACTTGATGCGGGTCAGAACCTTATTTCCCTGAGGGCTTAATGCTTAAGGGAGTGGTTGTGCACGGGCCCCCTTGTTGCTCCTCTAAGGGGATCTACACCTCATGACTAGTGATATGGTAGGGGTGGAAAAGTTACCCTGGGGGTGAGGGCCCATCCTACAATACTTGTTTTCCCAGTTTTTCCCCTAGCTAGGCACCTGGGGCTTTCTGCCCTGGTGACCTTCTGTACCTGGCCTATCGGTCCTATTCTGCTCAAGTCTGTCTAATTGCCTACTATATCAACATGACTAATGATCACTGAACAGGGCATTTTTCCAAGAGTTTCATTTCTTTTTAAAGCACCTTATAGAAAAAAATATCTTAACATAAATTAATCGGCATTTTAGACATTTGAGCAATATGATGGATATCAACTTTACTTTTGTTCTAAAAAAAGGCCCTGTAGCCCTGGCTGATTTGGCTCAGTGGTTAGAGCAACAGCTCACAAACCAAAGGATTAGGGTTTTGAATCCGGTCAAGGGCACATGCAGGTTCCCCAGGCCTGGTAGGGGCGCGTGCATGGGAGGCAATGTTTCTCCCCACCTCCTCCCTCCCTTCCACCCTCTCTAGAAATCAATGGACAAAATATCCTTGGGTGAGGATTAAAAAAAAAAAAAAGCCCTGGAGACTTTGACCTAACATTCCTTCCTTCCTCTCTCATTAATTCATTCATTCAGATACTATGAAAATAACTGTACTTCAACCCAGCTCTGCCACTGACCAGCCCCTCCACCTTCAAGTTCTTCCTCTATGAAAAGGGAACAGATAATAATTAATAATATTTCTTTAGAGGGCTGATGTGAGGATTAATATACCATTTATTGAGCACTTACTACCTACTAGGTGCTGTGCTATAAGGTTTACATGCATTACCCAATTTAAAATAACATGTGGAAGCAGTTTGAATAAAATAGATTCAATTCAAATGGAAGCCAACTAAATTTATCATTCACTTCTTTGAGCCATGATCCCAAGGATACAATAGATTTTTCTCAAACACCCATGTTATTGTCATGCATTGGTGTTTTGCTTTGAAATTCTGCTCACAAATGCCCCACTGACATCATCTTACCTCTTTCTCTTATATTTAGAAGTAACTTTGATAGAACTTGTGAGTTTAGAAAGACCCAGGAGCAGGACAGAGATTATATGTTGGAAAGCAGTATATGATAAAGAGTGGCATTTCAAGTGGGGTCTGGGGAGATTATTAACAAATGGAATTGGGTCAATCTATTGGCCATAACAGGACATCAAGTGCAGTGATTAAGAGCATGACCTCTGGTGCCACAATGCCTGGGTTCAAATCCTGGCTCTGCCATTTACAGCAGAGTTACCTCAAGCAAGTTGCTTAACTTCCCTGTGCCTTAATGTCCTGATCTGAAAATAGGGGAAATTATAATATATCCACCTAGTATGGTTATTGTAAAAATTGAGTTAATATAGCTAGAGAAGTTTTTAAAAATTTCTCGTATATGGTGAGTGCCGTGTAAATATTTAATTAATTCACCCCTAATGCCTTGGCAGGGCCAGACCAAATGATCTTGCGGGCCTTATACAGCCTGCTGCCTGGACGTTCCCCAACCCTGTAATCTAAGCCATCAAGGTTGTGGTCATTTGTTACAGCAGCCCTAGGAAACTAAAACAATAGGCATAGACAAAGAACAGACAACTCACAGAAGAAATAACAGTCAAAGAATATATACATGTAAGATGTCTAACCTCACAAACAAATGTAAATTAAAACAGAATGAGATCTTTTCTGCCTGATGAATTGGCAGTTATTCTAAAGATAAATAGCATATAGAGTTGGCAAAAGTATAGGCAGATTCTCTATAAGTAAAAGTATCAATAGGCACTTTTTAAAAGTTGATTAATTTGGGAATATCTCAAAATGTTAAATATGCAGTCTTTAACCAAGAAATTTCATGCCTAGAAATTTAATATAAAGAAATATTAACACAAATTTAAAGTAATTGGCTACTATGATGTTTTTTACAGTATTATTCTTCTAGTGCAAATGTCCATTAATAGGGGATCAATTAAATAAATTATGATATAGCCATACAATAAAATACTATGTAACCATCCTATCTAATAAAAGAGTAATATGCAAATCATCACTCCACTACATTCACAAGCCACGCCCACCAGTCACGCCCCAGCCACACCCACCAGCCAATCAGAAGCGATATGCAAATACACCCAACCAAGATGGCTGCAGCCTCGGAGAGCGGCCATGGTCAGAACTGGGCGATTGGAGCCGAAGATCAGAGGGGAAGATTGGAGCCAGCTGGGGTCCCCTGCAGGCGATCGGAGCCAGCTGGGGGTCCCTGCCCAGGGCCCGAGCCTCAAACAGAGGCTTGCGGCCTTGGCTGGGGGTGGAGCCGGGTGAGCGGAGCCAGCTGGGGTCCCCTGCAGGCGATCGGAGCCAGCTGGGAGTCCCTGCCCAGAGCCCAAGCCTCGGCCAGAGGCTTGCAGCCTTGGCTGGGGGTGGAGCCGGGCGATTGCGCCAGCTGGGGGTCCCTGCCCAGGGCCCGAGCCTCAAACAGAGGCTTGCGGCCTTGGCTGGGGGTGGAGCCGGGTGATCAGAGCCAGCTGGGGGTCCCTTCCCAGGGCCCGAGCCTCAAACAGAGGCGTGAGGCCTTGGCCAGGGGCGGAGCCAGCTGGGGGTCCCCTGCCAAGGGCTGGAGGCTTTAGGCCTTGGCAGGGGCGGAGCCGGAGATCAGAGGAGATAGGTGTGAACTACAAAGGAAACACCTTTTCTGACAGCTCATTGGCTAAGCTCCCTGTATGCCACTGGTAATATTCTTCGTAACTTGGGTATAAGAATCCAAAAAGGTGATCTAGGGCTTTTCCACCACACTCCTGGGGAAAAAAAACAAAGGTCCGCTGCTGGAGGGCTAAGAAATGTCATAACCTGCCCTACATGGTTTGGCTCAGTGGATAATGCCTAGGTTTGCCAACCGCAGAGTCCAGGTTAAATTCTGATCAAGGGCATGTACCTAAGTTGCAGGCTCCTCCCTGGCTGGGGCCCAGGTCAGGGTTCATGCAGGAGGCAACCAATCAAAGTGTTCCTCTCACTTTGATGTTTCTCTCTGTCTTTCCCTTTCTCTTCCACATTCTCTAAAAGTCAATAGAAACATATACTCAGGTGAGGATAAAAAAAAAAAAGAAAGAAAGAAAGAAAGAAATGTCATATCCTATGAAAGACACATCTTGAAAATGCCTAAAGGTGGTTGCAGTGACTGGCAGTGGCTCCAGCAGCGGGGTGATGTGGCTGGTGCCTTTCCCTGATCAGTCTGGTTGTCTCCCACAAAGGGAAGCCATCCGTAGGACATCCCCTGAGGGCTCCCAGTATGTGAGAGGTGGCAGGCTGGGCTGAGGAGACCCCCCTGCCCAGTGCACGAATTTCGTGCACCGGGCCCCTAGTTAAATATAATCTGATAAATCTATATGTACTAACAGGTAAGGAAATTCAAAATATGCTAAGTTTTTAAAAAAAGAAAGATACAGAGCAGAACATTATCATTTATGTGAAATTTACATATCTATCCTATCTAATAAAAGAGTAATATGCAAATTGACCATACCTCTGCTAAGTAAAAGTATCAATAGGCACTTTTTAAAAGTTGATTAATTTGGGAATATCTCAAAATGTTAAATATGCAGTCTTTAACCAAGAAATTTCATGCCTAGAAATTTAATATAAAGAAATATTAACACAAATTTAAAGTAATTGGCTACTATGATGTTTTTTACAGTATTATTCTTCTAGTGCAAATGTCCATTAATAGGGGATCAATTAAATAAATTATGATATGGCCATACAATAAAATACTATGTAATCATCCTATCTAATAAAAGAGTAATATGCAAATCATCACTCCACTACATTCACAAGCCACGCCCACCAGTCACGCCCCAGCAGTCTTTAACCTATCTAATTAGTGGTTACCGCACACCCACAAGCCACGCCCACCAACCAATCAGGAGTGAGTGTGCAAATTAACTCAACCAAGATGGCTGCGGCCACAGAGTGAGCAGGAGGCTTAGGTTTCCCCAGCAATGGAGGAAGCCAAGCTTCCCCGCACACCCTGGCCGGCCCTGGACTCCACTCTAGGCTACAAAGTTTCAATTATAGAAGATAAATAAATCCCAACAAAAATGGCTGCGGCCACAGAGCAAACAGGAGACGTGGGTTTCCCTGGCAATGGAGGAAGCCAAGTTCCTGGCCTGCCCTGGCCTCCGCTGAAGGCTACAAAGTTTCAATTATAGAAGATAATAAATCCCAGATACCAGGGCCTCCACTTGGGTAGCCGGGGGGCGTGGCCGGCCTGCAAACCACCACAGGCCCCTCGCCCAGGGCGCCCCATGCCCCAAGGGAACCCCCACCCTGATCCTGGACACCCTTCAGGGAAAACCAGCCGGCCCCCACCTGTGCACCAAGTCTCTATCCCATCTAATAAAATAGTAATATGCAAATTGACCGTCACTACAACACACAAGATGGCTGCCCCCATGTGGCCATAGATGGCTGCCCCCATGTGGACACAGATGGCCGCCACAAGATGGCCAGCAGGGGAGGGCAGTTGGGAAGGATCAGGCCAGCAGGGGAGGGCAATTGTGAGCGATCAGGCCAGCAGGGGAGGGCAGTTGAGAGGGACCAGGCCTGCAAGGGAGGGCAGTTGGGGGTGATTAAGCCTGCAGGGGAAGGCAGTTAGGGGTGACCAGGCCGGCAGAGGAGGGAAGTTGGGGGTGACCATGCCTGCAGGGAAGGGCAGTTACGGGGGGAGACCTAGGCCTGCAAGGGAGGGCAGTTGGGGGCAATCAAGCCTGCAGGGGAGGGCAGTTAGGGGTGACCAGGTTGGCAGAGGAGGGAAGTTGGGGGCGACCGTGTCTGCAGGGAAGGGCAGTTGCAGGGGACCCAGGCCTACAGGGGAGAGCAGTTGGGGGGGACCAGGCCTGCAGGGGAGGGCAGTTAGGAGCAATCAGGCTGGCAGGGGAATGGTTAGGGGGTGATCACGCTGGCAGGCAGAAGCAGTTATGGGCAATCAGGAAGGCAGGCAGGCGAGCAGTTGGGAGCCAGCAATCCTGGATTTTGAGATGGATATCTGACTTCCCTCAAGGTGTCCCAGATTGGAGAGGGTACAGGCTGGGCTGAGGGACACACACCCCCGTGCACGAATTTCGTGCACTGGGCCTCTAGTATATATATAAAATCCTACTGGTAATATGCAAATAGACCAAACGGCGGAAAAACTCAACCGAAAAACCGGTCGCTATGACATGCGCTGACCACCAGGGGTCGCACACGGAACATGGCAGGCATCGGCAGCAGGTGGCAGAGCATGGAATATGGCGGGCATTGGCCGCAGCAGGATGGTGGAGCAGGTGAGCAGGGGCACCAGATCAAGGCGGGGCCCTGGTCGCTGTCATCAGAGCGAGCCTCTGGTGATTACTGAAAATTCTTTGCTCCCACGGTCCCGCCCAGTGCTCGCATCCACTGCTGGTGCTGGCCCCGCTTGCACCCACTGCCGGTGCTGGAACAGCTGCTCATACCCGCAGCTGGCGCCTGGCACCAGCCCCAATCACTCAGCACCGTCAGCGGGTGCAAGGGGCGACTGCCAGCTCCAATTGCCCCTCAGAGCTTCTCTGTCTCCTGAGGGGCTGGCAGGGCTGGCAGCCGCCTCTCACACCCGCTGCCAGCAACGGCCCCACTCACACCCGCTGCTGGCGCCCGCCCCAATCGCTCTGTGCCATCAGCGGGTGTGAGCGGGGCTGGCACCGTCAGCATATGGGAGTGGCGGTGGCGGGAATGGGGCTGCGGGCAGACAAGGGACTGGGGACCATGGCGGGAGGGGCATGGAGGATGAGCCGAGACCCGCCCCTGAGCCCACCGCAGCCTCACAGCCCATAGTTCCTTTCAAGGTGCACGAATTTGTGCACTGGGCCCCTAGTCTAAAAAATAAAAGTGTGTTGCCAAAACCGGTTTGGCTCAGTGGATAGAGCGTCGGCCTGCGGACCGAAGGGTCCCGGGTTCGATTCCGGTCAAGGGCATGTACCTTAGTTGCGGGCACATCCCCAGTAGGGGTGTGCAAGAGGCAGCTGATCGATGTTTCTCTCTCATCGATGTTTCTAACTCTCTATCCCTCTCCCTTCCTCTCTGTAAAAGATCAATAAAATACTTAAAAAAAAAAAAAGAAAGAAAGAAAAATCAATAATTAAAAAAAAAAAATTCTTTAAAAAAAAAAAATAAAAGTGTGATATGCAAATAGACCAAATGGCCAAACAGCAGAATGACCATCCAGACAACCTTCCAGACGACCATGCTATGACACACACTGGCACCAGGCCAGCCAAGTGGGTGCGATGTGATTGGTCAGGGGGGCCCCGCCATTGCCCCATGATCACCCTGCAGAGGGAGGCCCAGGCCACCCTCTGCGACTGGTGAGGCAGGTGATCGGGAGGGGTGGAGGGGGTTCCGCGATTGCCCCAAAGAGGGAGGGTCAGGCCACCCTCTGTGCAGCAATTGATCGTGGAGCCCACGATCGATCGCCCCACAGAGAAAGGCCCAGGCCAGCTAAGTGATTGCACCCCATGCCTGTTGCCCGCAGAGGGAGGCGAATGGTGGCAGAGGATGGGGGGGAAGCACCGCACAGATGGCAAGCAGTGGCAGTGGTGGGGGCAGGGCCAGCTGCTGGCAGCTGGGGGAAGGAAAGCCCCGATGGGCCCTGATCGCCAGCCAGGCCTAGGGACCCTACCCGAGGGGTCCTGGATTGTGAGAGGGGCAGGCCGGGCTGAGGGACTCCCCCCCACCCCCCCGAAACCCCGTGCACGAATTTCGTGCACCAGGCCTCTAGTATATACATAAGAGAGGGACTTATTCGAATTTTTGCAATGAGCAATTGGGGCAGAGATAGCTAACTGCCCACCAAAAACTCACAGTTCCTCTCCTATACAACAGAATTACCACTGGAAGGTGACTGCCTATCAGGGACTCCATCTCCCTCACACACACCCTATCTCCTTGTGACTAGTGAATGCCAATGGGAAATGAATAAAAATGATGTGTTACTTTTGAATCAGGGTACTTAAGAGGTGGATGTGTCTTCAGCACTGTCTCGTTCCCTCCTGCAGCTGCAAGGTGACAATTCTGAAGCTAGAGTACCGCAGACCCACAAAATAGAAGCAGGTAGGGTCCCCAAAACACTGAGGGAAGTGGCCCTCTGACCATGGGACAGTGTATTCGAGTGCATAAATTCACTGAAATTTAGGATTGCTGCAGTTGTGTTACCCTACCATACAGGTATGAATTCATTTTATGATATTATTTTAAACACACTTTGTTCATTCTTTTTAAAAATAAAAAGGGGAAAAAGCAAACCTCCACTGCTGACTCTCCCTGGCCCCCAACAATTAAATGAAATATGGGTCTTGGTCAACACACATCTCAATCAGTGTGTCATCTCTTGAGTTTCGTTCCCTTAATCCCAAGATAGCAGTATTATGCCAAGAAGTTGACTAACAGCACCCCATAAATATACAATAGCAGTAATGTCAGAAAGGCCACTTACACATTCCTAAAACTTGCATTAAGATACTCAGACTTTCATTACTGTCTTGAGTCACAGACAGAATAAAGTGATTGACAGCCAAAGCCTGTAGGTGAACCTTTCACAACCTTTTATAGTGGGGAGAAGAAGAAAGGCAACAATAGTATATGTAATGCGGTGAGTTTAGGATTCAGAAATTCTTCATATTCTTCTTTCAAATTACTTCCTCTCCTTACTATTAACAAAGCTGTAAAGCTCTTATGATTTAACTTTAGGAAAATTAAGGCAGTAATTTATACCTGAAGTCAAGCCCTGTAAGGATTTATGCAAGTGCATAGGCGAGCACCTATGTAAGTGTTTTAAGTGTGGAAAGCAAAATCTGATTAACAAGTTGTTCTTTCTTAAGTAGCAAGTACATAGTAGCCCTTGCGTTTGAGAATACAATTATATGGTATAGAATGTAGTATAAACATGAATCATGTCTCAAGTAGAAAGTATATACAGCAATACATGGACACAGACAATAGTGTGGTGAAGGCCGGGAAGGGGCAGCGGCTGGGTAGAGGGGGGGTAAAGGCGTGTGCAGGGGAGGATAGGGGACTGTCAACCATAAAAAATTTTTTTTTAAAAAGAGAGTATGTGGCAAGAATGGTTAATTTATTTTAAAAGCACATTTCTCCATTCAATAATTCTTTTCTCTTGAAGAAATAGGTTCCAAGAATAAAGCAAGAGTAATGAGAAGGACAAAGACATTGGTTTTAATCACCTTTCCTAGCCTGTGATCCAGGGCAGGGGTGGGGTTGGTGGGGCAAGGAGGAGAATGAATTATTAACATTTTCAGGGCAAAAAAAAAAGTGAGAGTATATTAATAAGCCCATCCGTAAAAGCAGCAGTCTTAGAAACAAAAAGTCGTTGCTTTAGCTCTTAGAGCACTGGCTTCCAAATACATGTAAGGCAGGCTTAGAAATGTGTTTCTTCTCACGCAGCCCACTGCAGGGAAGTGTTTTCTCCTTTTTCTATTCTTAAACCACCAGGCTGTTATCAGCTCATATGTCTAACATGAAGCCTTAGCATTTCAGACTTAACATTTCTCTTCAGATTTCACATTTTCTTCAGGAACATGTATTTCATAATCTGAATTCTTATTTTCATTTTAAAACAGGAATATATGCTGGAGTGCTGCTGTTTTTTTAATGTAAAAATACAACAAAAATAAGAAAAGTAAAACTCCATATTATTCCTTCCTCCAAAATTAATTAGTTATATCAATGTCTATAGAATAGTCAATATGTACAGATACAGACATATATGCTTTTGAAATTGGTTCAGACTTACACATTTCATCTTATAGACTGATTTTTTCCAGAATATTTGGACATCTCTTTTTATTATAAATTTTCAATAAACGACCATCTACAAAATTTTTAATAGTTTTTAAAAAATAATGCTTTTTTTTTAAAGTACTTTTTAAACTTCTTAGGAAACTAGAGGCAGCATTGCAAAGTAAATTTTCTTAATGTAAAATTTGTTAGTTAAGCTATTGTTCCATTGAGAATAAGGCTAAATAACAAAACGTACATAAAAGAAAAGCATTATTGCTCTCACAGTACCTTCTGTTGCCATATATTCTAGTCTAGTGCAGCTTTCTAGGAAATGGTGGTAAGCCCTCATCTCTGCTTCTGTTATCCGCACTGAGGTGTAAGGTAAGTGTCTCGGGTCCTGCTGCCCACACTTCTTACACCAGGAAGCCATTGGATTCCAGGGGATGGTGCCCGCAGCACTCTCCCTCCATTCCTCTCAGCACTGCACTCACACAGATCTGTTCATTCCCTTCTCCTGGCTAATCTCTCTCAAGTTCACTCAAGGTCATTTCATTGCTGAGAGTTGATCCTTTGGATTGGTGAGTGCTCACAGGATTACAGGCCCAACAGATTACCAGATTTCCTCATTTGGAAATAAAAGGAAAACTGGGGGATGAGGATGTCGGGATAGAGAGGGAAATCCTAAAGTCCATGAGAATCAGATTTTTTTTTTTTTTTAGAGGGATCACATCATGAGACATACAGCAGGCTACTGGGTATATAAAATAAAATAATAGACAGGGATACTTTTTTTATAGAATGCTCTGAAGAAAATTTATTCAAGGCCACAATTCTCCCCTCTTTCTCTTCCAACCTCTTCAGGCAGCCAAGGAATACAATCCAGAGAATTAACAATGCAGCCAACAGAAATCACTGTCTAGGCAACATTGATATGTTGTACTATCTGTGCAACACGGTTTAGCACAACAATGGTAAAGGTTCAAATCCTAAAATGGGATGCAGATTATCTCCTGAACTACTTCTAGATCAGGTGCAAATACATTATCATGACTGTAGTAAAGGAAGTTCTTTGATCTGACCACAACTTTTCCCCAACTTACTACCTCTTGGGGAAAAGTGAGTTCACCTTTCAGAACCGTGCTGTGCAGAATGTGGTATATTCAGAGGGAGGCCACTTTTTCATAATGCATTTTATTTTGGTCCTTCAAGCTTAATAGTTTTGCTTATTAATGTTGTACTCTAATATTTAAAGAAAGAGCACAATGTGAAATGTCAGATAAGTAATAAATAATTTTGCATACAAACTTCTAATTTTTATTCGTATGATTCAAGCTTAAAGTTCAGAGTAAGACTTGTAGCTGGCCAAGAAGAAACTGGAAGACCCTTTTTATTAAAAAATAAAAATTTGGATACATCCATATAACTCATACCCCTTTCAAGATAGAAGGCATTTCCATCCACAGAAAAGAAAGGACTTCACATGTTCTTTCCTGGGCACACCTAGCTCCCAAGCGACTGACCACTGTTGTATTCGTTTTTCAATAAAGACTAGTTTTGCCTGTTCAAAAAGTTCATATACTGTAATCTTACAGTATATATGTTATTTTGTGTCTAGCTTCTGTCTCTCAGGATAATGTCTGAGATTCACCCATGTTGTATCAGTAGTTCATTCATTTTTTTATTGCCGAGTTGGATCCCATCATATGGATGGTACAGTTTGTCTATTCTCCTGCTCATAGACATTCAGGGATCCCCCCCCCCGCCCCACCACCAATTCAAGCTGTTATGAATAATGTTGCTGTTAACATTCATGTAAAGGTCTTTGTGTGGACATATGTTTGCATTTCTCTTGGATAAACACATAGGAATGGTATTGCTAAGGCAAAGGAGAGGTGTATATTTGACTTGTAAGAAACTGCCAAATCTTTTCTCAAATAGGTTATATCAGAAGGCTTTTGAAGATTATAGACCAGTGATGGCGAACCTATGACACACGTGTCAGCACTGACACGCGTAGCCATTTCTGATGACACGCGGCCGCTAAGGCGGCCACATGCCGAGGATGAAAC
Source organism: Eptesicus fuscus (assembly GCF_027574615.1). Lineage (NCBI taxonomy): Eukaryota > Metazoa > Chordata > Mammalia > Chiroptera > Vespertilionidae > Eptesicus > Eptesicus fuscus. Next base: position 41,821,093 of record NC_072475.1, read on the forward strand.
ATTTGCTGCTCCTGAGGATGAAACATTTGCGAAATAATGTTTTTTCCTCAAAGTGACACACTACCTGAGTTATGCTCAGTTTTTTGGCGGAGTTTGACACACCAAGCTCAAAAGATTGCCCATCACTGTTATAGACAGTTCTTTGTTAGTGTTAAAAGCATGTAAAGTACTTTAAGAAAAATTTCTGGGTTTTGTTTGGTAGTGCTTTTTAAATTTTGTCTTTAAATTAATATCCTATGTAATAAAAGGCAAATATGCAAATTGTCCCCTCAACCAGGAGTTCAACCAGGGGCAGAGTAGGCTGGCCAACTGCCCGCAGCCCCTCCCCCTGGCCGATCCTGCCGGTCGTGGGCAGGCCGGCCGGACCCCACCTGTGCACAAATTCATGCACTGGGCCTCTAGTACAGAATAATTCACTCTTTTTGGTGTATAATTTTAAATGCATGAAGTCATTTAACCATCACTACAATCAGTATACTAAATAGTTCCATCATCCCTTTGTAGTCAAATCACTCCTTCCCACCATTAATCCCTGGTAACCACTCCATCCCTATAATTTTGCCCTTCCCGAATGTCAGATAAAGGGAATCATTTAGTATGCACCTTTTAAGTTTGGCATCTTTCCCCTTAGCATCATGCATTTCAGATTTATTTATGTTGTCATGTGTATCAATAATTTTATTGTTAAGTATTCCATTGTACAAATGGTCCACAGGTTGTTTATCCATTCCTCAGGTGAGGGACATTTAAGTTCTTTCCAGTTTCCAGCAATAAAGAATAAAGCTTCTATAAATATTCACATACAGATTTTTTTATATATATATTTTATTGATTTTTTTACAGAGAGGAAGAGAGAGGGATAGAGAGTTAGAAACATCGATGAGAGAGAAACATCGATCAGCTGCCTCTTGCACACCCCCTACTGGGGATGTGCCCGCAACCAAGGTACATGCCCTTGACCGGAATCGAACCTGGGACCCTTGAGTCCGTAGGCCGACGCTCTATCCACTGAGCCAAACCGGTTTCGGCCACATACAGATTTTTGCGTGACTGTAAATTTTCATTTCTCTTGGGGTGGGATTACTGGGTTGTATAGTAAGTGTTCAACTTTGTAAGCCACTGCCCAATGTTTTCCAAAGTGGCTGTACCATTTCACATTCCCACCCACAGTTGTGTGAGATCCAGTCCCTCCCTCTTCACCATGACTTTTTATTGTCTTTTTTCTTTAACCACTCTGATAGGTGTGCAATTTCTCTAATGACTGCTGATGTTGAGCATATTTTCATGTGCTTATTTTCCATCTGTATATCTTCTTTGGTAAAGTAGTCATTCAAAATTATGCCCATTGTAAAATTATGCTGTTCATTTTTATTTATTGTTAAGAGTTCTTTATATATTCTGGATACAAGTCCTTTGTCAGATAGGTGATTTCCCCAATTCTTTCCCAGTTGGTGGTTTGTGTTTTCATTCTCTTAACAGTGTCTCCTGTGGAACAAAAATTTTACTGAAGTCTAACAAATTTTTCTCTTTTTTATGTTTTTTTAATTGATTTTAGAAAGAGAGGAAGAGAGAGAAACATTGACGTGAGAGAGAAATATCGATTAGTTGCCTCCGTATACCCCCAACCAGGGATCAAACCCACAACCTGGGTATATGCCCTGACCAGGAATCAAACTGGTGACCTTTTGGTGGACGGGACAACACTCAACCAAGCCACACTGGCCAGGGCAACCAATTTTTCTTTTATGAATATTACTTTTGGTGTCAACCTAAGAACTCATTGTCCAACCAAGGTCACACAGATTTTCTCCTATGTCTTCTAAAAGATTTCTAATTCTGTTTTACATTTAGGTCCGTGATCCACTTTGAGTTAATTCTTGTATATGGGGTGAGGTACAGGTCAATGTACTTTTTTTTGTTTGTTTGTTTGTACACAGATGTCTTAATTTTCAAGCACCTTTTGTTGAAATTGCATTTATACTTTTTTCCATTGAACTACCTTCACACCTTTGTCAAAAATCAATTAATCATATTGTGTGGGACTATTTTTAGATTCTCTATTCTTTTCCATTGATCTATGCTTCTGTCCTTTCCCTAATACCACAATGTCTTGATTATTTTGCTTCATAGTAAGTCTTTAAATTAGGTACTGTGAGTCCTCCAACATTGTTCTTTTTTTTTTTTAAGCAAAAATTATAGTTTTTTTCGCCTATTTTGGTATCTTTTAGCTAATTCTAAATCTTAGAATCTACTGGTTGATTACTACCAAAAAACCTGATAAACTTTTGACTGTAGTTATATTTAATTTATAGATCAATTTGGGGAGAGTTGAAATCTAATACTGATTCTTCCAAACTTTAAATACAGACCATGTATTATTTTTACAAGGATAGTTTCTAAAGTCCTTATGAAGTACCACATAATGCTCATTCTGCTCTCAATTCTTCTACCATGGGTTTCATTTTTTAAAAAATATATTTTATTGAATTTTACAGAGAGGAAGGGAGAGGGATAGAGAGTTAGAAACATGGATGAGAGAGAAACATCCATCAGCTGCCTCCTGCACACTCCCTACTGGGTATGTGCCTACAACCAAGGTACATGCCCTTGACCCGAGACCCTTGAGTCCGCAGGCCTATCCTCTAGCCACTGAGCCAAACTGGTTAGGGCTCTTCTACCATGTTTAAAAAAAGATTATACCACAAAGCTACTGAAAATTATGAACATGTTCTTTCTCTTTAAAATCTGGGTTAGTTTTCACAAAGGACTAGGGAAAAAATGCTCACACCATACCTGAAGGGCAAACCCTTGAGTAGTGGAATTTTCCTTCTCGTTTCTATACCATATGTCAAGATCTAAAATCCCATTTCACCGCCTGAGGAATTTTTCCTCCTTTGCAAGCAAGAGTTCTATTGGTTGCTGGAGAGAGAAATACTGCAATGGAAACAAAAGTGGAATAAAAAGTAGAGGGATGTGGGTCCAGGAGACCCACCTTTCTAGTCTAAGGCCTGTGTCAGATCTTCCTCACATGTGGGGGCAGCGGCGAGGGGGGGGGGGAAGCAGGGAGAAAGAGGGAAGAGAAGAGAGCCATTGGGGAAGGAAGAAGCCAGTCAAATGGTGAACAGAAGAGCCTGTGAAACTCCCAGAAGCTGGGTGGCCAGTGGACATTTTAAAATAATGATGCCTCCAGCTTCATTTCAAGTATCTGTATGTTAGCCCAGCGGTCAGCAAACTCATTAGTCAACAGAGCCAAATATCAACAGTACAACGACTGAAATTTCTTTTAAGAGCCGAAAACCGACTTCTGTGCATGGGCCACGAAGTTTCAATCGCACTGTACCTGTGTGCCCACACATGGTATTTTATGGAAGAGCCACACTCAAGGGGCCAAAGAGCCGCATGTGGCTTGCGAGCCGCAGTTTGCCAACCACTCATGTTTATGTGTTAGACCATAAACATCTCAACTCCCATCTTCAGAAAATTCCCCTCACCCAGCCAGTGTGGCTCAGTGTTTGAGTGTCAACCCATGCACCAGAGGTCACTGGTTCGATTCCTGGTTGGGGCACATGCCTGGATTGCGGGCTCAATCCCCAGTGGGGAACATGCAGGAGGCAGCTGATCATTGTTTCTCTCTCATCAGTGTTTCTACCTCTCTCTCCCTTCCTCTTTCTCTAAAATCAATAAAAACACTTAAAAAGAGAGAGAGAGGGGAGGGAGGGAGAGAAGGAGGGAGGGAGACAGACTCCCCTGTACCCCACCTCCCAATCTTCTATACACATAAGTTTTGAGATACTGGGGAAAAGAGTTAAATTTCACAATTGGGTCACCCCGATGCAAAAGCAAGGCAGTACAAGCAGAAGTCAGAAAAGCAAAGACCCAATGAAATGAGGGAGAGACTGGGAACTGATGGACAGATGGCTGACTCTGCCTAAAGTTTTCTTATGTTTGCTTAACAGCAACCTCCCCACTCTTCTGTCAGCGCTAGGAGGACATCCATTCATTATTCCTAGCCCCCAGGATACCCGAGGAGCAGGGGAGGGCACTAGGGCTGCAGCAGTGGAGGAAGAGGCCTGGATCTGGCCCTCACAGGGCCTATAGCCACAGGCAGGGGTCATGGCCACTCCTTCACAGCCTGTCCCCAGGTTAAGACACGGGTACCTGGCCATGTCAAGACTAGGGAGGCCCTCAGTAAAGGTGGTTAGTCTTAAATTGGTTATGTAAATAAGGAGAAGCCTGCAGGAGGGCCTCTATCTCCTCAGTCACTGGATTAATTACAGCTTTCCTGGGTACGAAAAGCGTTAAAATGAATTCAAACTGATCGGATAATGGGTAAAAACAAACAAACAGAAAACCGACACACAAACCGAAACCTGGGCTGGGCAAGATTTGGGATCAGATAACTGGACAGAGAAATCCAGAAGTAACTCTTCTAAGCTGGACAAGACCCACATGACTAAACATGTATATTTTGTACCTGATCCTCCCTCATGGTAAAGTCCTCTACATATAGGCACTCTTCTATACTAAACAAAAGTGCACGGTGGTGCTGTTACCTTGCCATTGTAACTTTATCGGACTTTTTTTTTCCCTAAGGAAGTACAAGTAGGCAGGTCTCCTAAAACTTTCTTCCTTAACAAAGTCTTATTCCTAAGTGTTACATACTTATTATGTCTACAACTTTAAAGACAAGGAAGTAAATCCTCAAGTTTTAAATGATAGTTTTCCTTTACAAGAGAACCAAGACTCAGAGGCAAAGTGATGTGCTAAAAGCTACACAGCTGTTTGCTGGCAAAGCCTGGGTACAGCCTTACTTCATTCTGGAAAGGCAGGAATTATCATTGATATTCTCCACAGTACAGAAAATGATCACCTCTAGAATCAATATTATTTACACAGATTCTAAGGAATCCTGACTTAATAAATGACCATTCTCTATATCATGAGTAGCTGTTATTATCATGACAACATTTGGGTTAATTTTTGTTTGGTGGCATTTTACATCATAAATACAGTGGCATCTACTCAGACCTTAAAGTACCACATTATATCTGAGTAAATCCAACACCCAACTCAGGTTACCAATAAACTGAAATTCCATTTCTCTGCCTTCACCATCCAAATATGGACAATTCACAATTGGGAATAAAAGAGGGAGACATAGGAGACATAGGTACTACTATTTATAATACTTTAAACAATAAAAAAAAAAAAAACAAGTATGGACAATTCAAAGGCATAAGTCACAGTCATCACCGATGCTCAGTGAAGCAATGAGGTAGCTAGTTTCCAAGGTGGCAACTATGGTAGGCAGAAAAATGCCTTCCTCCTCCCCATCCCCAAACTATCTGTGTCCTGATACCCAGAAGCTGTGTAGGTCAGGTTACATGGCAACGGGAATGAAGGTTGCAGATGGGATTAAAGTCTGCTAATCAGAAGACCTTAAAATAAGGATGACCCAATATAATCACAAGGTCCTTAAAAGCAGAAGAGGAAAATGAAAGAGAGAACCTTAGAGACGACAACACAAAAAAGACCAGATGTTGCTGCCTTTAAAGATGGAGGAAAGGGCCACAAGCCTAGGACTGCAGACGGCTTCCAAAAGCTGGAAAAGGCAAGAAAAAGAACCTCCAGAAAGGAATGCCACCATGCTGACAGCTTGGTTTTAGACCACTGAGGCCTGTATTAATGTCTGAGCTACAGAACTGCCAGAAAATGAATCTGTGCTGCTTTAAGCCATTAAGTTTGTGGTATTTGTTAAAGTGGCCATAGAAAATAAATATAGAAAATATAAATATTTTAAAAAAACAACAATTCCACCCCTTCCTGGGTGGGCATGTTCATCCTCCCAGTAAGAAGGGGAGGAATGACCCCTCCCCTTATATCTGGGCTGAGCCTGGGACTGCTTTGACCAGTAGGCTTTGGAGGAAGTAACTTGAGACTTGAAGGCCATTATCAAGAAGTCCTTGCTCTAGCCGGTTTGACTCAGAGGTTAGAGAGTCAGACCCTGGACTGCAGGGTCACGGGTTCGATTCCGGTCAAGGGTATATACCTTGCTCCGCTGCAGGCTTGATCCCTGGCCCAGTCTGGATGCGTGTGGGAGACAACCAATTGATGTGTCTCTCTCACATCAATGTTTCTCTCTCTCTCTGTGTCTCCTCCCTTCCACTCTCTCTAAACAAATTAATGAAAAAAATATCCATGGGTGAGGATTAACAAAAGTAAACAAACAAACAATCAAACAAAAAAAAGTTCTAACAGCTTCTGCTTTGTAGCTATCAGAGACCTGAGCTTCTAGGTAAGAAGTACAGACTACCCTGCTGGAGAAAGGGCCACATGGGGAGACCCTGAAAGATGAGATACCACCATGTAGAGAGAGGCCACTTGAGGGAATATCGTGGTGACAGCCATACAGCCCCAGTTGCCATCTGATTACAACCACTTGAGGGAATCATGAGATATAATTACATGGTTGTTTGGGAATGGTTTATTACCCATCAACAAATAAAACACAAAAACACTATCCAACAACAGCAACAATAAAAGCTCATGGCCTACTAGGCATGTTGTATCACAAGAATACGTCCCATTTAAATAAGCCTTCCTAAAGAAAAGTAATTTTCACTTACAAAATCAGTATATACTTTCACTCTGGAGTCTTTGTTGAACAATTTAGAGAATATACCCCATCTTAACAAATTAAGTCTTCTGGTCTGTGAACATGGAATGCCTTTCTATTTATTTAGGGCTTCTTTAATTTCACTTAACAATGATTTATAGTTCTTAGAGTACATGTGTTGCACCTCTGTTATCAAATTTATTCCTGAGTATTCTGTTCTTTTTGATGGTATTATAAATTGAATTGTTTCTTAATTTCATTTCAGATTGTTCATTGCTACTGTTTAGAAATAGTTTGTTTTTAATATTGACCCTGTATCCTGAAACCTTGAACTCATTTACTAATTCTAGTATTTTTGTATTTTTTTTTTAGTGCATTACTTAGGATTTTCTGTACACAAAATGTCATCTGCAAATACAGATAGTAGTTTTACTTCTTTCTTTCAAATCTGGAGGCCTATTATTTCATTTTCTTGCCTAATTGCACTGGCTAGAATCTCTAATACAATGCTGAATGAAAGTAGTGAGGATAAACATCCTTTCCTTGTTCCTGACCTTTATGGGAAAGCTTCCAGTCATTTTGTATTAATTAGGATATTAGCTGTGGGCTTTTTTTTAAATACCATTTATCAAACTGAGGAAAATCCCTTCTATTCCTAGTTTGTTGAGTGTGTTGTGTGTTTTTTTAATCACAAATAGGTATGAAATTTTGTCAAATTATTTTTCTGCCTCTAGTGAGATGTTTACTAGTATGTGGGTTTTTTTCCTGTATTCTATTAAGGTATATTACATCAGTTGATTTTCAGATACGAAACCAACCTTGCTTTCCTGAGATAAATCCCACTTGATCGTGATGTATAATTCTTTTTCATATGTTGCTAGATTTGGTGCTAGTATTTTGTTTAGGCTTTTTGTGTCTATATGCGTAAGAGATATTGGCCTGTAGTTTTTTGTGTTTTTTTTCTTGTAATGTCTTTGTCTGGTTTTGGTATTAGGGTAATACTGGCTTTATAAAATGAGCTGAGGAATATTCCCTCCTCTTCTTTTTTGAAGAGTTTGTGAAGAGTTGGTATTAATTCTTCTTTAAATGTTTGGTATAATTCACCAGTGAGGGTATCTGATGTTGAATTTTCCTCTGTGTAAATGCTCTGTGAGCATTAAAGTAGGCTAAGCTAAGCTATGATGTTCAGTAGGTTAGGTGTATTAAATGCATTTTCAACTTACAATAGGCTTATCAGGATATAACCCCATCATAAGTTGAGGAACATCTATAGTAGAATTGTAACTATGTATTGTTTTTTAATGCAATGAAATATGATTTTATTATGGGTAATAGAACTTTCATAGATATTTAAATTAGGCATTTCTTAAATTTTATTTTGCACTTTGCAATTTAGTTGTCAATCAATTTTTGTGTTCCAAAAATTTTAATAGACCCTGAAGAATCCATAAGTCCTAGACACAGTGTCTAGAGAGCCCAATAGAAAAAAATCACTCAGATGCAGTTAATTCACTTTTGGGATAGATGAAGTCATTACTCCAGCATGTCTAGTTGTCCCCACTGGACTCATTCCTATCTAAGCAGCAAATACTCTAATTAGATCCTGCCTACAGCACCAACAGCTGAGGATCCTAGCCATTTCAGTCATTATTCCATTGTAGAAAAATGAGTCATGGGCTTAATTTCTCAGTTTGTTCTTTTTCTGGTTGCATATTATCAATGCCAGTCTCATCCTAAAAGTAGTGAGTTTGTCACCAAAACAGCCACCAATCCAATCTCCAATTATATAAGGAATGTCTCAAAGGCTATTCCTTTCTGCCTCACAGTTTAATTGGGTATAGCCAAACACATTAAATTATTTTAGAACAATAATAGAGTAAGATCAAAATCATTACCTCTAATATGAGATGATAATCTGAGAGAGTGAACTGGACTTGAAATTTGAAACCTGAATGGGGGATTACTCACACCAGTCAGCTAGATGACTAAGATTTTCCACTGACTGGAAGCCCCCTGTGAGCAATATGTAGTCTGTCTATCAAAACCCTAGAGCAATCTGAGCTGTATTAGAAACTTCACGTGTACTTAGGCAGCACCTCTGCATATAAATAGCAGTACAGCAAAAACTTGCAGAGAGGATTCAAGAATTGAAAAGGACGAGGTGGGGAAAATCAAACTCTTTACTGATTCTGAAATTCTGTAATTGAACCAATGTGACTCTATAGTCCAGAATAAAGGGGAGAAGATAATCCCACTTGTGTCCTGCATGGGTAAAAACACATCTGGACACTGTTCACATGTGAACTGCATATTTTATGAGGGTCCCTGACAAACTAACAAAATCCAAAGAAGGAGTGAGCCACATCACATAAAAAAAAAATCTGAAGGGCTTAATGTTTACTTGAAAAATGGAGCTTAAGAAGCAAAAGAATTATCCACAAATACTTCAGTCCTTAAAAGTCTAAAAGTTGCCTGACATTACTGAATACTCAAGGTCCAGTCGAAGGCACAACCAATCCTTCATACATTCAGCAAATATTTATTCTGCATCTTCATAGAGGGAGACCCTGTGTTAGGTAACGAGGCCACACAGGTAAGTAATGAGGAGTCTAGGAGCCGAGATAAGCACACAAATAATCAACTAACCATAATACAAGGAAGAGTATGAGAGGTGTCATGTGAATAGAACAAAACCTACTTAGGAAATCAGAAAGGGGGCTCATTGTGTCCCACTGACAGGATGAAAGGAAATACCTGAAGAAGGAAGCAATGAATTTCAGAACTTGTAAGGTTTGTACTCTTTCTGTGAGGAGAAATATATGAAAAGGGTCATTCCAAATGGAGGGAAAGCAGAAGAAAATGTTTGGAGGTGGGAACACATATAGCAGAAAATATAGTGGAACAAAGCTGAAGGACTCAGCCCAAGTTGACCAATCATAGATACAGAGATAGCCAAGTATTAGGAGAGAAGACTAAAAGGTGCCAAACAATAAAGAGCTTGTACTCCAGGCTACAGAGAATAACTATGTAAGAGTATCATGAACGTTTTGTAATACACAAGTGCCGTGTTGTTGTTTTCATACCAGTAATTCCTGGTATAGGTTAGAGGCAAACACAGGAGAGGCAAGAGGCTTACACAATGGTTAGTCAGGAGGAAATGCATTTCTGAAGCAGGTCAGAGACAGGTAGCTGTGGGAATGGACATGAGGAAAGAGACTCATTAGCTATTTCAGAAACTGAATCAACAGGACCCAGACCCGAATCTTCAAATCTCAGGGATCATGGAAAGAGCAGAAATCCCAACTGGAGGAGGAACTGGCTGAGAGATAGAGGTGGACAATGAATACGGAAGCACATTTTTTGGAATATATAACTGAGATATAACATTTCAGTGGTTTGTTTTTCAAAAGTCTAAAAATGTGGTAAAGAGTTATGAGATAAAACTTGAATGCCTGTTTCTCCTGGGACCTATTTTATTCCTTAAACCTTTTGAAGAGTTATTACCAGGTCTTACCAGAATAATACAGTACTTTGGGGTAAAAAGGCAGCCCAGTAATCCAGCACTTGAAGCCAAGATGGAGATCTCCACAGCCACCAGGACCTTGCCCTCGGTGCTGTGGTTGATGGGGAGGACGGTGACCCCGACTCGGCAGAACACCATAGTCACATGGTGCTTTCATACTGTTATGCAGCTGAGTAGGATAGGACCAGGAGAATGTTCTTCCCCACAACCTTACTCTCTTCCCAACCCTTCCCCAATTCATGATCACACACCTCAAATGCAGAGCCCATCCATCCTAGCAGAAGTTCTACTGGCTACTTATTGCAAGTCCCCATGAAGACAGGGGCTACTGCAGGGTTAGAGACCCCCCTCAATGAGAGCCCCAAACAGAGCATCGGAAGAGCTGCCTTCCGGTCCCAAGCCTACCCTGTGTTACCCCTGAGACCATAAAATATGAACCTCCCAAAGTCTCAATCCCTTCATTTGTAAGATGGGGATAATGGATACTCCACCTCTTTCACAGGTTTGTGAGATTACACAGGAGACCGAATGTTGCAAAGGGCACAAATGCCAGGGGTCAGTAGTAGTTCTTTGAGGGCAGAAACTACACAAATTCATGTTTGTATCCTATACGGAGCTGACTATGGGAGGAGGGAGGTAGCAAGGTGAGCAAAGTATACCATAGCCTGACCCCACAAGCAGCCTAGTGTTAGCCAAGGAATACTGCCTACCAGATCTTCGAGATCTATCATCCAGGTCTCCCTCCAGGCCCAGTGACCTGCCCAAGACCGTTAGTGGCACAGGGATATGATCAATAACACATTCACAGTGTAGATGGTATTTTTACCCACATTATCTTACAAATAGCCTTGGAGTGAGTAAGAAAGAATTATTAAACCTCCCATTTTTCAGCCTGACATTCAATTGCTTATCCAGGGAAGGACTCAAATCCAACAGGTCATACCCCCTAACCACTGATCTTTCTCTACACCACAATTTCATGCATGGGCTGGTATTTGACACAGTCATTTCAGCACTCAATATCTTGCAAATGACAAATTCTCTTTTCTTAGAAGGTACCTCTCTCCTTATTTCATCCTGCCTTCAGCAATATTTCACATTCAGCCCTCCTTGTCAAGACTCTACTGACCTTTTCTCTCAAAGACAAAAAAGAAAGAAAGAAACAGTTCAGTGGCCACATTTGGCACTAGACACACTTTTGAAAACAAAATCATCAAAACTGGGCCTTTCCATATAAATCATCTTCACAAAGTATATCCCCACATGTGTATCATTCAAGATGTACATCATTCTTGTACTTTTTTTTCAAATATATTTTTATTGATTTCAGAGAGGAAGGGAGAGGGAGAAAGAGATAGAAACATCAATGATGAGAGAGAATCATTGATCAGCTGCCTCCTGCATGCCCTCTACTGGTGATCAAGCCTGCAACCCAGGCATGTGCCCTTGGCCGGAATTGAACCCGGGACCCTTCAGTCCACAGGCCAACATTCTATCCACTGAGCCAAACCGGCTAGGGCCATCATTCTTGTACTTAACACGCGCTAGCCTGGGCCCTCAAAGAGCAATGATGACTCAGTCATTCAATTAAGATTTCACATATAATCACCAAGAAGGCAGTTCTAACAAATGCGTGGAACACAGGTTAAAAACTTCCAGACGCTACAGTGAAAACTGATTAGCATTCACGGAAGGGTCTCAAAGTGAAGGGAGCACCAGAGAAAATGACCCGATATTCTAGTCACACCCATCCAAAGGCTCTCACCCTGGATGCGTCCAGGGAAGGGGTGGAGGAAGAACCCACATTTCACGACAAGCCTCCAGCGGTTTGGCAGTGGTTTCTGCGGGGAACACCTGCATTCCTCCCTCCTGTTCCCATTACCTGGTAAACTACGACACAAATCCCCATCCCCGGCCCTGGCCAGAAGCAGGTAATGGAGACTCAACAGCTCAGCAGAGCTCGCGGTGTAAGACCCAACAGACTGGACAACCCCCAGGGACGCCTGGGACCGGCCGCCCCAAGCAGCAGCGAGGCCCAGGCGCAGGGGGCACGCGCCCCAGGGCCTTCGCAGGGAGGGCGCCGCCCCTGGGCTGCGGGTGAGGGCAGGGGGAGAAGAGACCCCAGCCTACTCCGCCCCCACCCTTCATTAATAAAATGCAAGAAAGAAAAGGAAAAAAAAAAAAGTCACTTACCGACGTGAGTGGTCACTGTGGCCAGTCGCCGGGTGAGCTCTTGGGGAGCCATTTCTTCTTTTAACCCCAATAACATTTGGCCAAACAACTGTTTCTACTGCGGCTCTGGATGGTTTTCAAAGGGCATCTCCTCCGGAGGATGCTCTGCGCTCACCCTCTTCCTCGCTCTCCTCGGGCACAAACCAGAGTCACCGCCAGGCAGGCCACCTCTCCAGGGCCGGGGGCGATGCCAGCCACGCCCGCCGGGGGATTATTTTACAGGTTAAGTCGGGCAGCTCTCCCAACGCGACGTCTGGCTTGGAGAGAGGGAATGGCAGCTCCGGAGCTGGGAAGAGCAAGTCGCTCCAGTCTCCCTGTAACTGCGCAACGGGCCTCCCTCCCGGGCCGAGGGAGCGGGGCGGCTTCTGGATTTGCGGTCCTGGGCCGTCGGGTCGCCGGCGCCACCTCCGGAGGGTCGAGGTGGGGATGCTCGGTCGGCTCTCGGGGGCGGCGCGGAGCCTGGGAGGGCGGAGGGCGGAGGTGGCCGCGGGACCCGCTGCTCCGCGCCGCCCACCCCACGCCCGGCCGCGCGCCCGGCTCTTCCCGCCTCGGCGCCCACCTTTCCCCGTCGCGGGCGGCACGGAGGGCGCCGGGGGAGGCGCGCACGCGCCGGAGCGCAGCCCGTTCTCGCGTGGGGCTGCGACCCGGAGTGGGGAGAGGAGCCGGCACCTTGGGCGCTGGCGCCAGCACCGGCTTCGGAGCGCCCGCTGTGCGCCCTCCTGGCTCGCCCCTCCTTCCCTCCACGGTCTGCGGAGGAGCCGAGGTGAGAAGGCGCTGAGTGGGAGAGGCGGGCCAGCCCCCCAGGATTCGGGAAGGAGGGCTGGGGGGTGGCCGGCAGCCGGCTCGGGGCTGTTGCGGAGGGGTGGGAGCGGTTGGCGTCTGTGCTCCCCCCTCGGTTGGAGGTTTTTCTCACGCAGTCATAGCGTCCACTGGACACCCCCGTACTTGGAGCCCGGACAGGGCTGGGCACGCGGGTGGGTGCCCGTCTCTACCGCGCGGGCCTTTCCCTTCGTGCGGCTGGGCCGTGCGCCGCCGCTCCATCTGCAAAGGCCTGGCACCGCACCCATGCGGCCCTCCTCCCCCATCCCTCCAGGAGCCGCTTCTCCGAGCAGCTGTCGGGTGGAGATGCTGTCCCTCGGCCTCCTTAGGTGGCTCCAGATGCCGCTTGGCGGGAAGGAAAAAAATCCCCGTCAGCAGAGCCCGCGGCGGGGGAGGGGAGCCTACGCAACCCAATCTGGTCAGTTGGTGGTCCCTCAATACCCCATAACTGGGGACCCTGAATATCCAGTTGCCAGAGTACTGGGGCCACCCACGTGTTCTGAAAATGCCAGAAAACTCAGCTCTCCACTTAATACTAAACAATATACATCCTATATAATAAAAGGCTAACATGCAAATTGTCCCCTCCGGAGTTTGACCAACCGGGAGTTCGACTTCTTACTATGTGGTGCGGTGACCACCAGGGGGCGGGGCAGAACAAGGAAGGCCCCAGCCAGCAGCCAGGGGAAAGAAGGCTCAGATCCACCCTGATGGCTGCCCAGGCCTAGGGACCCTACCTGTGCACATATTTCATGCACTGGGACTCTAGTATCCTATATAATAAAGAGGTAATATGCAAATTGACCGTCATGCCCTCACACAAGATGGCCACCCCCATGTGGTCACAGATGGCCACCACAAGATGGCCAGCAGGAGAGAGCAGTTGGGGGCGACTGGGCCGGCAGGGGAGGGCAGTTGGGGGCAACCGGGCTGGCAGGGGAGGGCAGGTAGGGGTGACCAGGCCCAGCAGGGGAGGGCAGTTGGGGGCGACCAGGCCAGCAGGGGAGGGCAGTTGGGGGCAATTGGGTCAGCAGGGGAGCAGTTAGGCATCGATCAGGCTGGCAGGGGAGTGGTTAGGGGGTGATCAGGCTGGCAGGCAGAAGCGGTTAGGGGCAAGCAGGCAGGCGATCGGTTGGGAGCCAGCAGTCCTGGATTGTGAGAGGCATGTCCGACTGCCACTTCAGGGATCGGGCCTAAACCAGCAGTTGGACATCCTCCGAGAGGTCCCAGATTGGAGAGGGTGCAGGCTGGGCTGAGGGACACCCCCCGCCAGTGCATGAATTTCATGCACCGGGCCTCTGGTTAAATAAATAAATCCCAACTCCAAACACCATGGAGTTGAATGGGAATGAAAGCAAAAAGAGACAGAAAGAAAATAAATCACACTCAGAGTGCTGCTATCCTCTCCTACACCTGTACCTTCACACTCTTCAAAGGTTCCCACGGAAATGAATTGGCTGAATTCATGGCAAGATGTAGTAGGCAGTGCCTATCCTCAGAAACCAATTCTGGCCTGGCTGGCGTGGCTCAGTGGTTGAACATGGAACTATGAACCAGGAGGTCACGGTCCGATTTCCGGACAGGGCACATGCCCAGGTTGCAGTCTCAATCCCCAGTATGGGGCGTGCAGGAGGCAGTTGACCAGTGATTTTCTCATCATTGATGTTTCTATCTCTCCCTTTCCCTTCCTCTCTGAAATCAATAAAAATATATTTTAAAAAAGAAAGAAACCAATTCTGTCCCACATCTCTAACACATGCTCTCCCAGGGCCTGAACTGCTTCACCTGGGTCTTGGGGGCTGTGTGTGCGAGGGATGTCGTCTGTGATCTGAAAGTTCCCTTCTCCAGTTCTGAGGTCCTGTAAAAAGAAATGAGCTCATAGCTTTCAATAGTTCATAACTCGTTCCTCCAAGAAAATAGTCATTATCTCCATTGCTCTTATAAATGTGGACATGCCCCTGGTCTCTCCTTCTTCCCCACCCTCCTGCCTTCCTTACTTCCTTTTCTCCTTCCTAATTGTGATCTACATCCCTCCTCTAAAATATGGCAAGATTAAGGAACAAGCCAGAATAGCCCACCTCCCTCTCCAATTAATTAATTACCAACAATCAGCCACATCTATTGAACATCAATTATATGCCCAGAGTTGTGAAAGGCAGTGTTAAGTACAGCAACTACCACCGCTATATGACAAGGGACTGCTCTGTGCTTATTATAATGGTAGGTATTTCACAAACATCCTTTAAGCCTCACAATAACTCTGTAAGGGATTTAGTCTCATTTACAGATACTGCTGGTACAAACTGCATCTTCTGAATCTAGGCCATTCTCTCTTTTTTTAAAAAATATATTTTATTGATTTTCTACAGAGAGGAAAGGAGAGGGACAGAGAGCTAGAAACATCGATGTGAGAGAAACATCGACCAGCTGCCTCTTGCACACCCCCTACCGGAGATGTGCCCGCAACCAATGTACATGCCCTTGACCGAAATCGAACCTGGGACCTTTCAGTCCGCAGACCGACGCTCTATCCACTGAGCCAAACCGATTTCGGCTAGACCATTCTCTTCTTTCAGGTAAGGGTTCACCTGAGTTTGCAAAGAGAAACCATCCTCCAAACACTGCCAAGGTAGATTCCACCTCCCTGTTAGTGGACTATCAGTATTGCCTCTGACAATGAAGAAAAAGACAAAGGACCCCCCTTGGGTGCCACATGTGAGGATGAGGGATGCCTGAGGCACCACTGAGGCCATCTAGTTTAGTCTAGATCAGTGGTTCTCAAACTAGCAGAATCACTGTCCAGGTGATTTTTTAAAAATCCAGGTTCCTAATCCCATTTCCAGAGATTCTGATTCAGTAGTGTGGGATGGGCCCTGAGAATCTGCATGTCTAACAAGTCCCAGGAATACTGATGCTGCTGGTCCTAGGACCACAGTTAGGGCACCACTGGCCTACAGCAGGGCTCTTCAAACTTCTTAGACTGCACACCACAGTGTGATACAACTTTTATATCATGACACAGTAGACATACATACATGTAATTAAAAGAAAAGTTATATGGAACAATTTTTTCCTTACTACATCTGAAACCCTGAAATACTTTCTATTCTCTTTCTTTCTTTTCTTTTTTTTCCCCCCAAAACTGGTCCAAATTGCGGAGATTTGTATTTGGAAAGTATGGTATAGTAGATATGTAAGAAAATGTCCTTATTCTCTTAGAGATACATACTGAAGTTTTAGAGATGAGATGCCATTGTCAGTAATTTCAACTACCAAAGAGAATAAATGAGATAAATACTGGTAGGATAACCCTGAGTTGTGAGCCCAACTGTTCTAATATGCAGGACAAGACAGTGATCCTTGTCTGAGAGGGTCACACCACATGCCACCTACTACACAAATAACTGGATAGGTGAACCCAATAAGTGAAAAAGTCACCTGAATTAAAACAACAATGAGGTACCATCTCACACCTGTCAGAATGGCTATCATCAACAAATCAACAAATGGCAAGTGCTGGCGAGGATGTGGAGAAAAAGGAACCTTCGTGCACTGCTGGTGGGAATGTAGACTGGTGCAGCCACTGTGGAAAACAGTATGAAGTTTCCTCAAAAAGTTAAAAATGGAACTCTCCTTTGACCCAGTAATCCCACTTCCAGTACTATATTCAAAGAAACCAGAAACACCAATCAGAAAAGATATATGCACCCCTATGTTCATAGCAGCACAATTTACAATAGCTAAGATTTGGAAACAACCTAAGTGCCCATCAGCAGATGAGTGGATTAAAAAACTATGGTACATGGCCCTAACCGGTTTGGCTCCATGGATAGAGCGTCGGCCTGCAGACTGAAAGGTCCCAGGTTTGATTCTGGTCAAGGGCATGAACCTTGGTTGCTGGCACATCCCCAGTAGGAGGTGTGCAGGAGGCAGCTGATCGATGTTTCTCTCATCGATGTTTCTAACTCTATCCTTCTCTCTTCCTCTCTGTAAAAAAATCAATAAAATATATATTTTTAAAAACAACTATGGTACATCTACACAATGGAATACTACACCACTATAAAAAAGAAGGAACTTTTACCATTTGCAAGAACATGGATGGAATTGGAGAGCATTATACTAAGCAAAATAAGCCAGTAGGAGAAAGATAAATATAACATGATCTCACTCATATATAATGATCAACATAAACTGATGAACAAAAATAGATCCAGAGACAAATGGCAGGGGAGGGCGGGGGGGGGGGGGGGAACGGTTAGAGATCGACCAAAGGACTTGTATGCATGCATATTAGCATAACCAATGGACACAGACACTGGGGCATTGGGGACTTCCCCTGGAGGTGGGAATGGCTGCGGAGGGGGTGGGAAGGGAGGGTGTCAATGGGCGGGGGGTGGGGGGGGTAAGGAGACATATGTAAAACTTTAACAATAAAAAAAAGTCACCTGAGCTCACACCATTCTGACGGTCATTCCACTGTCATCTTCTGTCTCCTAAAATCAGCCTGAATTGCCTTTGCTCCTTTGCTCAAAGATTAGTTGACTATATTTGTGTGATATAGGTGATATATTATATCATAGATTATATACACACACACATCGAAAATGGCCTAAAGCAGACATCCATGTAATTACAGTTGTAAAATGAAGACATTTGGGGAAGAACATTGTATCATAGTTCATTCATTTGCAGTGGCTCTTTGTTCCTCTTTCCGGTGGTAATTTTAGAAATGAGTGTCAAATTTGAAATTAGCTCTGCTAAGTTGGGATTTTGCTGCTTGAACTCTGCACTGGGTCCTAAAATAAACTGATGTGAATGTAGTTCCTCTTCCCCCTCCGATGTGTGAAGAAGCAGCCATACCTCAACAGAATAGGAGGAAAAATCTAGAACTATTTCAAGTTTTATCTTTTTTGTATATGAAAATTAAGATAATAATGAAAAAAATCATGAAAAGGCATGGAATAAACTTAAATGCATAAATATTAAGTGAAAGAAGACAATCTGAAAGGCTGCTTACTATATGATTCCTGCTATATGACATTTTGGAAAAGGCAAAACTATAGGGACAGTAAAAAGATTAGTGATTGCCAGAGGTTATGGAGGGAGGGAGGAAAGAATAGTCAGACACAGGACTTTTAGATCCCATTTTTAGTGCAGTAAAACTACTCTTCATAGGATTATAAATTTTTGTCCAAACCCATAAAAGTACAATTCCAAGAGTGAACTTTAATATAAACTATAGAGAGAAACCAAGATGGAAGCATAGGTAAACACCTGAAATTGCTGCCTCGCACAACCACTTCAAAACTAGAACTAAAAGACAAAACGGACATCATCCAGAACCACAGGAAGGCTGGCTGAGTGGAAATTCTACAACTAGAAGGAAAGAGGAAAGCACACTGAGACTCAGAGGAGGTGCAGAAGTGAAGTGCAGAGGTACGAAGGTGCGAGCGCGTGCACACGTGCATGGAAAGGGCTGGCAACTGAGGACGCAGTTGTCTTTCTCAATCGGGAGGGAGACACAAACTCCCAACTGCTCTGAACTCCAGTTCTGGGCGAGACTCTGGGGACCCAGACTTATAAGGGGAGAAACTGGACTATCTGGCATCGGGCGGAACTCAAGGGCGGCTTTCTCTCAGAGGTGCTTGCAGCGATTACCATGGGACACTGAGACCCGGGGCCTCTTAGGGCAGAGCTGAGGATCAGCCATAGCTGTTTGCTCCGCCCTGTCGATTCCCTGAGACCCCACCCCACCCAAGCTGTGCCCAGAAGATTTTGCATATGAATGGCCTGGCCCTTTGCAATCTAAAATTACCTAACAAACTGCAGCTGAGTCAGAGAGACCCAGAACATCCAAAAGAAGGCGCAAGGCCCCACAGCAGCTTGCATTGCTTCACAGCTGGAGCTCATCTGGGCACCTCCAAACCCCAAACAAAGAAGAGGAATCTGCAGATCTCTCCATAGTTCCTGCTAGGTGGCCTCAGGCAGAGGCTAAATTAGCACCTCCTTGGAGATCCAAGAGCCAGTATACCCAGGGGTCAGAGTGGGACCCTCCAGATTACAACTCCTCAGATCCATAAGGGACACACTCAGGGGGAAGACTCAGTGAGCACCAAAGCCCCACTGAAGCAAGTCCTGCCTCATAAGGATGTCTTCAGCACAGCAGTTCTCCCATTATAGTTAAGCTGGTCCTCACAGCCAATTGGCCTGGAGGTCAATTCCACCCAGTGATACCAACAATAATCAAGACTTAACTACAACAAGACTGTGCACACAGCCCACAAAGGGGTGCACCAAGAGTGTCCACCTCAGGTAACGGGGAGGCTGAGCCACTGGGCCCTATAGGACACCTAGCACACAAAGCCACTCTGTCAACACAGGGAAGCAGCCAAAATGCAAAAACAAAGAGGTCACAAATGACAGAAATGGAGGAAAGCAAACTAATGGATATAGAGTTCAAAACCACGGTTATAAGGTTTTTCAAGAATTTTCTAGAAACCGCTGATAAATTTAGTGAGACCCTCGAGGATATGAAAAAGGACCAACTAGAAATTAAGCATACACTGACTGAAATAAAGAATAAAATACAGAGATCCAACAGCAGACTAGAGGATCGCAAGAATCAAGTCAAAGATTTGAAATACAAAGAAGCAAAAAACACCCAACCAGAAAAGCAAAAAGAAAAAAGAATCCAAAAATATGAAGATAGTGTAAGGAGCCTCTGGGACAACTTCAAGCATACCAACATCCAAATTATGGGTGTGCCAGAAGAAGAAAGAGAGCAAGCTATTGAAAACCTATTTGAAGAAATAATGATAGAAAACTTCCCCCACCTGGTGAAAGAAATAGACTTACAAGTCCAGGAAGTGCAGAGAACCCCAAACAAAAGGAATCCAAAGAGGACCACACCAAGACACATCATAATTAAAATGCCAAGAGCAAAAGAAACAGAGAGAATATTAAAAGCAGCAAGAGAAAAACAGTTAGTTACCTACAAGGAAGCACCCATACGATTGTCAGCGGATTTCTCAACAGAAACTATGCAGGCCAGAAGGGAGTGGCAAGAAATATTCAAAGTGATGAATATCAAGAACCTACAACCAAGATTACTCTACCCAGCAAAGCTATCATTCAGAATTGAAGGGCAGATAAAGAGCTTCACAGATAAGAAAAAGCTAAAGGAGTTCATCACCACCAAACCAGTATTATATGAAATGCTGAAAGGTATTCTTTAAGAAGAGGAAGAAGAAGAAAAAGGTAAAGATAAAAACTATGAACAACAAATACATATCTATCAACAAGTGAATCTAAAAATTAAGTGAATAAAAAATCTGATGAACAGAATAAACTGGTGAATATAATAGAATAAGAGGCATAGAAAGGGAATGGACTGACAATTCTCAGGGGAAAGGGGTGTGAGGGGTGCGGGAAGAGAATGGACAAAAATCGTACACCTATGGATGAGGACAGTGAGGGGGGGGGGTAAGGACAGAGGAGGGGGTGGGAACCAAGTAGAGGGGAGCTATAGGGGGGAAAAAGAGGAACAACTGTAATAATCTGAACAATAAAGATTTATTAAAACAAAAACTATATATATATATATACTATAACTTTCAGTGATTATAATGTATCAATGTGGGTTCATTAATCATAACAAATGCACCTCTCTGGTGAGGGATGTTGGTAATGGGGGAGGCTATGCATGTGTGGTGGCAAGTAGTATATGGGAAATCTCTATCTTCGGTCAATTGTGCTGTGAACCTAAAACTTCTATTAAAAAAATTAAGTCCAATATGTAATGCTTTCTACAAAAAAAGGTTAAAAAAAAATAAAGTCCACAAACTTGCAACTAGAAGTTGAATAAGTTCTGGAGATCTAATGTACTGCATAGTGATTACAGTCAACAACACTGTATTATATACTTCAAAGTTGCTAAGAGATTAGATCTTGAATATTCTTACCACAAAAAAAAAAAGAATAAATCTGTGACACGATAGAGGTGTTAGCTATGGCTATCGTGATAATCTTACTGCAATACATAAATGTATCAAATAAATCCATTGTATACGTACTTAAACTTATACAATATATACCAATTATGTCTCAGTTTTTTAAAATAGCATTATAGAAAAATTGTCTTAAAATTCTGTAATTTTGTTTTTGAGATGATTAAAAAGAGAATTTTTAAAAATAATGCCTTTCACATTCTTGAAAATACAAAAGTTTGTATTCTTATCCCACACTCTTTTATACCCTACGACAGCCACCCTCTGTGCTTTAGCGGCTCTAAAGATGAAAGGTCATGAGGGTTCCTCGCCGTGGAGCCCAAGAGAGCAAGAACCCACAGGCCGACCGCAGGACAGAGGGACCGGCACCCAGGGCGCTCAGGAGGCTGAAGGCGGGGCAAACCCCTCGGAGCAGGAGCCCAGCGGAGGAGGCGGGGACCACACGCGACGGGCGCGCGGTCCGATTGGCCGAGCGCCACTGAACCTGCTCGGTCCTCCGATTGGTTCGAGCGGCGACGCGCCCTCTCGAGTGCCTCGCTCGGATTGGCCTGTTTCTCGGCCCAGACCTGGATGGTGGCCAGAGGAGGACAAGAGGCTTCGGTGCGGGATGGAGGGACGACTTGGGAGGACGTCTGAGCTGCACGTCTACTAGCGGCTGGGATCCAGGGATATGGCGGCCACCTATGTGCTGTCGGTGCTGCTGGTGGCGACTGAGCGGACCCGGCGGCAGCGTGTCCCGAGCCCGCTGCCGCTGCTGCGCCCGAGGTACTGGGGGTGGGGGGTGGGGGGGGCGGGGAAGTGGGGGAGGAGACGGGGAGGTAGGGCTCCTGCCTGTGCTGTTTGGCCCCCTTTTAGCAATGAGAGATGCGCGGGTACCCGAGGGTGGGAGGGGAGGAGGAGGAGAGGAAAGAATCTGCAAGTCGGGGAAGTCTGCTTCCAATTCCACCTGCGGGAGGGAGTCCTCCTACAGCCAGCCCTCCCCTTTCTTCCCCTTCCCACCGGCCACCCTTCAGCCTGCCGTTGGCCTCAGTTTCTCCATGTACGAGGTGCGGGGAATGGCGCCGGGCCTGCCATCTTTTATGCGCACCTCGCCATGGGTTGGTTGCCAACTTTAGCAATAAAAATACAGGATGCTCTTTAAAGTTACATTTCAGATGAACACCAAACAATCTTTTAGCATAAGTATGTCCCCGATATAAAATAAAAGTAAAATATAAAACAGTGTTATTTGTCGGAAATTTAACGGGGCGTCCTCTTGTGTACCTGGCAACCCCAGGCAAGAATGATGACACTTGGACACGCCCTAACCATTTGCAGAGTAAGCCTTCCCTGTGTGGGGAGTGCGGTGCTCATCCATGCTCTGATGAAACCTGAAGCGGGCGGCCAGGACGCCTTCAAAGCCCATTTCAGTTCTGCTGTCCTTCATCAGGGTGCGGTTCACAGGAAGACTCCTGGGGAATTCTTCCTCATTGTTGGAATGAATCTAGTTAACGAAAGCGAACTTATCGTTCAGAAGGGCTGAAGAGTTGTTTTATATTCAAGTTCCCCGCCGTGGCATTTACTTTATATTTTTGGGAAGAAGTAACTGTATTAAACTGCCAAAGAATAGTTATTTACTATGTGATTTTGAAAATATATTTTATATATTAAATCACAGTGGCATGTCATTTGGCTTTGATGTCAGTGGGGAAGGGTATATTCATATGTGTTGCAAGCGATCCATACATCACTGTAAAGGTAGGGTTGAAGTAGCATAGTGTATAAAAGCTGAAGCTCAAATTGTGGAATGGGACACACCTGGGTTCAAAGCCCAGCTCCAGCACTTTGGAGGCAGTAGGCAAATTATATAATCTCACTGGGCCTTAGTTACCTCCTCTTTGCAATAGAGACGATAATTTCCACTTCATGGGATTGTTGTATTAAATCCTTGTCCATTGTCTGGGACATTAAAAGTAATTTTACCTGTTATTAGCCATTGTAATTGGACTTTTAATAAGTGTGGGGTTTTGGCATAAATCATTAGATAATCATTACATTTTTAAATTTTAAGTTGAAAAAAGCCAAGCAATTAAGGATATTATTATGGATATCTTGAACTTCAGGGAAAAGAAACATACTGTTTAATAATAATTAAAGCAGATATTTTAGTCTATAATATAACAATTTTATCAGATCAAATATCTGTAAGCTGGGCTAATATAAAAAATATTTATATATCTGTATCTTTTCTTGCTCCTCATGTGTAATTTATATAGTTTCATTTTTATTGTGTTTTATGTAAATAGGAAGAAACATTATCAGCATCAAAAATGACTACAGGGCTATGGTTGAAGTCAGAAAATGGGTGTATAGTCAGTGGCTGTTTTTAGTGAGGTATACTGAGTATATTTTAAAAACTAGAGGCCAAGCTTTTAGAATTTTTATGTTTTTGTATATTGTTTTATATCCTCAGTGTGTACATTGTTAAAGTAGTTTTCTTATAAACTATTCCCTGAAATTCCTCTTGGGAACTTTTCTCATTTTTTTTTCTCCAAAAAACTACAAAACATTTTCACCACCTAGAAAGGAATATGTAATTTTGAAGATTCAAGTTTTAATTTTTGCAACCACTCTTTATTACCCAAGTGATCATAAACATGTCCCTTAACATATCTGGCCCTTGGTTTATTTGTAATATCATAACTAACAAAAACCTTTTCCCTCACCCCCAAGATTTATAAATGCTATCAGTGATTATTAGATACTAGAGGCCCCTTCGTCTTCGCTGCAGACTCAGGCCAGAGTCTGCCGTCTTCGTCTTGTCTGCGACCAGAGTGCTGCTCCTGTAGATCCCTTCGCCCCCCCTCCCCTGCTCTCCCTCTCATAGCAGAAGTCCTGCCCAGCCCAGCCATCCCACGCCTGGACAGCTGGGCAGCTGCCATCTTTGGCCTTCTAATTTGCATATTCCCTCCTGATTGGCTGGTGGGCATGGCTTGGCGTAGTGGAGTGATGGTTAATTTGCATGTTTCTCTTAGATTATCCGCCAGGAAAAACTTCAACCATGGATGAATCCAACTATATGTCTTCTTTGTGCCTACAGCTGGAGAAATTGGTACACTGGGAAAATTTGGTTAAAAAAAAATTAGTTCATGGTAGTCAACTTCACCTGGGCTTTCATTCTTCCATTTTATGCAACTGCTGTATCAAATCCTCTTCACTCTTTTCAAAACCCTGATATCTCCTACAAGCCATTCTCAACAAAGATCTCAGTGTTATTGAGAAAAATAGAATACCTGAGCTAAGCTTCCTGCCAGGAAATCTGCCCATCCACCTTCATCTGCGCCCATCCAACTTCCATCAAAGTCTATGCTCTGATTCCTTTCCCTCTCCCATCACAGGGATCTCATTACATCCAGGGTTTGACTGTTGGTATTGACTTTGACCACCTGTCTGAAATAATATTTGTGAGGACTCTCCACTCTAAAGTTGCTCTGAGAAATGATGAACCAGCCAGCTTTTTTTTTTTTTTTTTTACTTTTTTAGACAAAGAAACAATATATATATTTTTAAGAAGTGACAAGATAAATACACTTAGGTTGGGGTGCTCCTTAGTGAGTTTGGGCTTGGGCAGTAAGTTAGTGAAGGAGTAACACGGTTTGTTTATGTAAGCTTTTCGGCCCTGGATTCCTTACCTCTAGTGATGAGGGTGTCTCCCTCAGCTTCCCTGCAGCAAGGAGTGCACCTCTAACTGCAGAGGTGTATTTCCTGCATGCAAGGCAACAAGCCAGCGTCAGTGGGCCCTTCTTGCACCAGCTGCTTGTCAAGTAGCTTTAATTCAAAGTAATCAGTATGCCATGTGGAACACTTTGGGGTGGCCTGCCCTGGGCCCCAACAAAGTTGTAGGCTTTATTTAGATCAAGGCTCTATAGTTTCCTATTGAACAGGTACTTATTTTTAAAGTGAATGATACATATAGAACATCTTGCCTTGGAGCTGTAATCAGAGCTTGTTCTCTATTTACATGTCTTACACATAGAAGAATAATATAGGAAATGTTCGTTTTGATACTTTAATTATCTTTAAGAAACAGGATCCCAAGTTTGAAAAGGCACAAAAATCTCATTAAAAATGAGACACTTAAAAGGATTCTATCATGAAGCAGTTTGATTAGTTGTAAATTTGGAAGTGATTCTGTGTTGTGCTGTATAAAAGCTGTTTGCAGACCAGAATTTTAAACTAAATATGAACAGTTCGGCATTTAGCCATGTGCTTCGGAAATCATTTGATGGAGCCTTTATTTCTGCAGCATAATAACTTAAAGCTTTTGACTTTTAGATCCAAAAGGTAAATCTGGCTCTTGAATACTGTCTGGGAACAACTTGTCATGCCTGCTTTGTGGAATTGGTGTTCAAAAATGAAATGCAAAAATGCAGACTGTCCCAGCACATACTGGTTATTGGTACTCCAGGGAGAACAGGAGACTTTAAATAGAGGATATCTTTGTAAGTATTACCATGTTTTTCCTAGGGCATTTTTTACCATCATATGTGGGATATGGTAAAGAAAAATAATTAGCTTAATTGTTTAAACTAATTGCCATGCATGAATATCTAGAGGTAATACTAAGACTTTTTTTTAATATATTATATTGATTTCAGAGAGGAAGGGAGCGGGGGAGAGAGAGATAGAAACATCAATGATGAGAGAGAATCATTGATTGGATGCCTCCTGTACGCCCTACACTGGGAATTGAGCCCGCAACCTGGGCATATGCCCTGACCGGGAATCAAACCATGACCTCCTGGTTCATAGGTCAGTGCTCAACCACTGAGCCACGCCATCTGGCAAGACTTTTCTTTAATAGACTTTATTTTTTCAGAATGGTGTTAGAGTTGCAGACACATTGAGACAATAGTACGGAGAGTTCCCAGATACCCTGCACCCAGTTATGCATATTATTAACATCTTATATTAGTAGGGTACATTTGTTTAAATTAATGAACCAACATTGGTACATTATCTTGAACCAAAGTCCAGAGTTTATTCAGATTTCCTTGATTTTTACCTAATGTCTTTCTGTTCCAGGATCCCACCTGGGTTGATTACCTTGACAGTTTTGAGGAGTATTGGTCTGATAGTTTTAGAATGCCCTACATTTGAAATTTGTCTGCTGTTTTTCTTTTTGTAATATATTTTATTGATTTTTTACAGAGAGGAAGGGAGAAGGAGAGGGATAGAGAGTTAGAAACATTGAAGAGAGAGAAACATCGATTCAGCTGCCTCCTGCACACCCCCTACTGGGGATGTGCCCGCAACCTAGGTACATGCCCTTGACCGGAATCGAACCTGGGACCCTTCAGTCCGCAGGCCGACGCTCTATCCACTGAGCCAAACCAGTTAGGGCCTGATGTTTTTCTTAAGGTTAGACTTGGGTTAGGGATTTTGGAGAGGAAGACCACAGAGTTAAAGTGCCATTTTCTCATTACATCAAGGGTTTGATTTGGTATTGACCTTGATCACCTGGCTTAGGTAGTATTTGTGAGGTTTCTCCACTGTAACATTCCTCTTCCCTTCCTGCTCCATACCATAATTTTTGGAAGGAAGGCTCTATGCACAACCCACACTTAAGTAAGACTTATTTTTTTATTTTCCAAAATGGATCAAGATGCTTGTTTTTGGATGAGGCAAATAAATATGTTGAGCCAAGAGAGAAAAGATCAAATCCATGAGATTTACCAGAAATTAAATACAAGTATTGAGGTATGACATGATTTTTCTGTAGCTGGCAGGTTGGGTTAATTGTTACAATATAGCTGTGAAGTGCTATATTGTCCCTCCCCCTGCTGAGAGTAAGTGTTTCCTACAATCTCTGTCTGACTCATTTCCGTAGTAAGACAGGGACGCTTGGTCTCAAACATTTTTTTTCTCCAAGTATTATTTATGAAAACTATTATAGCTGCTTAATTAATGTGTCAACATAATTAGTTATTGTCTCTTTTTAAGGTTGTGCTGCTTTCTGCCTGATGCCAGTCGATCTGTTGCAAGTCATCAGTTCATGAGATCCATTTCAAATTCTGGTGAAGAAGGAAGAATTGACCCTTGAAAGGTTCAACATTTTATAATAATTTTGAAAGAGGGTAATGTTATTTTAATTGATATATTTAAAAATTATAGCCAGGATTTAAAAAATATATTTGTATTGATTTCAGAGAGGAAGGGAGAATGAGAGGGAGAGATAGAACATCAATGATGAGAGAGAATAATTGATCAGCTGCCTCCTGCACACCCCCCATTGGAAATCAAGCCACAACCCTGGCATGTGTCCTGACTGGGAATCAAACCATGACCTCCTGGTTCACAGGTCAATGCTCACCCACTGAGCCACACCAGCCGGCCTAGCCAGGATTTTTTTTTTTTAACCTTCTTATTTAAGCTCTGTGCTAAAATAGCAGAACCTAGTATCGTGTCTATGTATAGTATTTGTAGTAAAGCTAGCAGAGTAAACGTAAGAAGGAAAATAATGGTATCAGGTAGTAGAAAAACTAAGATTAACTTTTTTTTTTAAGTCCAGGGTATTTTATTCTTAGATTAGATACAATAATATCTGTATTTAGGTGAAATTAACAGAATGAATTTCTAACTGGTCTCTTCCAATGGTAGGGATGAGAGAAATCAAATGGCTTTTTATTGTGACTCTGAGATGAACTCTGAGATTTCACTCTAAAATACTGTAGGGAAGGAAATTGTATGTTCTTTGTGCGTTATGAGAGACCAGCAAGTACATGGGCTGTTCTTTCTCAGAACACGGGGCAAAGGTAGATGGGCTTCTTGTTTTGTTTTGTTTTGTTAATCCTCACCAGAGGATATTTTTTCATTGAGTTTAGAGAGAATGGAAGGGAGAAAGAGACCTCAATTGGTTGCCACCCTCTCCCCACCAGGGCCAGGGATCAAGGCCCTTGACCTGAATCGAACCCAGGACCCTTCAGTCCTCGGGCCAGTCCTCGGGCCACTGAGCCAAATTGGCTAGACTGGCTTCTGAGAAAAATATGTGCCAGGAATTTCAGTTTCTGATGTGATAAGAGGGCTGTTGCTAATTAAGACACTGTTAATATCTAATTATTTCCTTAATAAATAGAAGCAGGATCTAGTTACAGTGTAGCTGCGAAGTGCTGCATTGTCTTTGCACTCTGCTCAAAATAAAACTGTTTCCTTCCAAGCCCTGTGGCCGTGGTGCTGTAGCCGCCAGGGATGTGTGGTCTCACACATGTTTCCCAGCTTAAATGCTGAGTGGACTAAGGACTCTTTTTTTTTTTTTAATCTTTATTGTTGAAAGTATTACAGATGTCCTGTTTGTTTGTTTGTTTGTTTGTTTGTTTGTTTTTCCCCATTGACCCCTTCTCCACGCACCCGCCCCTCCCAGGTCTTCACCATTCTTGTCTGTTTAACCAGCGACTCTTGAGCATTAAGTCTGTTAATACTTTGCAGGTGGTAACAGAAAGAAACATTTTCAAGAAGGAATTGAGATAAGGGACAAACCACATTTTGATTACTATGACTTATTGGGAGTTCAATTCCTTTTTAATTATAATATCTCCCAACAGTTGGCTTTGAGGGGAAAATTTTAAGTCACCTTTGTCAGTTCAAGCTATGTAGGGAGGATAAAGACAGCACTCCACAGCGAGCTTTATGCCGGCTGTGCAGTTCATGACTCTTCCATGGCCCAGAAGAGTGCTCAGCAGTTTATTTTTAATCAGAATGTGTATATATGCTATCATGTCTCAGGCTCATGATTTTTATGTACAACTAGTATCTATGGTTATAAACTATGATCTGCCCACTACTTGTGAAAACTATATTCTTAGTTAAGTATTTGCCATCTTCATTGAATAACTTGTTTTTATTCCGGTGAATTGCCATCATGTATCGCTTTTTAAGTGTGATTTTTGTTGGGCATACAACCTCGAATATCAGATAAAGAATCAAGAAAATAATCATATCACCTAATAATGTGATAAGATGTATTTAAAATGGTACTTTTGGAAGATTCATGGTTGATCAGAACACAGAGGGAAAGCAAATGTGAAATAAAACGTCTAGATTGTGGACTTTATACAGTTGATATTTTTTTTAAAAATCAATAATGTTATTAGATCTGGTTGTCTTAACTTGCACAAGTCTTTTTATATATTATTATCATCATCATCATTATTATTATTTAGTCATGTTGCTCAACTCTTGTGCTTTCTTGGTGATTACTCTATAACTGGGATTTTCTCACCATTTCTGGTAGCAATTTTATTGACTCTGGCACAGTCAGAGTCATTACATAAATTTAATTATATCTTGCTACTAATGTAAAACTAACTTTGTTTAAAAAAATATAATAGTTGCCAAAACCGGTTTTGCTCAGTGGATAGAGTGTCGGCCTGCGGACTCAAGGGTCCCAGGTTCGATTCCGGTCAAGGACATGTACCTTGGTTGCGGGCACATCCCCAGTAGGGGGTGTGCAAGAGGCAGCTGATCGATGTTTCTCTCTCATCGATGTTTCTAACTCTCTATCCCTCTCTCTTCCTCTCTGTAAAAAATCAATAAAATATATTTTTTAAAAAATAAAAATATATAATAGTTGATGAGAATAGGTGACAAGGTGGGGCTCAGAAATGGCATTGGCCTGATTTGGGGCATCCTATCTAATAATAGACAAATATGCAAATTGACCATACCTCCGACACACCCACAAGCCACGCCCACAAGTCACACCCACCATCCAATCAGAGCGAGTCTGCAAATTAACTCAACCAAGATGGCTACAGCCACAGAGAGCAAGGTTTCCTAGGTAACAGAGGAAGCCAAACTTTCCGCCTGCCCTTGCCAGGCCTAAACCTCCACTCAAGCTACAAAGTTTCAATTATAGAAGGTAAACAAATTCAAACAGAAATGGCGGCAGAACAGAGCTTGAGAGAGCAGGCCAGGGTTGCCGGTGACAACAGGGGAAGCAAAGCTTTCCGCACTTATAACCCCAACACAAATGGCTGCCTGCCTTAGAGGGAGCCCCAGGCTTGGCTCCGCTCCAGGCTACAAAGTTTCAATTGTAGAAGGAAAATAAATTCCAGATACCAGGGCCTCAGCTTGGGTTGCCAGGGGGCGTGGCCGGCCTGCAAACCACCACAGGCCCCTCGCTCAGGCCGCCCCACGCCCCAAGGGAACCCCACCCTGATCAGGGACACCCTTCAGGGCAAACCAGCTGGCCCCAACCCCTGTACCAGGCCTCTATCCTATCTAATAAAAGAGTAATATGCAGATTGATCATCACTGCAACACACAATATAGCTGCCCCCATGTGGTCAAAGATCCTGCCCCCATGTGGACACAAGATGGCCAGCAGGAGAGGGCAGTTGGGAGGCACCCAGCTTTCAAGGGAGGCAGTTGAGAAGGACCAGGCCTGCAAGGGAGGGCAGTTGGAGGTGATCAACCCTGCAGGAGAGGGCAGTTAGGGGTGACCAGGCCGGCAGAGGAGGGAAGTTGGGGGCAAACAGGCTGGCAGCAGAGTGGTTAGGGGGTGATCAAGCTGGCAGGCAGAAGTGGTTAGGGGCAATCAGGAAGGCAGGCAGGCAAGCAGTTGGGAGCCAGCAGTCCTGGATTGTGAGAGGGATGTCCGACTGCCCGTTTAGGCCCGATCCCAGTGGGATCGGGCCTAAACGGGCAGTCGGACATCTCTCGAGGGGTCCCAGATTGGAGAGGGTACCGGCTGGGCTGCAGGACAAACGCCCCTCCATGCACGAGTTTCGTGCACCAGGCCTCTAGTGCATTCATAAGTGCAACAATATATTTGGATAAAGAGTTAGTGTTTCCATATTTGTTTTTCTCTTGTCCTGGTTATTTGATCCAGCCAACACATTTTAATTGGTTGTATTATGTGTATCAGTAGAGTGGAGAGCTGTGATGGTAAACATATTTCAATGATTTGTGTTATGTTATACTGTATGAGGTGATCAGAAAACACTGATAAATATGGGTTACCATAGAAAATTTTTGGAGTTTCCCCTTCCCCCCAAAAAAACCCTACATATACTGGAAAAGTTTTAAGTGCTGTATCAGGTCTGTCCAATAGGACTTTCTGCAGTGATGGAAATGTTCTCTGTCAGTGCTGCCCAACACAGCAGTGATGGGCCATATGTGGCTATTGAAATGTGGTTAATTCAACTGAGGACCTGAATTTTATTTAATTTTTTAATTTTAATTAATTTAAACTTAAATAGCCATATGTGGCTAGTGATTATTATATTGGACAGCATAGTCCTAAATGATAGTTAACAATCCAGAATTTGTATTTGCAGTTTATAGTTCCAAATATGTTCAAAGGGTAGCATGACTGTTCTTTTTGTTTTGTCCCTGGTGTTGACATCTGTCCCAGGCTGACACCTGCTCTTGGCCCACTTTGGTATGGGATTTAATTTCACTGCCCCAAACACAATGCTGTCCTCTGTTTTATAAATAATAATACTCAAGATGCCTGATAGAATCTGCTCTTGCAGCCAGATGAATTCTTTGGTACTAACTACAAAAGAAGACTTTTATTTTTCCCTAGATATTTTGATGAGCATCTAGTGCTCCAATTACAAGTACTCTGTATAAACTTGGCAAGAAAATAACCACTGATGGTTAACAAGCAGCTCATATTGTTAGTAGTTCACGTAGGATTTGGTAAGTAATATTCACATGAATAACTTTTCTTCTGTTCAGAGTTGGCAGGAGGAGGAACATTGGGAGGAAAACTGTGGCCATAAGTATTGAAGAAGACGAGCGTTCTTCACGACACTCAGACTTTCCACCACACTGTAGTGGAGGAAATTTTTTTAAATTAAATTTATTGGAGTGACATTGGTTAATAAAATTATGTAGATTTCAAGTATACAAGTCTATGATATATCATCAGAACATCGCATTATGCCCTAGCTGGTTTGGTTCAGTGGATAGAGTGTCGGCCTGT
Organism: Eptesicus fuscus; assembly: GCF_027574615.1. Taxonomy (NCBI): domain Eukaryota; kingdom Metazoa; phylum Chordata; class Mammalia; order Chiroptera; family Vespertilionidae; genus Eptesicus; species Eptesicus fuscus. The sequence goes on from NC_072475.1 coordinate 41,853,261, forward strand.
GAACTGAAGGGTCCCAGGTTCAATTCTGATCAAGGGCACATGGTTGCAGGCTTGATCCCCATTAGAGGGCATGCAGGAGGCAGCTAGTCAATGATTCTCTCATCATTGATGTTTCTATCTCTCTCTCCCTCTCCCTTCCTCGCTGAAATCAATAAAAACACATATTTTTTTTTTTAAAAGGCACTCGGAAGTTTAAGGAACCCTTATTTTATGATGTACACACCAGTGTGTTCACATTTCCTCCCCCCTACATACAAGACAACTTATCAGCAAGAAAGTTCTTTATGTGGCTTCGCTTGGAACTTCATTCCCTCTAAATTCTAAATTCTAATCCACATACTCTCCAGTACACTCATCTTCAACCACAACCTCTATATATTCATTTAGAACACTCTGCCCACACCTCCCTGCCCCCAACTCCCTCACCCCACCCAGCAAGCCCCTGTCCCACCTCCCTGTCTTGGATGAGTAACCATCTGGCACCTTCACCCTCCTCTCCTCGGTTCCCGTCCTCCCACCCCAACAGCCCCAGACCTCAGGTCACCCCGTCTTCTCGGCTCCTACAACACCCGCCAGGCTGCTGGGGAAGGTGTGACACCCAGGCAGGCAGCATCCCTGCCCATGGCCATACCCAGCTGTGGGCAGGGCACTCCATGTTGTGTGGCTGTCCTCCACTTGTCCCGACCTTCTCCCTCTCCCAGTCTCCTCACCAGCCCTGCTAAGTCTCCCCGTCTCCGAGGCCTGTCTTCCTCACTCTTAGCTGATGCACTTACTTCCTGCCTCAGAGAGAAAGGAGAAGAGTCACACAGTGTCAGCTTCTCATTCCCATGTGTGTCGGATTCCCAGACTCCCACCCTCCATTCCCTCTCTGAGGCACACTGAAGGTCAGGGCGAGGCGCTCACTTGAGGCATAACATTTAAGGGGACATAAAAAAGTGTAGTAATAAAAATCAATCCTATTTAAATGTGAAGTTCTTTTTAAAAATTAAAATTAATGCAAAAATCCACAATAAACAAAATATCAGAATTTAAATAGAGACAGGATCCTACCCAACATTTACTTAACCTGCCTCACTCGCCTCACCCTAATCCTGTGGCTGACTGTATGCAGCCCTCGGGTGCTGAATGTTTCAGACAGGCAAGTAATCTCGATTCTGCATTCATCTATACATAATGGAAACAGGTTTCACTGAAAAACACTTACACTTAACTATATCCAATACAGATTTTCACTTAAAAAAAATTCTGACCCATTGAGTGCAGACCTGCAATTTGAAGAAACAACCAGTAGAGGGATCCGAAATTCTCTCCTACTGTAAAAGGACCATCTTCCCTTCTGAGCATTGCCATAACAAAAACAAACCCCAATGTTCATAGAAGTAGGTGATGTAATCCAAAGGGAAGACTAAAGGAGTAGGACTAGGACTATCAGGGGAAAAAAATAACTAAATAATTTAATATTCCATTCTGACTTCAGGCTCCTCCTTATTGGGGAAATAAAGTATTATAATGAAACCTACCCCTCTGAATATCCCTATATTTTCTGTATGGAAATACATTCAAATTTTAGTTCTCTTATTCTAGTTTGATTAGTTTCATAGGAATTGTGGTCTCATTAAAAATCCAATATTCAAAGTACCCCATGATGAGGATTTCTAGGCAGTTACAGTAAGAGTCCATTTTACTATTTTGTACCTTTTACTTTTAATCTTTCAAGTCCCATGGTAGGATAATTCTTGGGTCTGTCCCAAGGTTGGCAAAGGAAAGAGAAAATTACCTATAAATTCTTTATGCTAGCTACATCAGTTTCCACATTCTATAAATTTCTTTTCCTAGCTTGTTTTGGAGATCTATTGCTCCCCATTAAACAAATGTGCCCCTGTTAAAACCAGTCCAGGAGCCAAATGGGCATGTTCAAAGAAATCAAAAATCATTCAGAATTTACTGGAAAGCTTGTGTTTCAACTTGGTAGATTGTCTCAGTAAATCCACTGTCCTGGTGCTGAAAAGCATAAATGGTTGCTGTGTAGTAGTGATTGCTTATCGGCCAGTGGTCGGCAAACTCATTAGTCATCAGAGCCAAATATCAACAGTACAATGATTGAAATTTCTTTTGAGAGCCGAAAACCGACTTCTGCACATGGGCCACGAAGTTTCAATTGCACTGTATGTGCGTGCCCGCACGTGGTATTTTGTGGAAGAGCCACACTTAAGGGGCCAAAGAGCCGCATGTGGCTCGCGAGCCGCAGTTTGCTGACCACTGGCTTAATCCTATCTGCCTCCATAGGAAGGGGACAACCTGAAGTTGAATTTATAACTCATTTTTTTAAGTATGGGAAATTAAGGATGCTCTTAGTGTTATATCACTTATTAATTCAAATTTGAGGGAGTTTCAATAATATGACTCCTAGAAAAGACAAAATTCTACTCAGTAACTGTCTTGGGTGTTTCGTGACTATGACTTTAGCAATGAAATGTTAGCTTACGCTGTGGTTAGGGCCATTTTGGGGTTATGCCTCCACAAAGAATAAGTTAGTTCTTGATTCAGTGATAGTCCAAAGACTTTAAATTCCAACTTGGCATGGATGTGGGCACAGGGGAAATGGGTTACATTACCATTTCTCACTCTTGGCCACCTGAGATCTGTGTGCGCTCAGCAACAAGATCCTCATGGACATAAACCAAGTGTTTCCTTTTCCTCACCAGTTACACGTGGGGGTGGATTTCTGTTCACTGGTGTGGAAAACTAAAGGCAGAAATGCTGAATGAACAAACACACACAGACAAGCCCTGAGTCTTTGCCAAGGATACTGGTTCCGTGGGGATTATAGAGTACTGTTATATTTTAAAGACATTATGCTAAAACATTAAAATTTTCCATTAACGAGCTTGATTATGCAAATTTTGAAACAAAGAAGCTGAACTATAAAGTAGGCCTCGTAAAGGTCAAACATTTGCTTTCCTAGGCTTGGCCTTCTGTATTCATTCTTGAGCACAATTGTTGGTTGACCAGGGCTGCCTGCTCTTTTAGACACAATCCTTGTTTTGTGCTTGCCCACTTAAGGAGCAGACTTCTCCGTTGCCCACTCTAGCAACAGTGGCTAACCTGGGTGTGTTCACTGTACAGCAGGCACGTTTGGAATGCCTTACACATGTTCTAACCCTTTACCTCTCACAACAGCCTATGAGGGAGAAATCATCTCCACATTTTACAGAAGGAACTGAAGTCCCGAGACTTGGGGTTCACCACGTAACCTCCACAAATTCCAGCTGAGATCCTGGTCCCTCCCTGAGCTCCTCCCCACCCTTCCTTCCCGGCCCTGGCAAGGCTGCCCTCCGGGAGCTCCCACCAGGATGGGAGGGCAGGGGAGCAGGGGGGGCAGGGCCAAGAGAAGTGACCCAAGAAGGCAGAGAACCTGCTTCACTGTCTGAAGTTTAGAGTCACTTAGGTTTTGCTCCCTCCCGCCTGCATCTTGTCCGAGCTTGTTCTCACTTCCTTTGTAACATCCCCCTTTCCTGACCCTCCATCTCTACTTTGCTAAATAACATTGCTTCACTAGATAAGGGGCAAAGCTGTCCTCCACTGTGTACACACCGGATTCCCCCCAGGAAGAGAAATGGTCCACGTGGGGATGGGAACCTGAAGTGGCAAATGCTGCTGAGGGACAGAGAGAGTGAGAGAACTGGGAGAGCAGAGAAAGGGATACACTAATCAGGTATGTCTCAAGAGGAAATTTATCTACATAACCTTATTTGCTGATCGCTCTCCCTCCCTTCCCCACCAATTCATTCAGTTATTAGCAAGCAAAATGAAAACTGCTTTTAAATCTACGATTGCTTTATTTTTTTCTTTTATTTTTCTCTACAGTTGCATCGTATATTTCAATCCTTCCATTCTTTCTGTAGAGCCCATGAATTAGTACTCATATTATTTGGTCCCAGTACAAAATAGACAGGTTTTTTTTGCCTCAGTATAAAATGCTATTTGCCCATCAAACCTCAGAGAGTAATAAGTTATAGCTGGTATTTTGTTAAAAACCCACTGGCATTAACCCACAAATAAGCTGATTCATTGTGAGAGAACAAATACATCTGTTCCTTGGCTCTGCCCACTCTGTTAGATACTCTGTGTATGTTCAAATGCTCACACAAGTCTATAGTCCAGGTCCCCGTGTCAGACTTGCGCTCAAAAGACCATATAGAACTACACCCTACCCCCAAAGTGACATTCACACAAACAAAAACTTCACGTAGTCTTAAAACCCCACATAAATAAACATTCTCTGAATAATAAGTCAGGTCATTGGTGCGAGGATGTGGAGCTTCTATTGGGAGGAGGGGAGAGGGCGTGGATGAGAGTGGCCCAGAACGCCGGCCCTGGTGCCCATGTATACACACCGCACGGAGGGGCAGCAGTCTGGGGCGGCTTCCTGCAGCAGCCTGCGTTCCCAAGGAAGCCCCTGAAAGAGGAAAAAAGAGCAGAAGGCTTCATGGTTCAGAACAAAGTACCGTTACTTCTATTGGGAGAGAGGACACAAAGATGTTGAAATACAGTGGAAATAAACAGAGAACAGTGATGATGGTAACTTGACTAAAATGAGGATAGCAGATGGCACCATGGCTGCTTTAAAGGAAGGAAGGTAAGACTTTGATTTGCAGCACAAAAGGAACCACAGAACTATTAGAAAAGAACTTTGTAACACCAAGGTGATGGCTTCAAGATGAGAGGAGCTGTGATTTGCATGTCAGAGTTAGGAGGGATAGATAAGGCAGAGAAGTGGTGGAGAGAAGCAGACTTAGGGGAAAAGTTCAGTAAATAGGGTGAGTTTCATTAGCTGTGAAAAGAGATGACCAAGACCTGAAACCAAGAGAACATCATACCAGGGTTGATAGCTGATCTGCTTCGCGCCTAACCCCACTGAAGCACAGAGCCAGGCTTGACTGGTTCGGGTAATTTGCACTTTCTGGACTCTGTTAGGTAGGAGATATCCTCACAGACTCTGTACAGGCCCTGTCCTACTCAGACACACCACAGGTTGTGTTCTAAAATGGTGAGTGTTCATGCAAGGCCTGAGCTGCGAGAGGGATGGGCTGGAATCCTGACCTTCCTGCCGGCCACAGGATCTGGGCAAGTGACCCACCTCTGTACACCGCACGGCCATTCCTGCCTGGAAGGGTGCAGTGAGGCCTGACTGCAATAACCATTACATGCGCGAAGGGCCGAGCTCAGCAATCCTCAGGGGCTGGGTGGACACCGTTTTATGCCACCTCGGCTGCAGAAAACGCCTCTCACTGGTGAGCTGGCAGAGGCGCCTTCATGCTGCACCCCATCACCATGGCTGCAGAAGGACCTGCTGTGTTTCACGTCTCTGTCAATACAGCATCGCCCCTTCACATAACGCACCGTCTCTGGCTGCCTCCTCCTGTGCTGCCCGCCAGCCACTCCACCCAGTCCTTCTGGCTGGGCTTTCCTCCCACACCTGCTCCTTGGTGGTCTCGTCCGTGGCCTTTATCCCTGACTTGTTTTTCTATAGATTCTGAGCTCCACACGTGAATGTCTTCACTTACATGTGTCACACAAGTCCTAAGCTTGACACGTCTAAAATGCATGACCCAAACACGTGTTTGTGAAACGCTGACTGGATGGAACTTGACTGTCCGAAGGGCCAGAATCCTCTCCTCACCAGCGGGCCCAGCCCAGGGCGTTGCGCGTCAGTAACGGTTGGCACTGTGTCGCTGTGTAAATTGTCTGCGGATCTGTTCCCCGCTCTTCTGAGAGGCCTCAGACCTCCTGAGGGGGGAGCCCACGTCCTGCTCGTCTCCAGTTCCCAGGAAGAGTCCCCCACAGGCTCTGCACAGAGTGGACACGTATGTACTGACCATTGGTTGAGTTGAATGTGTGCTGAACGCTCCAACGGTCATCACACATTCAAACTTCCCTTCCAGGAAGCCCGCCCGCAGGACAATGGCCCCAGTGTGCTCCTCCCTGATGCCAGCAGCCCCAACGCTGACACTGGGGCACTCGCCCTCCCCCACAGTCTTGCCTCTGCTCCTGTGGTTTGGCACATTCCGCATCCTCCCTCCGTTCCAGGGCTTGGCCGCTGCATGAAGCCACACGGGTACACCTGGAACGGGGAGATGCAGGGAGCCCAGGATACAGGCACTCACTGCAGGCCATGCTCACCCCACTGTCTTGCTTTCTCTCCTCTGCACGGGGCAGGGGCCTGCTGCACCGATCATCTCCTAATCACACACACGGCCTCTCTATGTGCCCACCTAACCTCAGCGGGGGCCCCACACGGACAGGGGCAGCCTCGGAGAGGCAGGTCCTAGGGGCTGGGACCCTCCTTGGTTCAGCAGAGCTGTGCTGTGGATGGGGCAGCCTTGCTGGGGGAGGGGTGGGGAGAGAGGACTGGGGTGGAGTGAGGTGGCACAGTTCTCCCTCCAGGCTGCACATGCCCAGGCAGCCCCAGTGGCAGTGGCCTGGGCCCACTCCCTGGCAGTGGTCCTGCCAGCATTTCTCTCCCCTCCCCAGCTGCAGATCAGACACACACCTCACACTCCCAGGGCCATCAGGGTTCTGGGAACGTTTCCGGGGGCTGCCTCTAGCTCCATCTCCTGCCTCGTACAGGAGGGCACGGCCAACTTGAGTGAACGATGACATCTGTGCAGGGATGATATTGAATGTTGTCTGACTAGGGCTTATATTTTAAAAGACAGTTGGGCCCGGCCAGCATGGCTCAGTGGTTGAGCATTGACCTATGAGCCAGGAGGTCCTGGTTCAATTCCAGTCAGGGTACATGCCCGGGTTGTGGGCTTGATCCCCAGTTGGAGGCGTGCAGGAGGCAGCCACGCAATGATTCTCTCTCATCATTGATGTTTCTATCCCTCCTTTTCCCTTCCTCTCCGAAATCAATCTACACTAATAAAACATGCAAATTAACCATCACTCCACTATACCCACAAGTCATGCCCACCAGCCAATCAGGAATGAATATGCAAATTAACCCAACCAAGATGGTGGCCGGCCATGGAGCGAGCAGGAGGCTTGGGTTTCCCCGGCAATGGAGGAAACCAGGCTTTCCACCCGCTCTGGCCGTCCCTGGCCTCCACTCAAGGCTACAAAGTTTCAATTATAGAAGATAAATAAATCCCAGATACCAGGGCCTCCGCTTGGGTCGATGGGGGCATGGCCGGCCTGCAAACCACCATAGGCCCCTCACCCAGGCTGCCCCATGCCTCAAGGGAACCCCCACCCTGATCCAGGACACCCTTCAGGGCAAATCAGCAATGCACCAGGCCTCTATCCTATCTAATAAAAGAGTAATATGCAAATTGACTATCACTCTAACATGCTGCCCCCATGTGGACACAAGATGGCTGCCACAAGATGGCCAGCAGGAGAGGGCAGTTGGGAGGGACCAGGCCTGCAAGGGAGGGCAGTTGTGGGCAATCAGGCCAGCAGGGGAGGGCAGTTAGGGGTGACCAGGCTGGCAGAGGAGAGAAGTTGGGGGCGACTGGGCCTACAGGGAAGGGCAGTTGGGGGGGACCCAGGCCTGCAGGGGAGGGCAGTTGGGGGGGACCAGGCCGGCAGGGGAGGGCAGTTAGGGGTGACCAGGCCTGCAGGGGATGGCAGTTAGGGGCAAACAGGTCGCAGGGGAGCAGTTAGGCATCAATCAGGCTGGTAGGAGAGTGGTTAGGGGGTGATCAGGCTGGCAGGCAGAAGTGGTTAAGGGAAATCAGTAAGGCAGGCAGGCAAGCAGTTGGGAGCCAGCAGTCCTGGATTTTGAGAGGGATGTCCGACTGCCCATTTAGGCCCAATCCCGGTAGGGGTCCCAGATTGGCGAGGGAGCAGGCTGGGCTGAGGGACACCCTCTCCCCCCCTGCCATGCACAAATTTCGTGCACCGGGCCTCTAGTAAAAATAAATAAAAGACAATTAGTATCATCCTTGCTACAGTTCTCTAAACTGTGTAAAACAATTTGGGTCCTGTGATGGGGCAGAACCAAGAAAATTACAGGAGGTGCCCAGAAAATAGTTACTGACTATGATAAGGGGACTGCAGACCTGGCCCAGATGCAACCATTTGTTTTTGGAAATTTACACTTAAGTTTTGTTGTGCTGATATTTTAAGGACAATTGGAATAGAATTCTCAATTTTCCTTTTCTTATCCTATATAATAAAGATGGAATATGCAAATTGACCATCACTCCACCACAAAGATGGTGGTGCCCACAGTGGAGGCGGGGGTTTCTGTAACACAAGATGGCTGCACCCACAGCGGAGGCTGAGTTCCCAAAACGAGCCTTAACGAGCAATCAGCAGGGACCTGAGGCTGCACCCCCCCCCCACCCCATGGGGCTTGACAGGGGACCTCAGGCCGTGCCCCCCCACTCAGCAGGGCTTGACGGGGACCTCAGGCCGCACACCCCACCCTGGCACCAGGCCAGGGAACCTGAAGCTGCACCCCCCCCCCCACCCTGGCGCAAGGCCGGGGGACCTAAGGCCGCGCCTCCTGCCCAGCAGGGCTTGACGGGGGACCTGAGGTTGTGCCCGCCTTTTGGTGGGGCTTGACAGGGGACCCTAGGCTGTGCCCCCCACCCGGCAGGGCTTGACAAGTGTGGGACCTGCCGGGTCTGGATCTAGCCTAATTGGGGATGCAGGGGCTGGCCGAGTCTGGGTCTCGTGCAGTTTTGAGGCGCACATGGGTAGGCAGGGACTTGACTCTGGGTCCCGTGGTGCACCCCAGACTCTGACAGGAGGAAGATTTTCATATGCATTTTACTAATTTTCTTTCATCTCTGACACTTCTATTATAGAGAAAGGGCAAATAGCAATATTAAAATATTTCCTCTAATTAATCCCCTTTTAATATGCACAAATTTCGTGCACCGGGCCACTAGTTAGTTAATAATTTCTAAGTGCTCATTGCCTACTTTAGTTATTCAGCTTAACAATTACTAAGTTAACAATTACTAATTTTGTAGTTAGTAATTACTAGGCTGGTTAACAATTGCTAACTGCTTATTGCCTCCTTTATGGAGCATATGTGACTCAAATCCTACTCAAACCAATTTCAAAGGCAGTTATAAGCCTGCCTGGGATTCATAATAAGCATTTTTCTTAAGTGGACTGTTGGTTGAGTATTAAAAATATTTTTCCACATTGAGAATTTTCTTATGCTAAAACTTCCTAAGAGCCAATAACTAAAGCCCTTGTGACATGCAGGGGATATGAAATAGTGTAATTTATTTTTTTTAATCCTGGTTGGTCAAATGGTCTAAAGCACAATAATAACACCTTATTGACCCTGCAGATTTGCAGGGAAAGATTGTTAGGAAAATTGAACAATGTCCCACAGAGGTACACTCACATTGAGTGGAATACATTCTTCCTGGGAGTAGAGGCATTAGTATAATAATGGAATATCTGCGGGGCTCGTAAAGATGAAAACAGGCCTAGAGAAGGGGTGGGCTCTTCTAAACATTTGTGGCTCTTTGAATATTAAATACTCATGTTTTTCACCCTCTGGGCTTTTGCACTAGACCCGCCTGTATTTCAATGTAACCCAGGTGAAAGCACATTGATCATTTCGGGATGTTTCTCTTTATTGAACATTATGTAGTTATTTGGATGCGCCTGCTGGAATCTGGCCTGCGGGGGCACATGCCCGGGTTGTCCAGGTTGCAGGCTCGATCCCCAGTGGGGGTGTGTGGAAGGCAGCTGATCAATGATTCTCTCTCATCATTGATGTTTCTGTCTCTCTCTCCCTCTCCCTTTCTCTCTGAAATCAATAAAAATATATATTTTTAAAAAGAGAAAGAAAAAGCAAGGCGCTATTAGACCAAAGATCACATTGTAACATTTTTTAGAAATAGAAATATAGAGAGGGAATAATTATAGAGCAAGGAAGAGTAGTAAAGAGGATCTAGTCCAGCTCTTTTATACATAAAGAAACTGAGACGCTGAGGAAGGAAGTGACTTGCTCGAGGCTATCCAGCATTTAGTTGTAGAAATAGACTTGGAACTGTGGTCTGTTGAATCCCAGTATTTTTGTAACACCCTACTAGTTTCATTTTGGCTTTTCTTTCATTGCCAGCAAGTAAGATTTTAGATATTCACCAATAGAGATATTCACCACCAGGAGAACATACATCTCTGATCCCTCCTCCACGCTGTTCTCCTCCCCTGGGACACACATACCACGCCTGTTCCCCTCGCCTGCTTTTTCCAAGACTCCGTTCAAACTTCAGTCACTAAATATTTCCAGTGGCTTTCCCCACCCCAGGCTAAATTAGATGTCCCTCCAGTTTGTGTCAAGTCTTGTGTAAACAGCACTATTACCTTCTCACTCTCTGTTGTACTGTGTGTGTTTTTCTTATCTTGTCTATTATTATGAATTCACGAAAAACTGGGAGTGTATCCGGTTCAATTTTCTATCCTAACTACCTATAACTATGCCTGGCTCATAGCAGAAAGTCAATAAATATTTGGTGAATGCATTAATTATTTTGACAGGGAAACAAGACCAAAGCTGTGATTCTGATTTTGGCTGAATTCATGAGAGGTTTACCGAAGGGTGGGATTGGAACTGAACACTGGAGCATGATTAGAATACGAGAGATGTGGAAAACAGGGACATAACACTGGTCTGACTCAGGGGTTGGCAAACTTTTTCTGGAAAGGGCCAGATAGCTGGTAGATGCTGAATACAGGGCCCCAGGGCTGACTTATTTGGGTCCTTGATCAGACTGGGAAGGAAGGAACCCCTTTGCTTCTGGTGATTGTAATCTCGGCTTCTCCATCCCACAGCTTCTGCTTTTCATTTCTGGACCAGGCTTTGTGCGGATTCGTTTATCCAGATGTTTCCTGCTTCTTCGTGTAAGAAGCATAGAGCTCTGTCACAGCAGCCATCCCCGCCAGGAACGAACACCTGGGCACCCACCCCAAAGAGGTCTCTTTCTGGAGGCTAGCTTCCCTAGATTCTCTCTCAGCCAGATTCTTCCTTTGGCCAGTGTAGTCACATATGAAACTCACATGTCAGAGCTCTTACCTACAAACTGTCCCTGCAACAAAATGATAGTGGTGTTTTTTTCCGTAACAAAATGGGAACAACCACCTCTAGTCTCCCTGTGCAGATTGAATACGGGAGACAGGGAAACGGCGAAGCTCCATTTATGTGCAAGAGAGGGTCCTTAAAAAGTTGTGCATAAATTGTTTACCTGTCTTTTCTGAACGAAAAATTAGATGGAATCAAAACAAAAATAGTGTCCTCAATTTAAATCTGTGTGGGAGGAGTTGCCGCTGAACTAGTGGGATCTAGAATAGTCCCATCCTGCCATCTAGTGGACAGCAAGGGAAAAGCCAAACTTAGAGCAAAAGAAGTGATGGTCAGGATTTGGTTTCCAAAGTCTGTAATTCGTGAAAAATGTTTTCTAACCAGCATAATTTAATTTTAAACTCCCTATTATATTTTCTAGTTAAAAGATTTCATTGTATTAGTAAAGCAAAAAGACAATACTAGGATTTAAACACTAAGCCCTGAAACTAAATTTCCTAAATCACATAGTGATGAAGAAGGTCGGCTGAGGGAAGGGGGAATGCTCCCCAGGTCATAGGAGCATGAATTTGCATGGTCCACATTCCCATTCATGTGGTCCTTCTCTGTCAGCACACTCTGTGTTTATTCTGGCTGTGGACAAGGACCGCTCCAGACAGTCCTTGTTGGACACTGTCTGGGACCAGAGTCATTCAGTTCATTTTCCAAGAATGCAACTATCCTTTGTAGCCTGGTTGGCTACTTGGCAAGGGCCTGTGTCCCTGGTTTGGTTGGGGGGAAGGGGGTCAGGGTGGGTGAGGGTGTGTTTTTCCTCTCCTTTTATTATCAAGGCTGCTAATGACTGGACGAAAAGGGACCACATGCTAACCTGACAAGCTCAGGAAAGGCCTGCGTGGTGGCCTTGCAAACTCATAGGCCTACAGTAACCACAAAGGATGGTCTGAAATTAGAACTTTAAGTAAAAGCAGTCTATGGTGGGTAGTCATGTCCCAGGCCAGTATCTTCCCTGACAAAGATCAACTTTGATCTTAACTGAGCTTATTGTTTTTTTTGCATCTATGATAACATACCTTTGGAATGTCAGGGTAACCTCCCTTTTTCTGGACCTCTCAGGGCACAACCAATGCACCAGACCACAAATTCCCTCACTTATTGTTATCGTGTTAATTGCTGACTGTTAATTATCCTGTACCCACCTATGTAAAAGAAGCATGTGTCTATCATTTTATCATTTTACTTTTTATCCAATCCCAGAGGTTCCCTACTTTGCTTTCTCCTGCCTCCCTAACCTATCGCCAATGGATTTCATGTTACCCACTTACATCTCCTCTTTTGATTGTAATGTATAAAACAAGGTGAAAAACTGCCACTCTCTGGAACATTATCTCAGTAGCTGAGATTCTGCTTCCCGGCAATTGTCGACAGTTTGGCTCAAATAAACTCACAAAAATTCTTTACAGGTTTGAATGTTTCTTACATTAACATTATTCCTCTAGGTGTTTCTGAGGATTTACCTTTTTGTCTAGAATGAAAACAACAGCAGCCCAATCTCCCCCCAGATTAAGTAATAGCAGCACAGCTGAAGTACCCAGAGTTGCTCTTAGATCCTCTAGCTAATGTCATAATTACTACCATCATCACAGCACGTGCCCACTTTGAGTTTCCAGGCGCTCTACGTTGTACACATTTTTGCTAATTCTCACACCAACCCTACAGAAGAGAAACTATCACCCCCATTTTAGAGACAAGGAGCTGGTGCTCAGAGAAGTGAAGTGGCTTACCCGCGATCACACAGCCGTGAGCGCTTGGCGAAGTAGAACTGCTCTCGGGTCTGACTCCAAAGCCCCTGCTCCCCCCACCGGGCACTGGGGGTCTCACCTGTTCCGTCATGTGCCTGTGACCTGCCAGACCCTGGGCCCGAGATTCTGGGGTCCCCTCAGCGCTGCCACCTCTGCAGTACCCAAGGCTTCGTACCCAAGACGCTCAGTGCCACAGAGCCCATGGCCAGGGAGCCCAGGAGGAAGGGGTGAAATGTGGACGTGACAGAGGTACAGCAACGGCAGCCCGCGAGCTGCACTTTCCTCCCTGTAAAACCAGGAGCTTTGACGGAGGGGCTTTCTCCAAGGTTTGCCAGGTCCTACCAAGTCTGGTTTCTCCCAGGAGTCATGGGGGATACGGGGTGAATAGGGCATTGTCTCTGCTGCCCAGAGCCCAGGGCCCTTGGGGGAGACACCTGAGATCACACACAGAGCATCTGCAGTGGGTCTCAGAAGAAACTCTTGTCCGGCCGGTGTGGGTCAGTAGTTGAGCGTCAACCTATGAATCAGGAGGTCACAGTTCGATTCCTGGTCAGCGCCCATGCCCAGATTGCGGGCTTCATCCCCTATAGAGGGTGAGCAGGAGGCAGCCGATCTCTCTCATCATTGATGTTTCTATCTCTCTCTCCCTCTCCCTTGCCCTCTCTGAAATCAATAAAAGCATTTTTTTAAATAAAAAAATTAAACTCTCCTTCAAAAGGTCTTTCAAGGTGATTATGGGTGACACAGCCCCTTTCCTCCTCTATCTCCCAGAGTAGGGGAGAATAGTATAGAATAGAACAGAATAAAATAGTAGAATAGAATAGATACTGTGAGGGTAATATTGGTCCATAAACATGTTTTGTTTTGTTTTAATATATCTTTATTGTTGAAAGTATTAAACTTACGTTTTAATTTTATGAATATATTTATGTGGGCACACTGTGTTGAGATGTAAAATTTGCATCTCTCTTGGGTTGCACTCTAAGGAGTATGGAAAATTCTGCTCTAGACCACACTGGGGGCCCTACGAGGCCCCAGGTGTCCCTCACCCTCACCTGTGACACCATGAGCCGAGAAAGCCCTGGGCGCTGACAGTCCCCAGCAGGGAGGTGGCATCTGAGTCTTGGCAGTGCTGGAAGGATCCTTCCTCTTTCCAGGCTCAGGAAAATCCTCACCTGGAGGCAGGGAATGTCCCAGATGACCCTGAAACAATGCAGTCAGCCCCCCGTGCCAGGCTGCAGCCCTTCCTCCTCCTGCAGGGCCCACAGGACAGAGGAGGCAGCAGCCTACAGCGCCAGGTCATCACTTTACTCCAGGTGCCACTTACCCTGCAAAGTAGCTAGAACTTGTGGGGTGGGTCCTTCATGTCAGAGCTGCCTGCAGTCCTGCCTACCCCAGGCTGTGGGTGTTCTGTGAATGACTGAGGCCAGAGCCAGGTCCCAGTCCCACCCTCCTAGCCGTGGCTCTGGGGCCCCTGGCATTCTCTGGGGCACAGTGGCTTCAGACCCTAGAGACCCAGCCCTTGCATTCACACAGGGAGGGGTGGGTGGTCAAGGGCATGGCTGCTCCCATCCTCCCCTATGGCTTCCTGCAGAACCACCACTCCTCATCCTCACCATCTGCTCCTGGCATAGGGGTCCCGGGCTGGACAATCACCCTAAGGAGGCATCTCTTGGGGTCACAGCAGATGCCCCCGAGTCACATCTGGAAGAGGGCTCAGGAAGTCTTTGTTGCTCAAATACCCACCCCATTACTTTCTTCATTAATGTCCATGACTCCGCAGAACAAAGTCAAACACATGGTCTTTTTCTCCAGTGACCGTTTCTGGGAATGCAACAATCTACTACCAGGAAGCACTTGTACCTAGACTGTTTTCATCGCTGTCCCAGGCTCTTTGAACATTTCCTGCTCTGGCCCACATTTCTGGGAAATTACTCAATACTAGTAGGACCATCTGCTCCTGTTACTATATCTTTATTATGAAAGAATAGAATTTCATACACACACACACACAAATCAGTCTGTGATTTTTACCCTGGAGTTTCTGCTATGTTAGAAACCAACCTCCTCCCCGCCCTCGCCCTGCTCTACCTTTGCCCAGATCTGCGGCCCCAAATTTCTGTTCTTCGGATGTGGACTGTGACTTGTGACCCATTGGCGGGGGATGAAATTAATATAATGGGTCGTGAACAGAATTTAAAAAAAATAGAATTGAAAATAATTTATGTCTATAAAGGTTGAAAGAAGTTTTTAGTATTATTTTTCTCTTTAGCTGTCTTCAGAATATTCTAGAAGGTGGGGTGTTGGCACGCTTGATCTCATAGTGAGCTTGTGTTGGGTTGTAGAAAAATGTTGTTTCTCTGTTAAGATATCCCCAGCAGCAGTGGGCACACCTGTCTCTTTAACTGTATCTGTCACGTGGGGCACTGAGAGCTGCAAAAACTCTTTGTACAAACACTCCATCCAGGCCCCTGCACTAAGACCCAGGCCCCCTTTGAGTTCCTGTCTGGAAAAGCTCATCCCTGGGACCCAGGCCCCCTTTGAGTTCCTGTCTGGAAAAGCTCATCCCTGGGACCCAGGCCCCCTTTGAGTTCCTGTCTGGAAAAGCTCAAGGCTGTCAAAAGAATTTACCATCTGTTCTGGGCAAGACCTGATGATAGGCCCCTGACTCCCTTTCTTCAAGCATGTACTAAGAAGGTCTGAGAAGTGTTTAACACCCACCTCTGCCCTTTGAGGTATGTCTGTACGTCTCTCCCGCTCCAGGAGTCTTTCTCAAGGTCCTGAAAGCCATTCCTGTGCAATGTCATCATCAAGAAGGACAGGGCCTCTGTCACCCAGTTTCTGTGGGAGGGCAGAACCCCAACTTCACAGCTTGCCTAATCCCATTTACTGACCAACCCTTTGTCATTCTGTCACTTCCCTGACTCTTCTTGAGCCCCAGCTCACTCCCTTCCCTTGTCCTTCATTTTCCCTTCCAAGCACCCTGTGAGCTCTGCACAAATCAGAATGGGACTCAGCTTCCCCTACTGCCAGCAGTTCCTGAATAGAATCTGTTTTCACCACTTTAATGTCCAGCATAGCTTATCTGTGACAGCACACACACACACACACACACACACACACACACACACACACACACACCCTCCTCAGGACAAACACTGCTTCTCAGGGATGGAGGAATCGTGTCATCCTCATTGTCCAGATTGTTCCTTCCTGGGCTATTTCCCTGTATCATCTCTAAGTCCCCAGGAAAGTCTCACTTAGCTGATCCAGCCTGGTCTGTGACATCCGTTGGGAAATTAAGTGAAGAGTCATGTACGGGACTCTTTCCTTCCAGGGACAAGAGTTGGGACTATGAGATCCAAGTCTGTCCCTATTGGGAGCTTCTCCTTCTACTGCCAAGCTTGGAGGAACTGGGCTAGTTTGACTAAGGGAGCAGAAAAATTTCCTTACACACAAACCTTCCTAAAGAATACAGAACCAGGCCCAGATGGCATGGCTCAGTGGTTGAGCACTGACCTATGAACCAGGAGATCATTGTTTGATTCCTGGTCAGGACACATTCCCGGGTTGTGGCCTCGATCCGCAGTGTGGGGTGTGCAGGAGGCAGCCAATCAATGATTCTCTCTCATCATTGATGTTTCTATCTATCTCTTCCTCTCCCTTCCTCTCTGAAATCAACATATATATATATTAGAGGCCCGGTGCACGAATTCGTGCACCAGTGGGTTCCTCATCCTGGCCTGCAGGATTGGGCTGAAACCAGCTCTCTGACATCCCCCGAGGGGTCCCAGATTGCGAGAGGGCGCAGGCCAGGCCAAGAGACCCACCTGTGCACAATTGGGGCTGGGGAGGGACACCAGACGTTGGCCAGCTGGGGAGGGACTGCAGGAGAGCTCCAGGGTTTGTCTGTCCCAACTTGCTCAGTCCTGATCAGCCAGACCCCAGCAGCAAGCTAACCTACCTGTCAGAGCATCTGTCCTCTGGTAGTCAGTGCACATCATAGTGACTGGTCGACTGTCAGCCCCCTGGTGGTCAGTGCATGTCATAGCAAGTGGTTGAGTGGCCTTAGCATATCATTAGCATTTTACACTTTGATTGGTTGAATGGACAACTGGACACTTAGCATAGTAGGCTATTATTATACAGGAGATATATATATATATATATATTTGTGTGTGTGTGTGTGTGTGTGTGTGTGTGTGTGTGTGTATGTGTGTAGCCAGGAAGACCTATATCCTTCTTTGTTCTTTCTCTAAACCTCAGAAATTAGGACACCCTAGAGACACTATGGTGCCAGAGGTCAAGACAAGGAGGGAAATGAGGTTTCTGTGTTCAGAGACCACAAGGGAAGCAGCAGGCAAGGGAACCAGGCAGATGACCAGAGATGGGGTAGGCATGGATGTCAAGGTAGCCTGGCATGAGGAATCCATAAGATAGGTGACATCTGAGTGTACAGAAGAAAAGACAAATTCTTGGTGCTAGAAACAAACATGTAAGTGAAACCAGAGTAGTGGGTAAGCAGGCAGGCTGATGCTGGGCAGCATGGGGGTGGGTGGGCCTGACCTGAATTAGTCTTCAGCACCAAGCGTCTTTAATCATGGTGGCATACGGGAACAGAAAAGGAGGCATGGGCCCACAGGAGGTAGAAGAGGACTGAGATCCTACAGGAGGTCCAAGTGAAAGGGAGGCTAGGCTGGTCTGGGACACCACACACCAGCAGAGAGCACCAGGAACAGGGAAGGAGCCAAAAAAAACTGGGCAGGTGCCAGGCCCCAGCACAGCTAACCAGGCATCAGGTTACCACTTAGATCCAGCAGGGAAACTGGAGGATCTCAGCAGTGAAACTAGGTCAAAACTCCAATTGACTCACCACAGCGGGTATACTGGCTGTCTGATCTATAGCCCAAGATGAACTCCAGAATGCACCCACTGTGAGATGGGGCGCTGCTTCCCAAGGGCTTCCACCCAGAAGGAGCAAGTAACCTCTGTTTCTAAGGAGGTCCAGGTGGAATGGTCTAAAGCTATTCAAGTGACCCCACATTTCCTTAAAGCCTCGGATTTTCTTTTTCAATTGCATAGGACCTTTCATCATAATCAAAAACAAGGTAAATTGATGACAAGTTTCCAGTGGTTGAGAACCACAGCTCTGTCTCTTATGCCACGTTCCAGGGCTCTGATCTGAAAAGAACAGGTCGTATAAGGCTGCAGAGACAACACTGGTTGGCTGACACAGGCTGAGAGGTCAGACCAGTGAACTGCACCCAGCACAGCCAGGGATGAACCTGAGGAGGGGCAGTGAAGGATTAAAGAAGACAGACAAGAGAATACAGCTGGGGCTAGGTAGGATCACTGTGCTTGGATGAGGAAACAGGGACACAGCCTGTAAGCCGAAGCTTTTTTTTTTTATCGTCAGAGCACACAAAGCAAAACAAGGAGAGAAGTCAACATGTTTACAATGTTCTTGGGAGTTTCAAATCTATTTCGTTACTCAAGCCTTGTTTTTGCAGCACTTGCTGCACCTCCCATTAGCTACCTAGGAACAAGGGAGGACTGTAGGGTCAAGCTTAATTGTGCTAGGAGGTCTCTGCCCTCCAAGCTGGGATTTGTATGTGGCTCTGCCACAGGTCAGTCCGAGGCTTGACCCTAGCTGCTCCCTACAGATCAGAAATCAGAAAGCCAGAGGGGAGCCTCCTGTAACAAGAGCTAAGACTGAGCAGACTGAGAATCACAGTTTGCATGGATTGGTAAAGCTTCTTCAGAGAAGTAATGAAAGGCTCAGGGACAAATGCTGTCTACTTTTTGCCATTTTATAAACCAAATCTGATTAAGCTTATCCTATGAATTTATTTAAATCCTCTTGAACCAACTGAAATGTTTTAAATTTCCATCTCCTAAATTAATTTCTATTCAGATACCACTTATTCATGTCAACCAAAACACACCCAAAAAATCACCTTGTAATTGTCTACAACATATTCTTATACATTCCAAACACATTTTATTGAATAAATAAAAACTTTATTTGTGTATTTACCAAAAACAATATCCTTAATTTGATCATTTAAAAAAAATACAAACCTATGTAACCAAAATACTTAAAGGATTCGGTTAACTAAGTGTGGGCTATTTTTACCTATGAATATGAAAATCCAACTTTTCAAAACTGGTTTTGCAGAGACATGTTTGAAATATTTGTGAATTTTCATGAAGATTGACTCTTCATGTTATGAGATTTATTACAACATCTAGGTCAGATATTAAGGGACAAAATTATTTTGCAATCCCAAGTTAGAACTTTATACAAGAAATCCCAGTGCTGTTTAACCACTTTGAAAATTCTATTGAGTATTTTTCTTTTCCAAAATCAAGTAGGATAAGTAAATAACAACAGTACCTCGAAGACTTTTATAAATAGGAAAGCTACACTTTTCACAGCTATAAGCAAAGGGTATTCGTATTTCCCTGAGAGCATAGTTTGCTTTGGGTTCAAGGTGTGTGTGTGTGTGTGTGTGTGTGTGTGTGTGTGTGTGTCGGGGGTGGGTGGGGGAGGGGTGGTGGTGAAGTCATTGACAGCAGAATGTGATGAAAGCTAAGAGAACAGTTACCTGTTGATGATTGGGTGAGCTTAGCTCCATGCCCATTTTAGACCAGCCTTGTCAACTGGGGTCCATTAACCTGCCCTTCAAGTCCCACCCGAGCTTCTGGGCCTCATTCTCTCTAGGTCCAATTTGGTAGGAGACCCAATCAAGCAGCTCAGAGGCCCCAGGGAGGTTACCATGGGTCTGATTGCTAGTCCTGCTTTAACTTGTGACTCATTTCTAAGAAGTGGATTCCTTCCTGGAACCCCCTTGGCCAGAACCCCTCCTTATTCACCTCTTTCCCTTCTTGAGAATGGAGTCATGCTCACAAACTCCAGGGATCCTCATATCATTTTTCTCAGACCTGACTCCTCCTGCCTCATCCTCTTCCTCCCATCCAGAGGTGCTCTGTCCATCAGACCTGCCTCAAGATCCAGTCTGCTGTGGCTCACAGGGCACCAATCTGCCTCATTCCCCTGCTGGTGGTGTGGATTATGACAGTTAACTTGCAACACACTAGATATTTGTTTATTTGAGAATGAAAATTAGATCTTAAGAGCTTCTATCCCTGGCTAGTGCCTGGACATTTATACTTACCAAGTTTCTCAAAAACGACTGGAACTTTTCCCGTTCCCTAAAAGCTACAGACTGGCAGCTTCAAGTGCAGAACTCTGGGTCATCTTAATGGATCTATCTGCCCACTGACCCATGCCGTTATCAAGAATCCCTATTTCTTGAGAGCCAGGCACCTGAGATTTCTACCCCAAGTCACCTGCGTACCTGATGATATAAACATTATATAGAGTTCTTCCCTTGTCTTCATTTGGGTGTTCTGAACTAGTCCTGAAACTTGGGTCCCGCATTTAGAACCAGGTTGATAACACAGAGGTCCTAAATCTTCACTTTCCTAGCACTGATAGTCTCAAAATTTGCTGGCTTCTCTTCTTAAAGGACTGCCAAGACAAGGACTGTTCTCTTTCTGAGGTGGCCCTTCATGTGTGGCTGTGATGCTGCCATTGGATATCCTATTTGGAAGTTCTTCCCTGAAACCATTTTTGGAATATGACTATAGCTCAGAAATAGTTTCTGAAGGCAGTGTCAAAGAAAGACAAACGCGTAAGCAGTGGCCTTATCGTTGACCTAAGTGCACAGCTTTTCAGAGAGACCACTCAGAAGGACAATAAAGACTTGGATGTAGCCTCATAGCTTTACATACATGTTCTCTCTCTCTCTCTCTCTCTCTCTCTCTCTCTCTCTCTCTCTCTCTCTTTCTCTCTCGCTAACTTGATGGAAAAAAATTATATTTTCAAGTGGCCTATTTACCTGTTTATTCAGTGTCTTCACGGTAAGGATTTGTCTTATTCATTGGTGTCCTCAAGGCTGGACAAACATAAAGAACTCCTTGAGTGTTTGCTGAATTGAACTAAATTAAATTGAGAGCTTTGTTAAGGTTATTAGTGCTCATGAGTAAGTGATACGTGTGTTCTAAATTTCCACAAATATGCTTGTATTTTCCCATCTTACTTTCATAGTAGGGAACTATCACATGTGACCCTAAGGCACAGAGCTTTGCACACACCAACATGCCTTTATATTTATCCTCAATAATCTAAGCAGAAACAAATCTTGTAATTTTCCAAGTCTTGTTTACCTGCTTTGAATTTTAGCTCCTTCTAGCCATAACTTTTCTATGAAAATTAAATCCACTATCAAATTTCAAACTGCCGAGAAGTACAAGCACAATATGTGTGCCACATCTGACATGAAATAAAACTCTATAAAGAGATTTGAAGTCATATGATGAAAATAAAGCACATTGGGTAATGCAGTTACTATGTTGTTACCATTGTTGTTGCTTAAATACAGCGTATGAAACAGGATCTCTTAATCTGTTCCCCCAACTTGGGGATTAGAATGAATTTCCAGTGAGCTCATTTGAAAGTTCTAGTGCTTAGAGTGAAGGATTGACTCTGTTCTTTGAATCAAAATTGTGCCAAGCAGATCCAAAAAGCAAACAGAAGGGCTTAAAAGGACCCTGAAAATGAAGGTTCCAGGAGGGTGGGATCTCAGGGACATGGACCCAAATCACTATCTAAAAAATTGAGTGCATGCCATCAAGAAAAGTTGGTCAGTCCTGGCAGGGTTGCTCAGTGGGTTGGAGTGTCATCCGATACATCAAAAAGGTTGTTGATTCATACACAAAAGGTATAGGGCACACACTGAGGTTTTGGGTTCAATTCCGGATTGGGGTGCATACGGGAAGCAACTGATGGATGTTTCTCTGTTCCTTCTTCTCTCTAAAATCAGTCAAAGCATACCTTTGGATATAGGATAAAGAAGAAGAAGAAGAAGAAGAAGAAGAAGAAGAAGAAGAAGAAGAAGAAGAAGAAGAAGAAGAAGAAGAAGAAGAAGAAGAAGAAGAGAAGGAGGAGGAGGAGCTGGTGATTCCTGATTCTGCAGTGGCCAGCAGTCTATTAGGATATTCACACCTTTTTAAAACAGAGCTCTGAGTCTCTGGGAACCTCTTTTCTCCATGGCAATACAACAGCTAGACATTAAGGGGCCAGGGCACTGGACTGTGCTGAAGGTACAATTCTGTCTGGTGATGACAGTTCTAGTCCAAAATGGGCCTCCTATGATCATAAAAAAAATAGAGGCTCTTGATGGGAGAACAGAACACAATTTTTTTTTATATATCTTTCAAAGCAAACAGGCCTTCCCAGACCCACCTCCCCAGACCTGTCAGATGAAACAGCCTCTGAGATGCTCCTGACAAGGAGCCCAAGGCTCCCACGCCTGCGTCAGTCGGGGAGGGGGCGGGGAGAAGCGGGAGAAAATAAAAGGAAAGGAAAAGAAAAGAGAAATACCCTTATTTCCCTGCCTTGATTAGTGAATCCTTTTGCAAACTTGTCAGAACAAAAAAAACGAGCCGGTTTGGGGCACCTTGTTTTTGTGTCTGGTTTCCTGCTCTGAGAGAGCCAGCATGGCAGAAAGGGCACTGACTTTGACACTGAAAGACCTGGGTTTAGACTCCTGGTTTTGCTACTTGCAGTTTGAGTGATCTGGGGCAAGTCACTTCGCCTCCCTGAAACTCGGTTTCCTCGCTTGTAAAACAGTGATAAAGACAAAACAAAACAAAACAGCCACCAGGTCTGTATGATGGTTCAGTGACTTCATCTACAAAAGCGCCCGGCTCAGACCCTGGCCCGGGCAGGTGTGTCCTGAATGTCACATATGGATGGCTCTTCTGCTCTCCTGAGGTAGGTCACGCAAACACTCCTGGCTGCTCTCAAGGGTCCCAAAGCTGTGACTTCCAAGGAGCCCCCAGGGGGAGCCACGGGGATTCCCTGAGGTCTGACTGAAAACGCAAGCCCCGCCTACTGTCTGAGGTGGGCGGGGCCTGGGGGAGGGGTGCGGAGGGTCTTCAGGAGGCGCCGCCCAGCTCCAGGGGTGACTCCGCCTCCCGCAGTCAGACCGACACCGCGCCGGGCACGATCCTCCGGATGTGGGTGTAGGACTTCCTGATGGTGACGCTGCCGTGGTGCGACACCCCCCGGGGCAGGACGCACTCCTCGGTTAGCTTCTGGGCCTCGGGGTCCCAGCACAGCACCGTGGCGATGACCTCGTTCTTCTCGTCGCGCCCCCCTGTGATGTAGAGCCGGTTGTTGCAGGGCGCGATGCCGCAGCTGGCCCGCTCGTGGCTGAGCTGGGTCACCAGGCTCCAGGTGTCCTCCAGGGGGCTGTAGGCGTACAGCGCTCTCATGGCCCCACCTGCAGACCAAGGGAGACACGGTGGGCCTCGCGCCATTGGTTCTGGGTTTCTCCTCCTTCGAACCACAAACACCATCCTTCCGATTAGGTAAGTCTACCATCTTGCCTAGAGAAAGGAGCTGGACGGCTTTCTAAACACTTCCTACGTGCTGGAGACTGACACTTCCCCACCGTCCTTTAAATTCTGCAGCCAGTGCTAATCGGGTCCCCAGGGGCACCTGGCTCCACCGAGCGGCCAAAATGCACCCCGAGACTGCTCCCTGGAAGAAATACCACGTGGTGCGTCAGGCAGACTCTGCTCACAATTCCAGCTCTGCCCCTTTTGATCTGTAACCACGAGCACGTGATAGTAAGTCGTCAGAAGGACCGTGAGCACGAAGTAACTGGCAGAAGGCCTGGTGCGTAGAAGCCGTCGATACGTGACAGTAACCACAGGCGGTGGCCCCTCTTTAAACCGAGCACGGCCTGGGACACCGTTCAAGGTACTCGTCTCCAGATTAGACCTTGAAGCAGTCATGAGCCTGACCATAAACACACATGAAACCTCAACCAAGGAAGAGAGAGGTTTTTCCTTCATCTCTTTCCATATTTACTTGTCTGATTATCTCTTATTTGCTTACGTTATTTATTTTTGGCATCCCCTTTATCAGTAGTTCTCAATCCTTGCTGCACATTAAAGTCACTGTACGTTAAAAACAATTGCAACTGCCCTATCCGGTTTGGCTGAGTGGATAGAGCATCGGCCTGGGAACTGAAAGGTCCCAGGTTTGATTCCGGTCAAGGGCACATGCCTGGGTTGTGGGCTCGATCCCCAGTGGGGGACTTGCAGGAGGCAGCCAATCCACGATTCTCTCTCATTGTGGATGTTTCTCTCTCTCTCTCTCTCTCTCCCTCTTCCTTCCTCTTTGAAATCAATAAAAATATATTTAAAAAAAAAAACAAAACACTTGCAACTGTTGGCCAGCATCCTCTTTCCCATTCTGATTTCATTGGTCCGAAGTGAAGCCCAGCTGCCCATACTTTTGTAATAAGCTCCAAGGTGATTCTAATGAGTAGTCAAGATTGAGATCCATCATCCTTAACATTACATGCCAACTGTGGTCTGGCTGGCCAGGCTTTCCTTCGAGCAAACTGCAACTTTTCAGAACCCCCAAAGCAAGTAGGGAGAGTAAAATTCCAATGAACACAAAAGAAGAAATAATGATAGCGACTACTTATTGGGCAGTTATCATACTGTGCACATTTCAATATCTGCACATGTTCCTGCAGCAACTTCTAACTCCTCCCTGAGTCCCAGGGATGATTTGCTTTGTATGTCTCCTAAATGTGGGCAGTTTTCTGCCTCGAGGACTTCAAGGGAAATCCCACCAAAGCCTGGTCCAATCCCATCTTCTCTTCCTTTTCAACCAGGAATTTGTGAGTTCCCAGGAGGGCTTCGTCTGATCTACCTGCATGGCTTCATGGGTGGGGAACCTTGGATACATAAGAAGCCATTTGCTCACTTACCAACGACATAGATGCGGTCCCGGAAACTCACTGCATTGATGCATTTAGCCTCCACTGGCATGGGCGACTTTAAACTCCACTTATTGGTTGAAGGGTCGTAACACTGAGTCTTGTCCGTGGCCAGTTTTCCATTGGGCCCTCCCCCAATCACATAGAGCTTCTTCTTATGGCTGGTGGCTGCGAAGGAACTGACATGGACGAGGAGGGGCGCGGCCTGTAGAGACGCAGGCCCAGGAGAAGCTGTCAGTCACATTGCCCAGCTATCTGCAGTGGCTCACAGGACACAGGCCCGGAGCCAGGGCACACAAGCCTGGGCATCCTTTGCCTGAAGTCACAAGGCCTGTAGCCTTGACTCCCCTTGAAACACAGAGAGGATCAAAGCACATATATCCCACCCTCCCTCCAGATTCTAGCAGGCGTTGGGTGTTTCCAGCCTGTTTCTCCCAGAGTTCAGTTCTCAGGTGAGGAGGGGTTGTGACAGGCATAAATGTTTCCACTCAAAAGTATTGGAGAGAAATGCTTTTTCAAACGTGCATAGTCCTATTCATTCATGTGTTTATTCACTTAGAATTATTCGTGATATGCCAGGCATTGTCCTTAGTGTTTATAATATCCAGGAAGAAGAAATGGTAAATGGGTTTCAGGTGGCCACAGGTAAACAGACTCTCCCATTCTGGGGCAACATGCAGATTTGGGGATTAAGCCAGACTTGTGCTTCCACGCTGTGAACCCCAGGGCACGAAAGGGGTCCTCCAAGAGCTTCTTGCTCACTGACATGATCCTCTTGGGCCATGGACCAACCCACAAGTGCCAAGTAATGGGGCTTACCAGACTGAGATCTTAGTACACCCCCTCCCCCATTAACATTAAGGGCTCCCCATTTGGCACTCTTCAGGCTGGCAGGTCTGGATGCCAGGAGGACCTGGCTACCTGTGCTGTGCCTACAATGACCACGCTTTACACGCTCCAAAACTGAAACATGCTCTGACGTATGATATGACAAGGAGAGAAAGAAAATATGAAAGTGGGAATAACCTGGAAATACCAGGAAGTGAGATCACTTGACTTTTTTTTTTTTTTTAAATTATTGTGGTAAGAACACTTAACATGAGGTCTACCCTCTCTTAACACATTTTTGAGAGTACAATAAGTATTGTTATCTACAGCACAGTGTCGTACAGCGGATCTCCAGAGCGTATCCTTTGCACCCATTGATTAGCAATGCCTTACCTTGGCCTGAGTGTGATCTATACCTGAGTTTGCATTGTGAAACTTGTTAAACTCTTGCATGCAGGTATATAAAAGATGATTCACTCATAAGCAAATAAACAAGGGCTGATTTCCAAGCACTACCGAATGGCTCTGCATTCAACAAACACTGTGTTAAAGGGACCCTTGGGTGTCCCGTGTGGAGAAGACAAGGATAGGTGGCATCTGAGGACACGGAGACTATGGGCCAAGATATGCACCCCGAGTAGGATCCAGCGCCCCCTCTCCCCCCCCACATCTGGGGTTCTGGCCAGGATAGGGCAGGTGTACACAAAGCTGTGACCTGATCAGCAATGCTAAAGCAATGATTGCTATGATGAGGGAAGCTCTCAGCCACCAAAAATGTTCTCCGTGGGAGCCGAGTGATCAGAAAGCCATATCCCAACATTGCCATAAACCCATTTTTAGGCTTTGAAGTAATAATGCAAACAGAGTCACCCATAGGAATAATCTCCGATACCTCTGACCAGCAGTTGTGGAAGGGGTCGTAGGTCTCCACGTTGTTGATCCTCTGCAAGCCATCAAAACCTCCGATCACATAGACCTTGCCACCCAACACCACCATCTTATGCCTCCAGCGGCCTATGTTCAAATACTCTATTTGGATCCATTTGTTGATTGAAGAATTATATTTCCAAACATCGTGCTGTGTTTCTTTGCCACCTAGAAGAGATGCAGAGCGTTTCAGAAACCACCAGATGTGTCAGAAATACAGCTTCTCCCATAATTTCCCACAGATCCATAAGTGCTGAATCCCCAGGCCAGCCCTCCGAAGAAAAAAAGAAATCCTGAAGGGGTGTGTGGCCTATTTGGGGAGACAGAACCAACACAGAGGAACAAAAAGAGACAGTGTGAGGCTGGGGTGAGTAATTCCAGACGTGTCATGTGGCATCTCTGTGCCGTGAGAGCTCGGGGAAGAGGTGGGCTTCAGGGAGGCAGGATCACGTCCTCCTCCACCCACAGCAGGAGCCAGGACTCCATGTTTGTGAAGCTAAGAAGCAAGCTGTAAGGCAGGACAGATAAGGCTGGACTGTGCAGGGCCTTCCTTGACCAGCAGGCAAATTAAAAAGCAGCTTATGTTCTGTTTGCTTATTTATTTTTTAAAATGCAAACCAATAAATATTTTAAAGTCCCCGGAGTTGCCTAGCTGGTTGGCTCGGTGGTTGACCATCGACCGATGAACCAAGAAGTCACTGGTTGATTCCTGGTCAGGGCACACGCCTGGGTTGCAGTCTCGACCCCTAGTAAGGTGCATGCAGGAGGCAGCCTCCTGGACACACAGTTAAACTGCATTTCCCAGCCCACCTGCAATGTTTCTCTCTCATCCATTGATGTTTCTATCTCTCAATCCCTCTCCCTCCCTCTCTCTCTAAACAAATCAATAAAAACATATTTTTAAAAATTATCTGGGTTTATAACTGTACAAAAAAATATAAGTGGGTTTGTCCTGTTTTTAAACAATTTTCACTATAAAAGAATGAGATGCTCCCAATAGAAAATGTGAGAGTGAGCTGGTAAATAATTTTTTCAAAGCAACTCTCTTATTAAACAGAAAATACATAATTTAATTAGGAAGAGAGAACAAAACAGAGGAGAACTGTCCTTTTTGGTGACTTTAATCAAATATTTTAACAAATTTGTATTTCCAATTCCCCATCAGCACACAGTCCCAACTCAACTACTTAACGAAAAATATGTACTTTTCAGACTTGTTAACCTGCCCTACTGCCCTAGTGCGGCAATGAATGTCACTGATGATGCTCCGTGTCATGGGTAAGTGTTTCTCTAGGATGGAGCCCAAAAGTGGGTTTCCTAGGTCAAGGGTGTACATACCTTGAATTTTTATAGGTGCTGCCAAAGAGCCCTCTAAAGCTGCTGTCCTTTCCCCATGCCCCACCCACAGTGGATGTAAGGAGGGGGTTGGGGGGCTGTTTTGGGGTGTTTTCTTTGTTGTTGTTTTATAGCCCAATGGAGAAAAATAATGCCAGTTTGGTTCTCCCTGGCTATTAGGGAGACTGAGCTTCTTCCTCTTTGGTGAATTTTTAGTTCACTCAGTTTAATCATTTTTCTTTTGGTTGTGTACCTTTTAGAGATCTCTGTTTACTTAAAACTCTGTGATATTGGTTCCATGTAGGTAGTGTCAAAACTTACTAAATAACTATAAACTTTTAAAGAAATGCATGCAAATTTTATTTAAAAAGAAAAAGAACTCTATGAATTTTACTTCATAAAAGAAGACCCGATTAACTGGGCAGGCGTATCGTGTGCATAGATAAGAAGACATCAACCTTCTCCAGATAAATCCACTTATCCAGCGCCTTCAGGAATTTTCAGGGAACTTGAAAAGATCATTCTAAATTTCACTTGGAAGAGTAAATTTGGAAAGATTTCTAAGGAACTTGTGACAAAGAAAAATGAAGAGGGGGCTTTCCACAGCAAACATCAAGCTATACTACACAGCTATTATACAAACAATGTGGTGCTGCATCAGACCACACACACTGATGAATAACAGCCAGAGTACAGAACAGACTAAAAGATGTAGAGATCATTCAATAAATGGTCTTAGAACACTTTTAGAGAAAAATTAAGATAGATCCCTATTCCACATTACCCTTAAAATAAACCTCAAATGTAAATGCCTTAAAAGTAACTAAAGAAAATATAGAAGATGTTAAGGATCTTCAGGTGGGATTTGAAACCCAGAATCATATAAGAAAGTTACTATATAAAATCTAAATCAATGTTAGAAAACAACACAGCCTGGGAGAAAGTACTTGCAATACAAATAGCAAAAGATATATGATAAGAACTCCAAAAACTTAATTTAAAAAAAAAAGACAAACCACCAATAGAAAAACAGTGTGAACAGATAATTTGTAAAATAAATATAGTTACCTATTAAATATACAGAAATATACTCGACCTCATTAATGATCCAAGTGTATAAATTTAAGCATTCTAGACTATTAAAAGTATAATTGACTGATAATAAAAAATAACATAAAATGGATGTTGAAAATGGCCACTGTTATTCATCATTGGTTGAACTGTAAATTGGTACAAACTTTCTGGAGGACAATTTAGCAATATCTACAAGAATTCTAAATTCTCACATCTTATGACCACTTCTAGGAATCTCTCCAAATAGCAGCACAAGTTCATAAACATATGCGCAATATTTTTTTAGTGGAAAAATAAAAGCTGAAAAACAATCATGGTTCATTTATTCAATAAACTGTCCTGCAGCTGGTAAAAGGAATAATGATAATGAAATAACGCTAATGATGGCTAACACTGTTGAGGTCTCACCATGTGCTTGGGATTGTGCTGTGCTTTACATGAATTATATCACTTAAAACATATGATAGATCCATTACACCAACTGCAATGAGGTGGAAAATGTATTGTGAATTGAAGTGAAATTTCTGTTGATTTTATTGTGTACTAGAGGCCCGGTGCATGAAATTTGTGCACAGGGTGGGGGGTCCCCTCAGCCCAGCCTGCACACTCTCCAATCCGGGACCCCTGGGGGATGTCTGACTGCTGGTTTGGTCGTCCCTCATCAGCAGTCAGACATCCCTCTCACAATCCAGGACCGCTGGCTCCTAACTGCTCACCTGCCTGCCTGCCTGCCCGATCGCCCCTAATTGCCCCCCTGCCAGCCTGATCACCCCTAACCGCCTCTGCCTGCCGGCCTGATGACCCCTAACTGCCCCCCCTGCTGACCTGGTCACCCCCAATTGCCCCCCCCCCCCTTGCTGGCCTGGTTGCCCCCAACCGCCCCCCCCTGCTGGCCTGGTTGCTCCACGCAGCCTGCTTGTTCAGTCGTTTGGTCATCCCTCACTAACCCCCCTGCCAGCTTGGTCGCCCCATGCAGCCTGCTGTTCAGTCGTTTGGTCGTCCCTCACTAATCCCCCTGCCGGCCTTGTCACCCCACACAGCCTGCTGTTCAGTCATTTGTCCAGTTGTTTCGGTCATGACGGCCCCTGGCTTTTTATATATTAGGATAACAAGCATGCTTTCATGTATTGCTTGTATCATTTTTTAAAAAGACAATGACACATTTAAGAGAAGAGTAGAATAACATTTAAGAGAAGAGTAGAATAATATTTTTTCAAAAGACAACGACACATTTAGGACAAGTTGTAGAATAACATACAGTGGATGTGGCAAAGACTGACTATAATTACAAACCCTGTCTTTTCCTCCTGGACACACAGTTAAATGGCATTTCCCAGCCCACCTGCAGTGGGTAGGGGGGCAGGGAGGGCATGTGGCTCATTCTTGCCAATAGACTGTGAGTAGAATTGTGAATCCAGACTAAGGCTGTTCTCAACTCGTTCACACTCAACTCATTCATTTTCTCTCTCCTCTCAAAATGAAGACCACATATACAAAACAGCAGCATCACAAGATGGAAGGAGCCTAGGTCCCTGAGTGACTGAGCAGAGCAACCCCATATACTGCTATGGTAATTCACTGAGATTTAGAATTAGATACTGAAACTGGCATTATTTACTCTAAAGCAATATAAAACTATTTTTAATTTAAAATATAGGATTATAATGACACAGAGAAACTGACATATTTTACTTCATCCTCTATATTATTTGAATCTTCTACAACAATTAAAACATATTTCTACAAGATAAAAGAAAGCTATAACCTCATCTATGATATTAATATAGCCCAAGAAGAACTGACCTGACCTTGATTTTGGAGGAAGCCAGCTCTGGGAAGCAGCTTTTCTCCAAATAAGCATAGATTAGAGAGAACCTTCTAGAGAAGAGAAGGGATACTTGTCTCCTCCCTTGGGGCCCCAAGAAGAGCTGGGTCGCTTTTGGGGAAAGCATGGGACTCAGAGAACCTGGGTTGGAATCCTGCCTGACATTTACCAGTGTGTGGCCTTAGGTGCATTCCATAACCTTTCTGAGCTTCCGTTTTCTCCATCTGTAACCTGGAGATTTAAGTCACCTATCTTATAGAGTTGATGTGAGAGGCATATGATTAAATGCTACCAAATTATAAATTCATCTACTATGCTGCAAAGATGGTAGAAAATATGTCTTTCAATAAATATTCTTTGAGCATTTACTATGGTGGCCAGGCACAGTGCTAGGTGTTGGGAATAGTGCTGACTGTCAGATAATTTAAGGATTAATGGTTGATAGGCAGAAATCATTGTAAATAATTGATCAAACTACTTAGAAGTAAGAAATGAAAAAAATACTGGATGCTTTGGGAGTGTCTAAAAGAATGACCTAATAAATTTGAAGGATCAGGTCTTGGAGAAGAGCAGACATTTTTATTCATTACTGTATTCCCAGTGCCAAGCTTATTGTACTATGCCTATAGCAGATACCGAATAAATTCTAGTAGCACTTTTCTGTTTCTCTTCCTGTTCCCCAGATCCTAGCATAATATTGCTCACAGGTTAGTGCTCATCAAGTAAAAATGTGCTTTCCAAGATAAGACCACCTGAGCTTCTGGTTGCCATATCCTGACCCAGTCAGAGCTAGATTGTTGCCATTTACAATAATTCTTCTAGGATGGCTGCCTGCCCTCACTCAGGAAAAATATGTAGTGCCAATGCGGACTTGCTTTGGCATCACGTGGCTCCTGCTTACCTGAGATGTAGACCTCATTTTTTAATGTCACGCATGCAAACTCCACCCACTTCTTATTCTCACTCTCCAGCTCATGCTCCGTCATCGGGAGCTTGGCCACCTCCAGGCGGCTGCGCCTCAGGGGGTCCAGGCAGGTTACCTCCGCCACAAACCGTTCATCCTTCGTGCAGCCACCGATGATCATAAACACCTCAGACTGGAACTCATGCATCCTGGGCTTGGTGCGCTCTGATATTATCTGGAAAACCAATGGGAGTACAGGATGACACAGGGTTTCAGAGCTCAGGTTATGGAGCCAGCAGAGCAGGGCCCAGTTCCCAACTCTGCCATTGTGTGACCAGGTGACATCACCTCCCTGAGCCTCAGTTTTATCATCTGTATATTGGAGATTATAGTGGTAACTACCTCACAGGTTTGCTGTGAGGATTCATTGAGATCATATACATAGTGTGTTTGGCCCAGAGCCTGGTATATAATAAGTACTCAATAAAGGTTATCTGTTATTGCTTTTGCTGCCATTTTAAGGACTCCAAGTCTACCATCAAATGCACTTCTTGCTTCTCCCTTCCTACCTGATATGAAGCCTTGAATCCTAGAATTCCATTTTTGGCCACCTTCCACTCCTGCCTTGTTCCAATATCTTGATGACATCCCAGACTTTTGTTCACTACCACACTTCTTCTGAAAGAGAGGTCCTGACAGTGGGAGCAGGGTATGGCCAAGCAGGTTGAGGGACTGGGTCTCAACCTCAAGCATATGACCCTTCAGAGCCATTAACAAGCAAAGAGAGCCACACCATGGATATTTGAACCCAGCTGAAAGAGCAGACGTCTGGAGTCAAATACACCAGAGTTTGGGTCCACCACCTATGGCCTTGTGACCATGGAGAAGCAAACACAACCTCTGTAAATGCCTATAATCATTTCTATGCCATTAGACCTTGGTATAGATCAAGGTGGAAATTTAGGAGGAAGTGAAACAGAGGGACAACTTTTCTGTCCCAAAAGACCTCTCCCAATGAAGGTACCAGCTACCATTTCTAAGTTAAATACAGATTGACATTTGCTTTTAGGGTTTTAAAATGACCCACTGTCATCACCTTCATGAACTTGGAGGAGGGACAAGATTAAGAAGGAGAGATAGTGATAGGACAAGAAGGGTTAAAGTTTGGGAAAGGAAGGTGAAGTAAGTTCCAGGAGTAGCCTAGACGCTTACACTACTGTCACCAGGAACAAACCCAAGATCATTCAAGCAGTGAGCAGACAGGGAGTTTCAGGAATCAAGTAGCAATGAGACCGCAAGCCGGGGATCACAGTGGTGGGTTGGTTCAGTTACCCAGCCTGCAATGGAAATGAGAAAGTGCTTTGAGCTGGATTAGGGGCAATAAAGGCAGCAAAAACCTAGGACACAGTGAAAAGAGAGATTTTAGCCTAAGACAAAGAAAATGTCTGATTGTGGGAGATAGGGCACCATAAACAAACTGAGTGAGAATAAGAACAGTCTTCATTTGTGGGGCATTTTCCATGTGCCAGACACTGTGCTAAGCACATCTAATTCATTATCTAATTATATCTCAAAACAATTCTAGCAGCTGGTAGGCATTATTATCTCCATGTTACAGGTTGGGTCTGAGCTCTAGAGCAGTTAAGTAGCCCAAGGTCTCACTGTAGGTAAATTGTGCAAAGTTAAAGCCAAGATTCTCCTGACTGCAAGCCCAAATTTCTGCCACTGGAGACTTTTCCAGATATCAGAATTCTCTCTCCTCCTAAATCCAAAGTTTAAGCTCCCACTCCCCACCCCCCAACCCCATTTCAAATACAAAAGGCAGAGCAGATGTTTTATAGCAGCAATTTTGCAGAAGACACAGTAGAGATATTTTATATCAAAAGAATGCCTTCATCACCTGCATTTCAGAGACTAAACAAATGGGAAGCAGAAACAGAAATAGCCAGAATTTTGGAAATACAGTTGATCAAGACTCTGAACTTTAAATGCTTCACTGAATACAGCTGCAGAAACTGACACTTGTCCAAGTGTATGAGGGTTTTGATTCCCAGTGCTGAGCCACCTGCCCAGCACGGGATATGACCCATGTGATTGCCTACACTCCCTCCATCAGTCTACTCACAACCCTTTATTTTCTTACTGTCCTCTATTCTCTGAAAGACAGACATTTAGCAAGGCAGAGATTTTTTTTTTTTTTTGTAGTGACTGGTGCCATTTCTGGCATATTGTTACTGTTGAGGATTTATTTGTAAAAAAAATGAAGGCATAGCATATTAACCCTTTGCACTCGCTTGCTTTGCTTTTCTTTTTTCTCGATTCCTTTATTCTAATGCTAACCGTGTCGAGTCACACTCGACATCCAAGTGCAAAAGGTTAAAATATATGGGATGCTGTTAAAGTAGTACTTGGGGGAAAATTTATAGTACTGATGACAATATTAGGGGGGAAAGGTCTCAAATCAATGACTTCCAAATCTACCAAAGGGACTAAAAAAAGAAGAGAAAATTAAACCCAAAGGAAGCAGAAGACATGAAATAATCAAGGTTAGATTATAAATAAGTTAAATAGAAAACATAAAAGCAATAGAGAAAAATAAAATTAAACCAGAAGCTTGTTCTTTGAGAAAATCAATACAATTGACAAACCTCAAGCCAAACTGATTATAAAAGAAAGAGGAGACACAAATCACCACTATCTGGAATGGGAGATGTGAGTGACATCACTACAGATTCTACAAATAATAAGGGAATATTGTGAACAACATTAAACCAACATATTCAGTAACTTCTATGAAATGGGAAAGTTCTTTGAAAAATACAAACTATTAAAGCTCATTCTAGAAGAAATAGATAACCTGAATAGCCCTACATCTATTAAAGAAATACAATTTATAATTAAAGACCACACACACACACACACACACACACACACACACACACACACAAAACCCCTCCTGGTTCTAATAACATCACTGGAAAAACTACCAAACATTTAAAGTTATATTTGCAGAGTGAGTGAGTGACAAAGAATCTGAGGACAACACAGAACTAGAAAGGACACGTGGGGAAAGGAGGAGGCTCCTGGGGGGCTTCACGCAGATCATTCCTAAGCCACTCTTTACTCAGATATCTACCAATGGCCTAATGAAGAAGGCTTGGTAGCCAAACCCAGAAGTATTGTATAGTGGGATATATGTGTGGGTTTCATGTATATAAACTTAACAGTCCCTATTTCATTACTTCCTGACCGCTGATCCACCTCCACTAAACCTAGTATTGTCTTTATACAGTAATGAATAAAATACTTCTTCAATTGTTAAGGAGAACCAGGTAGATTCAAATGATATGCACATTCACCGTTTTGGTCTCCGTTTATTCATTCAACAAACCTTTATCAATCACTTACTATATACCAGGGAATCTCCTAAAGTCTGGAGATGAAAATTCCAATACAGCATACTGTCTACCATAACAAGCTCCCAACCTGGAGATATTTACAGATGAGGAATTCAATGGTTAACATGGAGCAGTCGGTGTTAGAATACTGCAATGCATCAGGGGCTGAGAATGAGAGAAGCCTCTGGAGAAGATGATGCGTGAACCGAATTTTGAAGCAGGAGCAGAAGCTGACTAGAAGCAGAAGAGGGAAAAGGCATCTGAACAGCACCTGCATCGGCTGGAGGCGGAAAAAGCAGGTCCGCTTTGGGGAACTAGAAGCAGTGTCTTGGGGCTGTAGCAGAAGAAAGGGGCTGGAGATGGCACTAGAGAAGCAGGCAGGGGGTGCAGGGGGCAGGGCCAGGCTCTGGGAGCTCGGGCGGGAAGTGTGGGCTTTATCCCCGAAAGGGGCGAGGAACCAGTGAAGAGGGTAAGCCTAGGAGAGAAAGGATTAGGCTCCCGTTTTAGATCATCCGGCTGATGAATGCACTGGAGAGAGGCCACACTGGAGCAGGAAGGTGCGTTTTGAGGAACTTTCAGAGATTCGGGAAGGAAACAATGAGAGTCTGGACTAAGGGAGCATCAGGTTCCCCAGAGTGGGCAGGGAGAAAGCAGCACCCCGTGGAAGGGCGACTGGACAGGGCACACTCTGTCCATGTGTGTGTCACCCCCACTACCCTCCCACCCTTCCTCAGCTGGGAAGAGAAGGGACGTGCCAGGCTTGGTGCTGGGTGATCTCTGTATCTCACCTAATCCTCTCAGAAGCTGCCCATGAGGCATTACCATCCCCATGTTACACATCAGAGAGCCAGGGCTTCTGGAACTGCCTGACTCAGACTGTCATGGAGCATCTTCTTGCTCTAAGGATCTGCCAGCCGGCCTCCCCTGATCTCTGTGAGGCCCGCTAACTCCTTTACTTAGCTGGTTAGCGGCAGCACCTCTCATCTCACCTCATTGCCGGAAAGGTGGTACATCCTGGCTTCCTGGAGCAGCGGGAAGACCTCCGGGCACTGCCTGATGAGAGGGTCTGCCTCCACCGTCTCCACAAAGTACCACGGGTCCAGAAGCGGCAGGCGCACGTACTCCAGGATGTAGGGGAGCAAGCAGAGCCGCTCCGACTGCTTGTGCCTGACCCAGCTCATCACCGTCTCAAACACCTGCGCCTCCTCCGTCACATAAAGGTCATCACTCTTCAAGATGTGATACAGAGTGTCCACAGGAAGTTCAAGGAACTCCTCGGCGTTCAGAATCTGCACAAAGTTTTGGATGATGTAACTTTGAACCTGCTTCTTTAGACTGTCCAAGGAGTGCGTGTCTGCCAGCCTCAGTATCCCAACACAGTTTTCTGGGTTCAAGGCTTCGGTGAGGAAGCTGGCGCAGGCATCCACCATCCGCAGGAACTAAGAGAACAATAAGGGACTAGCTAAATAGATAAGAATACATTCCTATTTTTTTAAATATATTTTATTGATTTTTTACAGAGAGGAAGTGAGAGGGGTAGAGTTAGAAACATCGATCAGCTGCCTCTTGCACACCCCCTACTGGGGA
Organism: Eptesicus fuscus; assembly: GCF_027574615.1. Classification (NCBI taxonomy): domain Eukaryota; kingdom Metazoa; phylum Chordata; class Mammalia; order Chiroptera; family Vespertilionidae; genus Eptesicus; species Eptesicus fuscus. Next base: position 41,889,864 of record NC_072475.1, read on the forward strand.
TGTGCCCGCAACCAAGGTACATGCCCTTGACTGGAATCGAACTTGGGACCCTTCAGTCCAAAGGCCCACGCTCTATCCACTGAGCCAAACCAGTCAGGGCAAGAATACATTCCTATTTTTGACAGCTCTATAATAGTCATTAAGAAAACATGTTGTAGAAGAATATTAAATGGCGTAGAACATTTTTATAGTGCTCTAAGTTCTAAAATCTGTTCATGGAATCTGATTGAACCTCTAGTTTTAATCAGCAACTACAGGAAATAGAGTGGAGCCCTGGCCGGTGTGGCCCAGTTGGTTGAGGATCGCCCTGTGCACCTAAAGGTCACTGGTTGGTTTCGGGTTAGGGCACATGCCCATGTTGCAGTTTTGGTCCTGGTCCCGGTGTGTGCAAGAGGCAACTGCTTAATGTTTCTTTCTCTCTATCTCCCTCTCCCTTCCTCTTTCTCTAAAATCAAATGGAAGAATATACCCTGTTCATGAATTCAACATCATTAAAATCAGCATCATTAAAATGTTCATACTACCCAAAGCAATACAATCCCTATTAAAATGCCAACAGCATATTTCACAGACCTAGGACAAACTCTCCAAAAATTTACATGGAATTTAAAAAAAAAAAGACCCCGAATAGCTGCAGCAATCCTGAGAAAGAAGAACAATGTTGGAGGGATCACAATACCAGATATCAAGCTATATTACAAAGCCACTGTTCTCAAAACTGCCATAAGAACACACATATAGACCAATAGAACAGAACAAAGAACCCAGAAATCGACCCACGCCATTATGCTCAATTAATATTTGACAAAGGAGGCAAGAGAATACAATGAGTCAAGACAGTCTCTTCAATAAATGGTGCTGGGAAAATTGGACAGATATATGCAAAAAAATGAAACTAGACCACCATTCACAAAAATAAACTAAAAATGGATAAAGGACTTAAACGTAAGACAGGAAACCATAAAAATCTTAGAAAATCCATAGGCAGCAAAATATCAGACATATGTCATAGCAATATCTTTACTGATACATTTCCTAGGTTAATGGAAACTAAGGGGAAAATAAACAAATGGGACTACATCAAAATAAAAAGCTTCTGCACAGTGAAAGAAACCATCAACAAAACAATAAGAAAGCCCACTGCATGGGAGAACGTATTTGCCAATGTTACATCCAATAAGGGTTTAATCTCCAAAATTGATAAGGAACTCATACAACTTAACAAAAGGAAGATAAACAATCCAATCAAAAAAAATGGGCAAAGGACCTAAATAGACACTTTTGAAAGTGGACATACAGAAGGCCAAGAGGCATATGAAAAAATGCTTAAAGTCGTTAATTATCCAAGAGATGCAAATCAAAACAACAATGCGGTACCATCTCATACCTGTCAGAATGGCTAACATCAACAAATCAACAAACGACAAGTGCTGGCGAGGATGTGGAGAAAAAGGGACCCTCGTGCACTGCTGGTGGGAATGCAGACTGGTGCAGCCACTGTGGAGAACAGTATGGAGTTTCCTCAAAAAATTAAAAATGGAACTCCCATTTGACCCAGTAATCCCACTTCTAGGAATATATCCCAAGAAATCAAAACACCAATCAGAAAGGATATATGCAACCCTATGTTCATAGCAGCACAATTTTCAATAGCAAAGATTTGGAAACAGCCTAAATGCCCACCAGCAGATGAGTGGATTAAAAAACAGTGGTACATCTACACAATGGAATACTACACTGCTGTAAAAAAAGAAAGAACTCTTACCATTTACAACAGCATGGATGGACCTGGAGAGCATTATGCTAAGCAAGCTAAGCCAGTCGGAGAAAGATAAATATCACATGGTCTCACTCATTTGTGGAATATATTGAACGACATAAACTGATGAACAAAAATAGATCCAGAGACATAGAAGCATTGAACAGACCGCCAAACCTCAGAGGGAAGGCAGGGGAGGGTGGAAGTGGGGAGGGTAAGTAATCAACCAAAGAACTTGTATGCATCCAGATAAGCATAACCAATGGACACAGACACTAAGGAGGCGAGGGCATGTGTTGTGGGGTGGGAGTGGCCAGGGAGAGGTCAATGGGAGAAAAAGGAGCCATATATAATACTTTCAACAATAAAGACTTTAAATTTAAAAAAAAAAAAAAAGGAATACTGCCTGGCCGGGGTGGCTCAGTGGTTGAGCATCGACCTATGGACCAGGAGGTTACCATTCGATTCCCAGTAAGGGCTCATGCCTGGGTTGTGGGCTTGATCCTTAGTTGGGGTTGTGCAGGTGACAGCCAATCAGTGATTCTTTCTCTTCATTGATGTTTCTCTCTCTCTCTCTCTCCCTCTCCCTTCCTCTCTGAAATCAATAAAAAATATATTTTTAAAAAAGGAAATACAGCCCTGGCCGGTTTGGCTCGATGGATGGAGTGTCGGCCTGTGGACTGGGGGGTGGGGGGGGGGGGGGGTCCCCAAGATCGATTCCGGTCAAGGGCACATGCCCCGGTAGTGGGCTTGGTCCCCAGTGGGGGGCGTGCAGGAGACAGCCAGTTGATGATTCTCTCTCATCATTGATGTTTCCATCTCTCTCTCCCTCTTCCTTCTTCTCTGAAATCAATAAAAATAAATTAAAAAAAAAAAAAAAGGAAATACAGTTGACCCTTGAACAATGCAGGGAGGTGGGGTGCTGACCTCCCACATAAATGAAAATCCATATACAACTAACATACAGGGGAAAGAGGAACATGTCAGATGACACCATGGGAAGATCAGCAAAATCCAGACCGTGGGAAACTCTACAGTTTCTTCATCAAATATATCACAAGGGGAAAGTGGGGAGGGGAGGAAGAGCCTAAGGATGAAAAGAGATCTAAGAAACACATCAAACTTTGGCAAAGTAGGGACCTTATTTGGACCCTGATTTTAAACAAAATAATCTTAAAAGTCAGAAATTGTGCAGTGACTAATATTTGGTGATATGAAGCAATTATTATAATTTTAAGTGTGATAATGGTATGGCTATGTTTAAAGAAGCATCTTTCCTTTTAGAGACAATTACTGAAATTCTTGCAGATAAAATAAAAAAGCACTTCACAAAAATCACATGTACATTATGATCCTAACTCTGATCAAGAAAAGATGTATAGAATATAGGCCTAGAAATAAAGACTGAAAGATAATATTAACGGTTGTCAATGTCTCTGTGTATCAGATATTATGCTGCAGTAACAAATGACCCCCAAATATCAGGGACTTACAACAATACATGTTATTTCTCATTCATATTACATGTCCTTCACTGGGCTCTTCATTCCAAGACCCAGGACTTTGCAAAAGTCCTTAACTTAAGTATGCCAGTCTTGTGACAGGAGAAAAAGGATGGCTCTTAGCACTTTTGCTCAGAGGTGGTGCATGCCACTCATACCCACTCACACTGAGCTGACCAGGGTAAGTCTTGTGGCAAAATTTGTTGTCAAGGAAACAGTAATCCTCCCACAGAAACTGGTCCCATAGCAATGGACAGCGAATGTGCTATATAAATAATATAGGGCACCCTGCTTGCTAATAAGACTATGATAATTTTTAAATTTTGTTTATTTATATACTTTTTATTTTATTTTTTTAATCCTCGCCCAAAAAGTGAGGATATTTTTTCCATTTATTTTTAGAGTGAAGGGGGACGGGGGAGAGAGAGAGAGAGAGAGAGAGAGAGAGAGAGAGAGAGAGAGAAACATCGATGTGTGAGAGACACATCAATTGGTTGCCTCCCACACTCACCCCGACTCGGGGCAGGGATTGAACCTGCAACCCAGGTACGTGCCCTTAATTAGGAATTGAACCCTCAACCCTCTGGTGTGCAAGCCAGCACTCTAACCACTAAGCAATGCTGGCCAGGGCTATTTATGTACTTTTGAAATCTTCCAACATGAATAAGTAACACCATTGCAATGAAATTTAATTTGTAAAATTGATTGGGTTTTGTGTCTTATTTTTCAATTATCGTCATCCTCATAATATGAGCCCCATGTGTATATATAGCCTTTTACAGCTTACAGAGCACTGTCATATGCGTTGTTATTTTAATATTCATTTTACAAATGAGGTGTCTCAAATGCACCAGTTCATTCCTATTCATTGCTCTCTGTAGCTTACTTTGAACAAGTCCAATCTCCTATCTCCCCTCCTGTCCACTGGGCCCCTTATAAGGTCAAGTTCTCAATGTTCTTGAGTTGATCAAGTAGCAGAAGATTGGAAAAAGGGAGGCACCCAGGGAGGGCTGGTCTGAAGACAGGTGAGAGTATAGACGGGCAGGCCTGCTGAGAAGAAGCTCTAGTGGCAGGACCTGGGGGTGGCAGGGTTGTGGGCCAGAAGGGTGGGGGTGGGCACAGGACTTAGAGTGGGCCATGTTGACTTAGGTTTTGCCCTTCACGCCAGAGCAATCTAAGGATACACATCCCTGGTTGTTTGGATCATTTCCAATTACAAAATATTGTCTTTCCACATCACATCACACTTTCCAATTGTCAGTTTAGAAAGCACTGACTGAGGGTCAATGCAACGTTGAAGAAGGCCTGAATTCTGCTTCAAACCACCCTGTCTGCTGGTCCCAACCACCTGCAGATCTGCTCCTCGCATGAGCAACTGTGGAAACGGTTGAGACTGAGAATTCTAACACCTGTTCAGTTGTTCGCAGATTTTCAGTTCAAAGAGTAAAAATACACAACTGAGACCAAGCCTCACTGAGCCCTCAGAACATGTAACCAGAGCGCTTTGTGGCCCTGCCCACAGAGACGTCGCTGGGGGCTGAAAGGGAACTCACTTATGTGGTAGCCTCCAGAGCAAGACAGCAGGTACGCCATGCCAGAGTTTGCGTGAGAAGAAGATGATGTGAAAACCAAATCGATTTTCTAAATATGTAGACTGTCTCTGAGAGGCCACCTAAGAACCTGGTAACAGCGATTGCCTCTGGGGAGGGGACCTGGTGGCTGGGTTCAGGGTAAAGAGGAAGAATTACTTTTCACTGTTTACCTTTCTGTACCCCCTCGAATTATGTGCCATGAGGAGGAGTTCGCTATTTAAAATAAAGTAACTTTCTCATGAGTAGAGGAAACACTACAAGGGAACACATCCAAATGCTAACCGTGGTTACTGCAAATGCAGCTTTGGGAAGTTACCAATTTGTTTTTTAGACTTTTCTGTATAGACCATGTTTTCTACATTGAGCATGAAGTTGCTTTTAAAATCAGAAATAAATACTGTCTTGCAATCCTCAAGTACACATTGAGATAATAAAATCTAAAAAAAACAACAAAAAAAAACACACACACACAACAAAAAACATAAAGAGAACCTACAATGTGCCAACCCCTTTATAGTAACTAGATCATTCACCCTCACAACAACACTATAAAGTAGATAGTTATTACCATTCCTGTTTTATAGATGAGGAAAACAGACTCAGAGAAGTTAAGTCATTTCCTGAGAGATTTGTAAATAATAACAAGTAGAGCTAAAATTTGAAACTGTCTTACCTGGTTCCAGAAATGCATGTTTTTACATTATTTCAAGCTGCCTCCAGTCAACTAATGTGTGCACAGGACGGCAGCTTTGCAGATGCCAAACATCATCAATTTGCACACCTCTCCGGAGAGCTAAGCTGATCTAATCTGCCCAGATTCGGGAAGGGCTGGCCAACAAGATGCCAATTCCTGCCCCTGCCTGATGACTATTGATGAGCAAAGAAGGAGACCAGGAAGGAGAATCGAATCAAGTACCAAAGTTCACATTTGTAAGAAGCTTTGATCTAAATGTGTCTCCCCCCACTCAGAACCATGCATGCATCATTCATCCACGTGTCCATTTCCCAAATGTGTACTGAGCATCTATGTGCTAGGCTCTCAGCTAGTGCTGGGGGTACAGCGGTGAGCGGAAAGAGACACCAGTGCTCACCAAAGCTGTCAAACCAGTGGGAGACGTGAGCAGTAATCAAATAATCACACAGGTGCAAAGTTACTGCTGTGATAAATGTCCAGTGATCCCACTGCCTGAAACTGAAGCAAGTCCTACTTCTACCTCTCCAGCCGTACACACTCTAAGCTGTCAACCAGGCTCTCCCTGCTGGAACCCCTCCACACTCAGACCTGTCTACTCACTTCTCCAAACATCCCTAAGCTTACCTATCCCAGTGCCTTTGCCATTCGTTTGGCCCCAACCAGCTTCTCCCTCATCACTAGTTGCTAAAATCCTGTTCTCCTCAACTGGACAAGTTTGATTCCAGAGTCACACACACACACAAAAAAAAGGGACTCAGACTAGCTTCTCTCTTAAAAGGAAGGAACCTTTAAGATTACCTCAAGAAGGAGGAAGAAGTGAGTAGCATAACCATCACCTTATCTACACAGCGTGTTTTCTTCATTCAGGGTTAAATCCAGGACCAGTGGGTGGGCTCCAGCGAGTCTCTGAACCCCTCACAAACATTTGTTTGCACATGTGCCATTTTTCTGGGAACTGAGTTTGCAAGAGACACTGTGAGTTGCTCTCTAGTATCCATCCACCTGAGCACAAAGCCGACACAAGAGGGAGAGACAGGCTGAGAGAGGACCAGAGAGTCTTACACAGACTGTACTTGAAGCCTTCCCTGCCTCTGGACATTTTTAATGCTGGTCCAATACTTGTTTAAGAAGAAAGAAGGAAAATAGAAGGAAAGGGAAGTGGGGGGGAGGTGAGGAGAAATCCCACCTATTCATGAAGTTCCTTCTCAGAAGCCACTCTTCCTTCATCGTCTCTCCCAACCTGGAGTCAATTCCTCCCTCCTCTGTGCCTCACTGGGCACTCACCTACCCTCTTGTGGAGCACCAATTACATTTCTGCCTGTACTGTGGTCAAGCATCTCAAGGGAAGGTACTAGGCTATACTTATGTTTTTACTTCCAGCATCATCTAGCACAAACTCTGGCAAAAGAAGGGAAAGGATGGAAGGAGAGAGAGAGAGAGAAAGAAAATATTTTGCAGATGCCTAATATGTACAAACATTTGTGGTAGAGACTTTCCCACCCATTATTTTACTTAATGAAGAAATTGTATTTCTTACCTAATATATTTTAGCAAGTAATAATGAGATAGATATTAGTATCACCATTTGTACAGAGACTGAAATAGAGGATTCAGAGTTAAGTGTGTTGCCCAAGTTCACACAGCTGGTGGGTGGTAGAGATGATACTGAGATCAGCTAGCTAACTTCACACAGGGCATTACACTGCCTGTGACTGTTGCATTGTTGAGCTAACACAATTCCAGGAGAGTCTGAAGAGGCCTTATGAGGACAAGGATGAGTGGGGATCTCCAAGTTGCCTACATCCCCCCCCCAAAAAAAATATGCCTCCATAAGCACTTTTAAATGTTCGGGGTGTAAGGCTGGGAAGCTGCTGATGCACAGGGCAGTCAAGGGGACAAGAAATTGGTTTGTTTAAAATATATATATATACATATTATTTTTTTTTTGCTTCTTCATATTCAAGATTGTTTAAGACTTTAGGGTATATTTTCTGTCTCAGCCTGTCCCAGTGGCACATGAACTTGTTTATTAAAGCTGAGCAATGACAGCTAATGGCAACAGACAACCAACTTCCTGTTTGGGGAACATGTGAGCATAAGCTTACAGCCAGGCACCTGACCCTCAAACAAGGAGACTAAAAATACAATCAAAGAAAACCACTTGAGACATGGCTGCAGTTCCCATGAGAAGTGTCTGCCTCAAAGAGAATGCACCCCTGCCCTCTTCACCACCCCTCCTCTGCTTCCCTTCATGCTCTCCACAAAGGGGATCCTCGGGGTTCAGCAATGGAATTCCACATCTCCCCAGAGGTTCCTTCACATCCACTCCCGAATAACTGAAGTCCTCTTCTGGTCCAAAGGATGTGTAAAGACATTGATATTCTTACCCTTAAGCCCCAACAAATCAGTGTATGTGAAGACTTTATAAGCTGAATTTTAATAAAATTCAAATGTACTTGAAAGTGTTTCTGAATTCATTGTAAATTTTTTGTCACCATTTTTCTTCTCAGACAACAGATACTAAAAGTAAAGCTACTCTCCTGTCAGTTCTGTGTTGGTGTTAAAGAGGGATCTTCATATTTAAAAACTATAAATTACCACTTATCCTATCTTCCATCCTTTATCCTTGCCTCTCCCTCTCTTCTCAGGTGGTGCACCCACCTCAGCCTCTGTCAGAAAGTGCTCCCCAACACCATAGATGCCCTCTGCTCCCTTAAGACTTTCAATCCTTGGTCTAGACTTGGCTGAGAGGTCTGTGGTTCCTGGAAGCTGTATAGGGTAGGTAGGAAAGGCAGAAGCTAAGACTTGCAAATGGTCCACTCACTAAAGTGGGGCTGGTGCCAAGGGACTGAGGCAACTACAGAGGTGACTTGACCCAGAATAGGAATTAGAGAAAAAGAAAAGGGGGCGGTGCCCAAGGTTGTAGCAACATGGATTTTCATTACAACTAAAACTCCCCCATCCCACTTTCTGAATTCCACAACCAATGGGCAGCAACCAGGCATCCCAGGCTTACTTACCCGGGACGGATGGTAGGGTAGACAACAGAAGACAACTTCAACTTTGAGTTTCTAATACACTTTCAGAACTTACACTATAAAAATAGTTTGAAACATCAATTAGTGGTAACATCTGGGCCCTTTGAGTTTCAAAAGCCAGAATCCTAAGTTATAAAGTTTATGCCAAAACAGTAGAAGTAGAAGTGTGGAAGATAATGTAAGTCAGCTTTTCCCACATGGGAGGAGTTAACAATTCCCAGACCCGGATGAGAGGGGAGAAAGAGTCTAGTGACAGAGTGAGAAACAGGTGTGGGTCCCTGACATGATGTCCTGTCTCCCAACTCAGGCCAAAATTCCAGAGTTAGGGGGATACTGAAAGCCCCCTAAATGTTGTGGATCTTAGGATAAAAGAATGTACATCTCCACTGCTGAGATGAAATCAGAAATGCAGCAGTACCACATGGCTGCAGCAGAAGAGAAACTGGAGTGTGCTGTTTCTAGACGAAGGAGGCCTATGGTAGTCGCTCCAGATTAGCACAGGAGAGTAGATGGAAGTTCCTTGGGGGTCCCTGAGAGGGGCTCAGAAGTAGCTGAGAGGATGGGCAGACCCAGAGAAGCCTTACAAAAGGACAAAGAGAATACCAAGTGATCAATAAAGACTGATGGCCAGAACCAGGTGGGACTAAAGACTTTCCGTTGATGCCAATGGAGAAGGGGTCAATGACCAGAGACTGATGGGAACACAGATACTCCAGCATGGACCAATAATAGAAATGACCATGGTAAGCCTGGGCCAAATGCCTCTTTCTATGCTGTCCTGGCACTATGTAAATGCCCCCGGAAATATAGAAGCGACCCGAATCCTGAACTGATTGAGTTTTCCAGAAGTGAGATGTCATTAAGTTAACTACAATTTCTGCTGCTGGTACAAGGGGAAGCTCAGGATAAAGATTAAATTTTAATGTTAGAAAAATAATAGGTTAAATCACACATTTTTTTTTGCATACCTGAGTTTTGTAGCCTAAGAGTTGGACCCTCTGTACTAATTAGAACTCAAGAACAATATGAAATTCGAAAAGAGGCTAAGCTCATCCATGGTGACAGAGGCTAGAGCAGTAGTTCCTCTTGGGGAGTCCTGCTTGGGGGAAGGAACAAGAAAGCAATCTGGGAGGCCAGAATGTTCTAGATCGGGGTGGGGGCTGGTGGTTACATGATTGTACACACATGTAAAAAAGTCATCAAACTGTACACTTAGATGTCTGTATTTTATTTAATGTAAGTTATACCTAAAAATAAAAAGAAGCAAACATTGAGATCAAACACAGAAATGTAAAGTTAACAGAGACATCGTGGGCAGCAGCAGGCTCTCTGTGGGGACACCTGGTCATCCCGAGTGCCCAAGGTTCCCCAGAGGGAATCGGGCCTGAAGGGTAGCAGCTGTGCCAGTCGTGCCTCCTGACACACTCCCATCGAGCACCACTGGTTCCCATTGGGCAGCCCTCTCTGAAGGCCCCACTGCTTTCAGGATGGCGGCTTGTCTCAGGCCTCGCCCTGAGGGGTGATTTGCGTAATGGAGAACACACAGGCTATCCACATCAGCAGACAGGAGTTCACTCAAGCTCTTATCTCACTGGCCATGAAACCTGGAGCATTTACTTAATATTGCTGAATTTTATTTCCCTCCTCCATAGATTTGAGGTAAAAATACTTACCTCGGGTTAAATAAGATAGTATAAGCAAAATAGTTGTCACATAGTGAATGCTCTAAAAAGGGCAACTGTCTGCCCAGGACCACCATTTGTCCACCATCCAGAACTGAAATATCATTGCTGACATGTACACATAAGGAACTGTTTGACATTGAAATTGGGACTCAAAAGAACTGTTGGCCCAGAAAGAAACTCACTACAGACTGATTCATTTGCCTCTCAGCATAACCATTATGGCTTGTCTCATTTTCGGTTCTTACAAGTGTATTCTGGTATCACATGATCTCACACATCTAGGGGAAATAATGAACAACATAAACTGATGAACAAAAACAGACTCGGAGACAGGGAAGCATCGATCAGACTGTCAAACCTCAGAGGGAAGGTAGGAGAGGGTGGGGGAAAGGGGGAGAGATCAACCAAAGGACTTGTATGCATGCATATAAGCATAACCAGTGGTCACGGACAACAGGGGGGTGGGGGCATACGTGGGGAGAGGTTTGGGATGGGAATGGGAGGATGAGGACAATTATGTGATACCATAATCAATAAAGTAATTTAAAAAATAAAAAGGGAAACTGTCACTGCTATGTGGACTGAAGAGATTAACCCTGATTGCTCAACACTCACAGTAGCCACATGGCAACAACATTGGTTGACAAAGTGTGTGTGGGAGAGGGTGTATCAGATAGGCAACAGGTTAATTCTAGCTTGATGATGGCTAGGAAATAGTTGGGCTGGTTTCTTGCCTAAATTAACTGGCTATTCCAATGTTAATAAATCTAGGTGTCCCTGTCAATGACAAGAGAAGTTCATCTGTATCTTACAGTAATGGGACCTACTTTTTGCTAGGTGCTTGGCACTTAGTTGGTACTTTAAAATGAAGCAATTATTAGTATTAGCCTGTGGACTACTTCCTTCTCTACTCACCCATGACATTTCTAAGAGCCAGGACTGGCTTCTTAGTGTCCTCTTAAAGGAGGCAAGGTAATTTTTGTTGGGGTCTTGATTAGTTTCTGAGGTCACCTTCAGCTAGTAATGAATAAGAGCAACACATGTATACATTGACTCAACAAATATTTATGTACTGTATTCTCGGTATCGATGAAGCCAAGAAGCCAACACAAGCCATTGGCCACTGACCACATGGCTTCCTCATCCATATAGGTTTCACCATCATTCATCCTGTCATCAGCAAAAGAAATATGAAAATAAGCAATGCCAGGACCTTCACCAAAGTCTCCACAAACTGCTACCATGATGAAAATTATGTCCCCACTTCAGAGGGCGTTGTGGAGGCACTGCATGGGGCTTCTCAGGCCCAGGCCAGGTGACCAGGCTCCCACTCCAGCATCCCTCTTTCTTTTCTCATGGCCCTTGGGACTCAGCCTGATCTCCTTTTGCCTTCTAAGCTCCTTCTTCCTACCAGCTGCTCTGTATCTTAGGAATCCTTCTACCCAAGACTAAATGTAAGCTGAGTATGGTCTCCCTGACATCACATCTTCTTGCTGCCCTGCAAATAAGCTCAAATGCCCTTATTATTTAATGAGTGTTTTTATAATATTTTTAATTGATTTTAGAGAGAGGAAGGCAGGGAGAGAGAGAGAAACATCGTTGTGAGAGAGAAACATGGATCGGCTGCCTCCCACATGTGCCCCAACCAGGGATCAAGCCCGAAACCCTGGTAAGTGCCCTAACCTGGAATTGAACCCACAGCCCTTTGGTGTATGGGACAGACATTCCAACCAACTGAGCTACACCAGCCAGGGCTCTTTTTTTTTTTTTTTTTACGAGTTTTTAATAGTAAACTTGGCAAAATTCCCCAAGATTGAAAATGTTTTTACCAAGTTCTTATACTGATAGTCATTGTCCCAGGTCTATAGTTTCTGACTACCTTGCTTATTTGGGACTCATAAGCCTGAAGGTCCAGTTAAGGCAAGGAGGCCCTTTGCCTCTCTGAAGCCTTGTTGGGTGACATTTATCTCACAATTCCTGGCTCAAATGTGAACAGGGCACTTTGCCCTTTCCCTTTAGGGCTTCTCTTACTTTTACCTTTCCAAAAGCTACTTAGAGAAAATCCATTTCTCCCCATAGTTGGCCAATACATTATGGCCAGATTACTGAAAAATTCCTCTAGTGGGCAGATCATTCAGTACCTGCCACACTCAAAGATTCCTCCTAAAAGAAAGATACTATCCCACCCCTGCCATAGCTGATTGGACCAATGGGCCCCTGACCCAAGGACCATCAGTCTGTTAACAGGCCAGCAACTCATGAAGTTGTCTCGTATGAAAAGCTCTTTTTCAAACAGCAAAAGTGGTGATCGTCTGGGTCAACGACCTCTCTTTCTGGATGGGAAAGAAGCAATCAATGCGTAACAGAAAGAGGCCTGAAAAGAGAAGCAGAAAATGAGGGAGAGGCTGAGTCACATCAAAGGTACAAAGTTAAGAAACCTTTACTACTGGATGGGTGGAGAACACCAAGATAATTGGACTCCCACTGATTTCAGCTTCGGTGGATGTTCTAAAATGACAAGATAAAATGCCAACTCTAACACACTTTCTCTATCTGTAATTCTGAGTTACTGAAACTACAGCACAGTCCAGTTCATTGTACTATTCATGTATCATATGAATGTGATAAAATAAAACTTTAAATAATGGTTTCTTATCACCCTAATTCAGGAAAGAAAAAAAAAAGATCTAGGAATGGCTTAGGGAAATGTTTCCATAGTTCAGTGTCAGCTTATTTTATCCAAAGCAAAAGAACTGTCCAAAGTAAGGTAAAAATTAACTCACAAATGATGGGAATAAACCTCTATTTAATATCTATTACATATCAGGTACTTTACAAATATCACCTCATTTAATCCTCATAATAAGTCTCCCTGATAAGGCAGCTATTCTTATCATCCTAATTTTACAAATGAGAAAAAGAGGCTTAAAAAATCTAAGTAACTTGTCTACAGCCACACAGCAAATAAGTGACTAAATAGGAATTTAAACCCAGGTTCTTATCACTGAAACCCATGTTCTTTCCACTCTACCACTCTTTCTTATAAGAAACCATTACAGGTAATAGCATATTTCATGTCTAAAGAGACCCCAGCAACATTATACAGCCATTGCAAGAACAGGCAGCTCTACACCTACTGACCTGTAACAATCTCCAAAATATACTGTGACACAAAAAGAAAGAAAGAAAAAACCAAGATGCAAAACCAAGTATATAGTCTGCTAACATTTGTATTTCAAAAATGGAGGCCATGAGTGAGAGTGATCCGCACATATACACTGGTATGTGCGTGGAATAAAAAGGACAGTGAGACTGCAAACAGCGAAGAAATGTTTCACTGTCTCCCCTTTTGTGTTTCTGAACTTGGAACAGAGATGTGTTTTATCCATCCAAAAATTAATAAATTTTTAAAACCACAAAGTGATTTCAACAACCTAGGAACTTCTATCCCTTATGGTATCTTCAAGTATGAAAATATTCCCAGTTTTCTATGGCTGAGACTTCAAACAAAAGTCTAGAAGCAAGAGAAATCAGAAAATGGGTTAACTAGATATCCAGAAGCCCACAGCATTCTTCTTGTATTTTCATAAAAATTAACAGTTATAGGAAAATGAATAAAATGGCCGCAGAGAGAAATTTATCATTTTTTTGCCTGAAAAGTGAACAAGATTTGGAAAGATCTGAGTGAAGGATTACCAGAAAAGGGGAATCAACAATAAACAGAGCTTGCTCTATCTCTCATTTGTCTCTGTCCTCCTCTCCCACCTTGCTCATTAAATCTAAACTCTCCACTGAAGCTCACCACTTGGGAGAAAATGAAAAGAAAAGGAAGAAGACAAAGAAGAAAAAACAACTTAATACCAAAATAATTTCCAGATATATAAAAGATTTAAATATCAAAGGTGTAAATGAAACAAAAGTAAATGAAATTATAAGTGATTAAATATATAATCATGCAACGGGGAAGATCTTTTTAAACATGCATACCAATGGCACAAATCATCAAGTAAATGATCAATAGATTCAACTCAACACCAGTTTTAAACTTTTCTACATAAAAAGCTATAACTAAAATTATGAGTTAAATGACCAATGGAAAATATTTGCAATGTTATTATGAAAGATTACAGTGTTTACTACCTAAAAAGTTCTCATAGCCTCTTGAAAAACTATTCAAAACTGAAAGGAGAACAAGAAACAGAAGCATAAACTCCATCCTCAATGAAACCAGGAGACACAGTAACCCCAAACCACAGACTATGAAGACTGGTGAGTGACTTTGCTGAGAGGGCCGATGAGGAACCAATTTGTCCCTCAGAACCCAAAAAAGCAGGAATATTAAAGTCCCAAGGAGCCAGAAATGTTATGTGGGGGCTGATAAAATGGTGTCAGTTTAAGAAGTTAAGCCTTCTGCTTTTTCTCCTCACCTAACAACTCCCACTCTCACTCCCCCTGGACAAGAAGACTTATCCTCAGGAGAAACCACATCAGAGAGGTTCTAGACTCAGGAATACCAGAAACATGACTTAACATAAGGAGGTTAAGTAAAGATTTGCACATACAGCCACACTTACACACCCAGTCAAGAACACATGTAGCTATCATATATCCCCTAGGCAGGAGAATGAAGAACCTTATCTGGGGAAAATGGACAATCCTAGGAACAGTCCAACAGATATCGACATTTAGGGATCTCCAATTTAAAAAACTGGCAGGTCACCTGATAACCCTGGTAAAACTCTTTAGTCTACTAGCCTCCTATCCTGCTTCATGTGCACTAAGCTTCAAACCAGCATGTTAAGGCTTCAGTCTTAAAGATGAACAGCCAAGGATCAAATCATCAAAAGGATATTTGAAGAAACCCTCTCTAGTGGTTGAATGGTGCCGCCCCCCCCCCCCCAAAAAAAAAAAAGATGTGTGCATGTCATAATCCCCAAAACCTATAAATATTGCCTTATATGACAAAATAGTATGATTAAGTTGAAGAACTTAGGAGGAGCTTATCTGGTGGCTTCTAAATGCAATCACGTGTATCTTCATAAAATACAGACACACGAAAGAGAAGACACACAGAAGAGGAGAAGGCAATGGGACCAGGAATGCAGAGATTAGAGTGGTGTGGCCACAATGAAGGGATGCCAGCAGCCAGCAGAAACTGGAAGAGGCAAAGAACAGATTCTTCCCCTAGAGACTCCAAAAGGAGTATAGCCCTGCTGACCCTTTGATTTTGAAAGTCTGGCCTCCAGAACTGTGAGAGAATAAATTTCTATTGTTTCAAGACACCCAGTTTGTGGTAATTTGTTATGGTAGCAACATAACAGAAAATTGATATGCACTCTAAGATAAAAGTAGAGACCTAAGCAAGCAAGCTGCCATAGTGTCTCAAAATAGAAGGGGGTTGTAGGTAATTTTACATTCCTTTTGTTTATATGCACTTCTGATTTTTCTGAACTGAGTTTTAATGTTATTGCAATTTAAAATTATTAAAAACCGCATTTGAGAAAAATAAAATCTATCTCCTTAGCCTATCATCATACAGGAACTCCCTTCAACCAGTGGGAAAACAGGGGACGTGATTACTAGCTTCAACTTTGTCACTCAAGGCACATAGTAAGTGCTCAAAAAAATTGTATTCATTGAGCATCTATTTTGGTGTCAGATGCTATACTTGAAGCCATGAATGCTATTACTATTATTATTGTCAGTGTTACCTGTCCATCTTTAGATGTCAGCAATCCTCTCTGGGCCCTAGGAAAGGAGATTAGCATGAAGATGGCAATGGCAGCTGTGGCTGGATTGAATAATGGTGAATGGGGTGATTCTGCTCAAGGTTATGTGGCCATTTGGGGGGAAGTGCTGCAGAGGGGGAGTGTGTTACCTTTTAATAGAAGGCTCAGAAAAAGCATAAAAGCTGTACTAGATAGAGGCCTCTTCCTGACATGGGAAGAACTTCCCCCCAAGTCAGATTTTTGGAGTGTTGGGTGGAGGCGATGAGGTGAGGGTGCTGAGCGTCAAGTTGCTGAACTCCTCCTCCACACAACGAGGGGTGTTTTCCTAACAATCAGAAGCCTGAGTGTGTAAGCAGGTAAGGACAGAGAGCAGGTGAGGGACTTGGGGTGTGGGTAGTAACTAACTTGGAGATACCACCAGGAAAGGTGTGACCAGCCTTGTTGGAAGTATTTTTCTCTGTATCTTTAAAGTTCCCTGAGGTAAATGAGACAATAAAATTGGCTGCACTGCAATAAGCCATTCCTCAGAATTCATCAGTGCTGTTTTATGGCTGATTTTGCTCCCTCTTTTCTCTCTTTCTTCCTTGCTGGTTTCATAAACACTGCACAGTCCCCAGCCTCAGCCAAGATAATCCCACTGCCCCTGGTCTTGACCCTGGACTCCTCATTCCTTCCCTTCCTAGACTTGGTTTTCTGTTCACCTCAATTGCTGACCTAGTGATGATCCAAGAGGGTGTCACTACCTAAAGTCCCAAACCATGGACAAGGTCTGACCTGGCCTGTCCCTGGATTTATCATAAAAATCATCTTCAGCCCTAGCCGGTTTGGCTCAGTGGATAGAGCGTCGACCTGCGGGCCAAAGGATCCCGGGTTTGATTCCAGTCAAGGGCATGTACCATGGTTGTAGGCTCCTCCCCTGCCCAGGCCCTGGGTGCAGGAGGCAACCAATCAATGTGTTTCTCTCACATCAGTGTTTCTCTCTGTCTTTCCCTCTCTCTTCCATTCTCTCTAAAAATCAATGGAAAAATATCCTTGGGTGAGGATTAAAAAAAAGAAAAAAAAATCATCTTCAGTGAGATTAACTCTGTTGTAATCCAATGGAACCAAGTTCAAAGTGTAATCTTAGACCTAGGCAAAGTTGGTTACCTGGGGATAGGAACCCTGTGATAACTGTGGATACAATTGACATCGTCTATAGGTCTAATTATTCTATGAATTAAATATAGTTATTATAATTGGATTGAAACAAACATAGCCAAATGCCAACAATGAAACTTAATTCTGAGGGTTCTCTATCTCATCTTCTTTTATAGCCCTCAGGAGAGGCGCTCTTCTTTCACACCCACCACAAAGTGCCGACCAGTCAAGGTTCTGCTTTCCCCAGAATCTACACACTCCTCCTCAAGAGGCTGCATGGTGTGGTGGCAAGCATGTGGCCTATGGACCCAGAGAGCCCAGGGCTCAAATCCCAGCCTTGTCGCTTATCCGCAATTTGCCTTTGCTAAGGCTTAGAAGTTAAGTATATGAACTGGTGACTTCAGGCCCTGGCTCCAACTGGGCTTCTGTAAATTATAGTCATTGATCCTGGAGTCAGGAACCAAGTGTAGGTATTAGGCACCAAGCTCCCCTGGTTTCATCGCATTGAGGAGTCACTGCCTCATCTCACCAAAGAAGCATCTTCTGACTTTCAAGTAAGCACAGGCCCAGCTAATTATGCGTGTGTGTCCCAGGTACAGGCCTGGGAGCCAGTCCAGGCAGGTCTCTGGGGAACCATGCAGAAGAGAGCACTGAGCCTGTTTGTTCACTCACCTGGAAGAGGTTAGCAGCTTCCAGGACCCGCTGGACATTCTGCTTGGTGATCAGCGCCTTGCTGGTGTAGGTGTAGTCCAGGAGAGTGTGCATGGTCTCAGCATCGACTCCTTTGATAATGATCCTCTTCTCGTACTTTTCCTTTAAGTCATTGCAGAACATGGCCCTGAAGGAGGGACATGAGAATGTGAGTCCCACGGTGACCCTTGGTTCCAGGACTTTAAAGACCCCCTTCAGACCTGTCTGCCCCATGGAACAGGTAAACGAAGTCATTCGGATGGGATCCTAATCTAATAGGATTGGTGTCATTATCAAAAGAGGAAGAGAGACCAAAACTCTCTCTCTCTGCCATGTGAGCACACAGTGGGCATCCATAAGCCAGGATGGGAGTCTTCACAGAAACAGACCATGCTGGCTGGCACCATGATCTTGGACTCCTAGCCTCTAAAATTATGAGAACAGGTGCCACTATCTTCCAGCCACATCACTGAAATGGGAAGGTCCCAAAGTGGAGCCCTGGTGATGGAATGTGCATCCCAAAACTGGAAATCACTCATCAGTTCAAATTACTTGACTAGCCTACTTTTGAACCTTTTATTTTAGTTAATGAGATATTCTCCCACGGGTTCCCTCTGTCCTTCTTCCTCCATTCTTATCAATAATAATCCCCTACCCTTCTCTCCTCCCTCCTCTTCTCTCTTTCCTTCCCTCTTTCTTTCTTTTCCCCCCTTTATTATTTTTTATTTTTTTGTTTATCCTCACCCAAGGATTTTTCCATTGATTTTTAGAGAAAGTAGAAGAGAGAGGGAAAGACAGAGAGAAACATTGATGTGAGAGAAACACATTGGTTAGTTGCCTCCTGCTCGAATCCCGACCAGGGCCCGGGCCAGGGAGGATCCTACAACCGAGGTACGTGCCCTTAATGGGAATCGAACCAAGGACCCTTTGGTCCGCAGGTGGATGCTCTATCCACTGAGCCAAAGCAGCTAGGGCTTTCCTTCCCTCTTTCTCCTCACAGAATATGATCATATGAAAAAAAAGAGCAGATATGAATTCTGAAATGTTAACAAACCCCAGCCTGGAACCAGAGGTGCAGCGATGTCATTTGGACTGATGGCCACTCTCTTCAGCCATAAATCCTCTTGGCCAGAGGGGCACAGAGCTGTCTACAGAAGCACACACCTTTTAAAGTGATGACACGTAGGACTTACCTTGCTGCCTCCAGATTCCATAGAGAACCCTGCCATCAAAGCAACCACACAATTCCTTCCCAGCTCAGCCTGTCTTCCCGGGAGGCGTTGGACAAGCTCACTCCCCAAGCCTCCTCTGTTTGAGTTTGTAGAGCAGCAAAGCCCAATAGAAACATAATGAGAGCCATATGTGCCATTTTAAATTTTCCAGTAACTTTATTTTTTTTAAGTAAAAAGAAGTAAAATTAATTTTAATACCCTTTATTTAATATACCTCAAATATTATCATTTCAACATGCAATAAATATTTTTAAATTATTAATGAGATAATTTACATTCTTTTTTTTTCATACTAAGTCTTCAAAATCCTTCCTGTGTATTTTATACTTAAAACACATCTCAGTTCAGATGAGCCATGATACACATGCTTAGTGGCCACATGTGACTAGTGGCTACAGTATTAGATGGTGCAGCTATAGAGCATCAGTCATGAACTCTGGGGTTGAGACACCCAGATCTGCAATCATGTCAGAGGGCAAAGTGAGTGTCACCCGCGTGAGTGCCACGTACATGAATATGTGAGAAACAGGACATTCAGCGGGAAAGGGTGGGCAGTGATGATGAGGTCAGATGAAGGGTCTTATCACAGAGTCCCACCAAGGTGAAATTTAGAAATGCTACCTCACCTAGAATGTGGTTTTAAGATTAGTGAAAGTTGAATTTCATTGAATCTGTATAATCTTAAAAATTCCAATGAAAACTGGAAAAGTCTAATAGGTATATGTTTTAATATTAAATGAGGTAGATATGAAAGTTGTCTAATTCAGTGCCTTGCACTCTGAAGGGCTCTTAAAGGAAGCCTTTCCCATGTGACACAATTAATGGGGTCATCTGGACTCTTGATCGGTCTGTCACCCAGACCCAGCTTCTGAATTCTCTCTTGGACTCAGTCACTAAATAATATTTTGTCCCAGCTCAGCCCATACCTAACTGGGTCCCCCAGGAGCCAACCTTTGTGAGCTAGTGATGTTTTAGGAGCATGAGGGGAGTAGGACTGGGGAGAGGAGGAGAACAAGCAAGACAAACGTTGTATAGAAAGTCATCTTATTTTTTAATACATTTTTATTGATTTTAGAGAGAGTGGGAGAGGGATAGAGAGGTAGAAACATCAATGAGAGAGAGGTGTCGATCAGCTGCTTCCTGCAAGCTCCCCTACCCCCCAATTACAGATTGAGCCCGAAACCTGGGCATGTGCCCTGACTGGGAATCGAACTGGGGACCTCTTGGTTCATGGGTCGACACTCAACCACTGAGCCACACCAGCTGGGCTAGAAAGTCATTTTATTCTACAGGGAACCACTGAAGAATACTCTCCAGAGCTGTTAAGCTGGATGGACTGTGCTATACCAGCACCTGCTGGCATTCTCAGTTGAGGAGGTAAATTCTCAGCACTTCTGGTTTTCAGTGGGTGAGTGTTCATGTGCACAAGCAAAGGGGCTCTGGGAGCCTCGGGAGGGTGGAGAGAAGACTGCAGTAGTGGCTGTTAGCAGGTGGAGAGGGGGCTGTGGTCTGGTCTAGGCTCTAATGCTAGCTCACTGTGTGACTTTGTACAAGTGAGCAAACCTGTTTCCTCCTCTGTGACACAGTTTAATAATAGCCCCTATGTCAGAGAGTTGTTAGAAAGAATAAGTGAGATAATGTACACAAAGTACCCAACACTAAGGGAAAGCACTTTGGACCTAAGGGAAAGCACTTTGGACCAGGTGAGAGGATTCTTGGCAGGCTGGTGAGGGATTCTTGGGGTCGGTGGGTCAATCATATTCTGGCTTGCAACCCTCGATGCCCAAGTCCAGGCCAGTAAGTGGGTGTCAGTCATTGCACTGCTGCCCACCACCCATCCAGAGTAGAGTTAGGTACAGGCTGCACACAAACTGGTCTAGAAACATTAGCTTGGTGCCAGGCTCATAGAATCTCAATAGATGTTCCTGGCAGAGAGAGGAAGGAAGTGCCCTAAAGACAGTCCCTCTTGCCTGCTTTAGCTCCCAAAGAGCATTTCTCTGCTCTCCTCTGAGACTTTTTCACTGATTTTTCTGCCACTTAAATACACTCTCCTGGGCCACAAGCATCAGGCCGAACATAGATAAGGCGAAACTAAGGAGAAATTTATGTATTTCTCGTGGACCAAACTCTGTGGCCTCTGCCGCTCTCCCAGGAGATCCATGGAAACACTGGGGCAAAGTTGGGACCCCATGGAATGTGCATAACCTGGGCAAGGTGGGCCACCCCTAAGTTTCCCTTTAATAACAATAATCTTTTACATTTACGTTTATAGCACTTTGTAGGGCAAACAACATTATTTTCTTTGAATATTACACCCATTTTATAGGTGATAGACTGAGGTAGAAGTTAAGTAAATTGCCCAAGACTTTACAGGTTGTCAGCAATAAAATGGGGGCCAGAACCTAGGACTCTGGGCTCTTCGTCTGGAGCTCAACAGGGCATGAAACCTATAAAATCAGCAGGAGTTCAAGGTCATCTTTAGGGGTCAACTGAGTTTCAGCACTGAGTGAACCAGACCAAGCTTTGCTCTCTGAGAACACAGCTGAGTTAGTTGCTGACCATTTTCCCTTTAGCTTATACAGGATATAAATTAAAAATGTGTGCAATAAAAATACTTTCTAGCCAGACACTGACCAATTCTCATGAGACTCTTGTAAAATAGAGGTAGCTATTAAAATCCTCATTTTACAGTAGAAACAGTCTTGTAGTAGGAAGCCAGTTGCCCAATACTTGAGTCAGCTCGGACCCCAAAATAGAGCTTGGGTGAGTGAGCTTATCTCCCACAACAGCCATGAAGGCATCCCCGGGCCCCAAACACTGCCTGGGTCACACCCCACTCTGAGCTCTGCAGGCCTCACTTCCTATCTCATCCAGATATCGCCTCCTCAGAGTATCCCTCACTGACACTGCCCCCTTCTAAACAGTCACTCCCTAACATCTTTATCTCCTTTGCTTTTCTTCGTAACCTCGTCATAACTTGAAGTTATATTACATATCTGTTTGTTAACTAGTTTAATTATTGTCTCCCACTAGAATGTAAGCTGAGTGAAGACATGGGTGCCATGCTCACTACTGTATCCCTAGGGTTAGAACAGTGCCTGTAACCTAGTAGAAATTCAGTAAATATTCAGGGGGAAAATGAATAACTGAATAAATAAACTAATAAGTGAATGAATAGCCCTAGCTGGTTTGGCTCAGTGGATAGAGCATCAGCCTGCAGACTGAAGGGTCCCGGGTTCGATTCCGGTCAAGGGCACGTGCTGGGGTTGCAAGCTCGATCGCCAGTATGGGGCGTGCAGGAGGCAGCCGATCAATGATTCTCTCTCATCATTGATGTTTCTATCTCTCTCTTCCTCTCCCTTCCTCTCTGGAATCAATAAAAATCTTTTTTTTTTAAGTGAATGATTAAATGAATGAACTTGTCTTTCCTAGCCCCTGGTGTTTGATTGTGCCAGGAATCTGCACCTCCAAAAATGAGCAAACACCCTTTGAAGGATGAGACTGAGGGGGCCTGCCTCCTGTGCTCTCCACCCCCACAGAGAACTTGCATCATACCCTCAGGTCCAAAGCCTGGATCTTGAAGAAGACACGCCCACACTGGAACATTCCACTTACAACTTTGATGAGCTCTCCATGCTCCTGCAGTTCCTAAATGTCACCAGTTCAGAATTTTTCACCCAGCCCAAATGCCCTTTGGCTCACCCTCCCCAGGCCTCCACACCTGCCTCTGAACTCTCTGCCTCCTGTACCTCTAACCCCACCACAGTCCTAAAAACCAATACCCACCTCCTCCCCCCACCCCCCACTATCTCATTCCTAGACTGGCTCCACCTGCATTGCCCCCTGCTCTGTTCTTCCTCCAAGCCCTTTACCATCCCAGGGAAACTAACTCCTCTGCATCAGGGACATATTCTGGGTTGGAGTGGCTGTAACATTGTTTGCAAACTGAGTCAAATTCTACTTAAGAATATGTGTCCTTATGTATACAAAAGGTTAAAAATTTTTAATTAATGTGCTGCTTAATGAACACTATTGTTAAGAAAGGATTATTGGATATTAACCTAATGTGAAAAACCGATCGAAAGGGTTCTCAATGCAAAGAAAGCAAGGAGTCAGCAGATGCAAGGGTGACCTACCATGGACTGACATCATTGTCTATGATCCCAGCACCTCTAATTTAAGAACCATTACCCTACAGAGAGATCACCTCACTTCACAACACAAGGGCCCCTTAGCTCACCCTGAGAATGAGGGTATTAGACAAAGGTCCAGGTTCAAGGGAACAAAGGACAGGGAACAGACATGCCCTTGAAAGCCCTGCCGCCCTGTGGATTGTCCCTTTTGTCTTCTGAGATTCACTCCTAAAATTTCACCAGGCCTAGGGCTGCATCACAAATTGTAGAGAGGGGTGCCCTAACCGGTTTGGCTCAGTGGATAGAGCGTAGGCCTGCGGACTGAAAGGTCCCAGGTTCGATTCCAGTCAAGGGCATGTACCTGGGTTGTGGGTACATCTCCAGTGGGGGGTGGTGCAGGAGGCAGCTGATCGATGTTTCTCTCTCATCAATGTTTCTAACTCTATCCCTCTCCCTTCCTCTCTGTAAAAAAATCAATAAAATATATATATTTTTAAAAATTATAGAGAGGGGGGAGCAAGGAGGTTCAGATGGAAGCAGACCTTGTCCTGGCCCCTTAAGTCTTTCTCTAGTTTGGCTGCATAGACAGAACCCCTGCAGCTTATATTCAAGTAACATAGTTCATTAGAGCTAGTTCTGAAACAGGATGACATGCCAAAGCCTTGTTAGTAATAATGTGCAATTCTCTGTTCTGACTGCCTGTGCACATGCAAATTCCACACCCTTGGAGGGTGCCTTCAGAAAAGCACTTAGGGGTTCATGGCCATCTCTCTTTCCTACACCAGAGACATGACTAACAGCACTCTGCCATCTCTCTCCAGGGCCTGGAGGCAGCTCCTTGGACCCCTGCTGCCGGCTGAGTCTTTGCTCCAAACTGAGAGAGGAGCTGGAACTCCAGAGCTGCCCCCACCTGACTCTAAACACCATCAGACCTCTAAAGAACTGCCTTCTGCCAAGCTCCTTGCCCAACTTCACCATCCTTTAAGGACACTGCTCATGCACCTTGTGTGGACCAGAACTCCAGCCATGTTCCTATAGAACCAGAGTCCCTCTCACCCACTGGCGCATTGCTGAAGCTTCAGCATGCCATGTAACTCAGCCCAACCAAGTTTATGAGAGAAAGCAGGGCTTGTTCTATCCTGCAAGCCCAGGATAGAACATCAATCACAACAAAGCTTGTGGTTAGGATTCCACAATGATTCAGCCACAAGGATAAATGGGCACCTCTTGTTTTGCCTGCCCAACGTTTTTCCTCATTGTTTAGAAGGAGCACTCAG
The DNA here is from genome assembly GCF_027574615.1 of Eptesicus fuscus. NCBI lineage: Eukaryota > Metazoa > Chordata > Mammalia > Chiroptera > Vespertilionidae > Eptesicus > Eptesicus fuscus. The sequence continues at coordinate 41,914,332 of NC_072475.1, forward strand.
ATTTTCCTTTGGGAACTATCCCTCCTCCAATATCAGTCTGGGGCGTTTAGATGGAGGTGGCCCCATTTCTTAGACCATGGATGAGCATGGTCCAAGTCACATATTATGCCTCCCGAGCCAAAGTGATTGAGTCATGTTTTGGCACAGGAAAAAGCTGGTCCAAGTGAGGCCACTTTTAGAACTTCCTCTGGAATTATTGGGAAAGAGAAGGTCTCTTCCCACTGGAATCGCTGAGCTGGGAGAAATAAAAGTCTAGAGCTGCTGAATCTCTTCCTGCCTCCATGTGTGAGGACCCTCCCTGGGAGAGAAATCAACACAGAGGAAAGTAGAGCCAAGATATGGAGAGACAAACTGAGTCCTGGTGACATTATTTGAATACAAGGATCCAGTTAGGCCTGAAACCAATACTCCTGGACATTTAAATTAAGTGAGCAAATAATTGTTTTAATTCTTAAACCAGTTTGATCTGAGTATCTGACATTTGTAATGCAGAATCCTGACTGGCACACCTGACAAGAGAAACCCTGAACAACAAATGGGCCTAAATGTCAAAGAAAAAGAAATGTTAAATGCCAGGAAAAGAAATGTTAAAATACTCTCAGTGTTGGCATATAAGGCCCTTCACAGTCTTGTCTGTCCCCTTCCCCTCCCATGAGTAGCTACACTGAACGACTAGCAATTTCCATCATGTGCCTCTGTTTACATCAACACCATTGGGCTCCAGATAGGTTTTTCTATGTATATTCTCTTGAGTCTATTTTTTAATGTGTCTCCTCTTATATTAGATTATAAAGCATCTGAAGGCAAGGGTTGTATTTTATTTCTCTCTTAATTCTTATTTACTGGACCACAGTACACACTTAATGTTTGTTGGATGGATGGATGGATGGATGGATGGATGGATGGATGAATGAATGGATAGATGGATGGATAGGTAACTACACATGCAGTGCAGTCCTGTACTTCAAGTAGGCCAAGCGGATTTGTTTATTTTACCCCACACTCTCCAATCACACATTTCTCCTCTAACTACCATGAGAATAAGTCATGAGGAGCTCCAAGACTGAGTGACCTGGAGCGAAGCATATGTTTATCCCAAGCCCTCCTGCCTGAGATTTTACATTATAAAACATGGGGTTGTTCTATACCTTAATTTGCTTTTGTGCATCTTCCACCTCCTTGCTGGAGATGAAACCTGGCTTCCCCTAACAAAACGCCACTTCCCTCACAGCCTCTTCAGTGATGTCTGGTCTGATTCTCACTTCCCACTAGGCAGGGAGCTGGGTCAGCATTGTGCTTACTGTCCACTCCCACATCCTGGCCAGGTTGTTGCCCCGGAAGCTCCTTATCACCGTCTTTTTCACCCCAGCCACGCCCCCAGGGTGGCTTCCTTATGACCTCCTGGTCATTCATTATCCAGAAGTCAAAGACCAGCCTCTGCTTAAAGATTTTTATGAGCATTCCCTGATTCTGACCACTTAGGAACGCGTGAACCTGCACAAGTCCCAATCCTCTCCCCCAAGTATTCAAATGTTGACACTTCCTCAGGCATAGATGTTATCCGTATTGTGATACATGTGTTCCAGACTTATCCCTCTGCCAGCTGCCACAGAGGAGTCTGGACTGGCAGGCCTGTTTTTTCATCCAGAGAAAAAGGGGAGGAAGACAGGAGATCCTCCAGCCAGGGAGGAATTTTAAAGCCAGAGGTGAAGAAGCAGCCACCAAGGTTGGCCTACATTCAGAGCTGCCCAGGCCAGGGCCTGCTACACTCACTAAGCCTTGCACCATAATGTCTCTATTTCTAATTGGTCCTATCAGACAGAACTTTTAATAATTTTAACCAAGATCTCAGATCACTTTCCTGCTTATAAACTCTTCCATGGCTTCCCACTGCCTATAAGATACATTTCAAACACTTCATCTTGACCCAACAAAATCTTTCAAGGTCTGACCCTACCCATTCCTCAGCTTTATTGGTCCAGACATATCCTTTACTCCAACCCTATTCTTCTGCTTCTGGTTCCCATGCTTACGTTGCATGATACCTTCCCAGATGTGTATTCTTTTGCCTGGAAAGCTGCCTGCCTTCTCTACCTCATTTGGTCTCTCCTGGCCAATGCCTATTCATCCCTTAAAACTCCACTCAGCTATTACCTCTTTCAGGAAGCCTTCTCTGACTGCTTTCTCCCCAGTCTGATTTAATAAGCAAAGCTCCATCGTAGCACTTATCACCTTTGACTGAAACACTGACTTATACCTGTCCTTCTCCACTAAGTGTCTGTGATTTCAAGGTCAAGCAGAAACCATAACTCATTCATCTTTGTAGACTCGGTACCTGGCATAGAGTAGGCACTTAATAAATTCATGTCAATGGAATGAGTACATGAATGGATAGATAAATGGAATTTCACTACCCCCACTCTACACTACAGTACTGAAAGCTTAATATTTTGTGTCACCCCCTCCATCCAGACATTTGCCCCTTAAGAGAGGTTATATATATGGCCCATTATTCCTCAATTAAAGGCCAAATCACTGGTGGTATTCTAAAGAAGTGTGTAAAGAGTGTAGGTTTTCATAGCAATTACTAAGAATCCTCTTCCTCTCCATCTCCAGTTAATTTGTTAATGAGATAGACATCTTCTGCCAACCCAGCCTGCTATCCTGAGCTTTGAGGATACTGCCAGTCACCTAGAACTTTGCTAAATTTCCTAATCTCCATTATCTTTGTCGTGTGTGTGTGTGTGTGTGTGTGTGTTATTCATTAACCACACCTTCCAGGAACCAGGAATTATTCATTGGACATCTGTCCTTCCCTTAATTCCCTAACACCAAAATGCCCTTGATATCCAGCTCCTTATAAGCCTGAACTTACTCTACATAAAACACATCATGATCTCTTTAAAAAAAACAAACATATTTTTATTGATTTCAGAGAGGAAGGGAGAAAGAGATAGAAACATCAATGATGAGGGTGAATCATGGATCGGCTGCCTCCTGCACGCACCCTACTGGGAATCGAGCCCACAACCCAAGCATGTGCCCTTGACCAGAATCGAACCCAGGACCCTTCAGTCCGCAGGCCAACGCTCTATCCACTGAGCCAAACCAGCTAGGGCCATCATGATCTCTTGAATGCCAGTCAGCTCTTACTCGTCCCTGGACCTAAATCATTATATGTAAACCTGCTGGTAGTTAATCTTATAGCCCATCAGAAAGAGCTATGATGCAATTTTTAGGTTGATTATGGGTTTTTTAAAATATATTTTTATTGTTGATAGTATTACAGATGTCTCCCATTTCCCCCTTTACCCCAACGCCTCCCAGTCCATGCCCACCCACCTCCCCAGATCTTCACTAGGGTTGATTGTGTTTTAAAGTCACAGAGTATCAACACTCCTTTAATTATTGTGGCTTTAAAGGTTTCCATAAAAAAGTTTAATGTAATAAAAGAATGCTTACCCTTAGCTGGCATAGAACATATAGGTTGCCTAAATAATATTCCTTCAAAGTAAAGGAGACTTATCTGTATACAGAAATAGCTTCTCCAAAAGAACTTAAGATGGCTTATACTAAAGCAGCAGAGGTATGATAAAATACAAAACAATAAGGTAAGAAATCAGTCCCAGCCCTCACCGGTTTGGCTCAGTAGATAGAGTGTCAGCCTGCGGACTAAAGGGTTTCAGGTTCGATTCCGGTTAAGGGCATGTACCTTGGTTGTGGGCACATCCCCAGTAGGTGTGCAAGAGGCAGCTGATCGATGTTGCTCTCTCATCGATGTTTTTAACTCTCTATCCCTCTCCCTTCCTCTCTGTAAAAAAATCAATAAAATATATTTTAGAAAAAAAAGAAATAAGGCCCAGCCATGGTGGCTTAGTGGTCGAGCATTGACCTATGAACCAGGAGGTCACAGTTCAGTTCCCAGCCAGAGCATTTGCCCAGGTTGCAGGCCCGATCCCCAGTCATGCAGGAGGCAGCCAATCAATGATTTTCTCTCATCATTGATGTTTCTATCTCTCTCTCCCTCTCCCTTCCTCTCTGAAATCAATAAAGATATTTTTTTAAAGATAAGAAATAAGTAATTAAAGTAGGAGGAGAATATAACACTGAAACCTAGGCTTAAAAAAAAAAAAAAAGCCAATACAATGAGCTTCCTGATAGCCAAAGCAAAACAGAAGTACAATAACTTGACTAATAAAAGAAAATAAACCAGGATTTGCTATCCCTCTTTAAAGATCATTTGTTTTCCTTTTGTCCAGTGCCTTCCCCTTCTGGGTAATATTCTGGTTCAAATGGCATACACACATACCCTCAAGTCTTTGGCCAAAGGTGAACTCTTGAATCAAGCTGGGCTGATCATTGTGCCCCACCTTCCTGGCACAATGATTGGTCTAGGATTGGGTAATTGAATGGAGCTGGGCCAATCGGAGTCTTTCCCAGGGGTTTCAAACTGAAGCTAGCCCTCCAGTTTCTCTCTGGAATCAAAGTCTCAGAGCTGCCAACAGGCAAACTCCCAAACATGTGGCAGATCCATCTGAGAAATGCCACCTGAAAGAGAAGCTGAGTGAAGGTGGAGAGAAAGCCCCTTACTGCATTCAAGGCCCTGGTTCCTCTTCCCCCTGGGCTCTGCTGCATCCTGGCCCTTCCTATGATTTGGTTATGTGGCCAGATATCTTCCTCTTTTGCCTGAGCTGATTTAAGTTGAGTTCCTATCCCTTACAACCAAAAGAATGCTGACTAATATAGAGTATTGGACAATGTGATCCTGGTGAGCTCCAAGGCAGTTTTACCAAAAGCACAGATGTTCTGCATTGGGCCAGCTTTTCCCAGGGACTGTTTGATGTTTACTATATTAGAATCTAGTTCTGTAAAGGCATTTTCATGTAGGGACGGTACATATCCATGCCCTTGATGCAGGGATAAAGCTCAGAACTTGATATATTAATGACAAAAGTATTTATCTGTTGTGTTTTAGTTGAGAGCTGCATGGAACATTATTCAAAAGAGGAGAAGACTGCCCTGGCTGGTTTTGTTCAGTAGGTAGAGCATCGGCTTGCATACTGAAGGGTCCCGGGTTCAATTCTGGTCAAGGGCACATGCCTGGGTTGTGGGCTCCATCCCCAGTGGGGAGTGTACAGGAGGCGGCTGATCAATGATACTCTCTCATCATTGATGTTTCTATCTCTCTCTCCCTCTTCCTTCCTCTCTGAAATCAATAAAAAAAAATTGAGAGAAAAAAAAGAGAAGACTAGATTTTCTGGTCTTAATTGAAAGAAGATTCACATGCCCTAGACACCAGGGATGCAGATGACAGAGATGACATTTTATTGAAAATTCGAAGGACCTGATTGCACTTCTACCCTGGGGCTGCGACCCCCACTGAGAATACCTTTTTTAGGATTGGAAGGCAGATCAAGGATCATAGATCTATAGTACTTACATATAACCACCTTAGTAGTTCTGCCAAAATGAAAATATTAAAATTATAAAATACAGAGCCCAATGCTAGAAGTACAAACAATAGTTCACTGGAGTTTGCCAGGCATACCAATTGTGGCAGTAGCAATTCTCAATACTTTTGCCATTATTGAGGTTTTTAATCCAGACCCAGATGGCCTTAACCCATTCTTGTTTTCCTTTACATTAATTCTATCACTTACACTTGCTGGCTCCTTTTTAGACACCTTACATATTATGGAGGAAAAACCCAAGGATTACAACATCTAAACACAGCTTAAGAATAACCTCTCACCCACATTACTGCCATCCAGTAATTGGTTAATCCTATCTAATAAAAGAGTAATATGCAAATTGACTGTACCCCTGCTATATCCACAAGCCATGCCAACCAGCCAATCAGGAGCGAGTATGCAAATTAACCCAACCAAGATGGCTACAGCCACACAGAGAGCAGGAGGGAGGCTTGGGTTGCCCCCGGCGATGGAGGAAGCCAAACTTTCCACACACCCTGGCTGGCCCAGGCCTCTGCTTAAGGCTACAAAGTTTCAATTATAGAAGATAAATAAATCCCAACAGAAATGGCTGCCACCACGGATCAAGCAGAAGGCTTAGCCCCTCTTCAGGCTACAAAGATTCAATTATAGAAGATAAATAAATTCCAGATACCGTATTTTCCGGCATATAAGACGACTGGGCATATAGAAGATTTTCCTGGGTTAAAAAGTCGTCTTATACACCGGAAAATACGGTACCAGGCCTCCGCTTGGGTCGCCGGGGGGCATGGCTGGCCTGCAAACCACCACAGGCCCCTAGCGCAAACCGCCCCATGCCCCCAGAGAACCCCCACCCTGATCCAGGACACCCTTCAGGGCAAACTAGCTGGCCCCCACCCATGTACCAGGCCTCTATCCTATCTAATAAAAGAGTAATATGTAGATTGACCATCACTCCAACACACAAGATGGCTGCCCCATATGGTCAAAGATCCTGCCCCCATGTGGACACAAGATGGCCCACAAGATGGCCAGCAGGAGAGGGCAGTTGGGAGGGACCAGGCCTGCAAGGGAGGGCAGTTGGGGGGGGAACCAGGCCTGCAGGGGAGGGCAGTTAAGGGTGACCAGGCCTGCAGGGGAGGGCAGTTAGGGGCAAACAGGCTGGCAGGGGAGCAGTTAGGCATCAATCAGACTGGCAGGGGAGTGGTTAGAAGGTGATCAGGCTGGCAGGCAAAATCGGTTAGGGGCAATCAGGAAGGCAGGCAGGCGAGCAGTTGGGAGCCAGCAGTCCTGGATTAATAGATTGTGTCCACAATACCCTCCCCATTCCTAGCCTCATGTTTTATTTTTGTAGCAAGTAATCAAAGTCCCCTCATCATATCCTCAGGGAACCAGACCCAGAGACAGGTACTGAGGTACACGGCAGGGACCAAGCCCAGGCAGGGATTTCAACATTGGCCGCAACAAAGGAGCTTACTATTGACTCAGACTCAGCCTAGAAGCTTTTATATTTATGTAAGAGAAGCCAGTCTTCAGTAAGACTGAGAGAAGCCTAAGGACCCCTCTTTTTATCACCAGGACTCCCCTCCCTCTGTCCACTCTGGGAATCATAACATGGTTGCTCTCACAGGTCAACATCATTTATGGAGTGTGTCATAGTCATCAGTGAGTTGCTGCCCCACCAAATGGAGAGAACCACTGGTTTAAACGGAGATCCTTTGGAAGGTGGCGCCCTCCAATGACTTTGATGTGGGGACCTGTTCAACATAGCACAAATGACAGCTTTATTAGTGGTTTTATAAAACATTTTTAAAACATTAATGAGTGATAAATCTATGCTTCCCTCAATTTTTCTGCCATGAACATATTTGGACTCCTTGGCATTTGGCTCTTTGAGATTTAAGGTATGTTATGAGCTACTTTCGAAGCTTTATTCACCCTCACCCTTTTCTCAGTCTCAACTCTACATATTTTCCCAACTTCCTCATTCCACTTGAAACTTTTAAATGAGCTCTCAAAGGGAACTACATCGTCTTTGTTTACTGCCACCATGGTTTTCATATGCAGCTAGATAATAGTTGGGCAGCAGGCCCAGAGAACATGTATAGGATGATGGAAGTGAGGAAGATTCTGGAGGGAAATGGAACTGGTGGATTTTCTGGTGCATTGGACCACGTGAAAGATTATTATGGAGAGGCTGTGAACAAATGACATCCCCAAAGCAAATGGAAAAAGTGAATTGTTAATTTCAGGAAAAGCAAAAGATTTACAAGAAGGGAAATGTAATCATATCACACAATTTGGCTCAACAGGAAACAATGTTTTTAAGGACATAATGTAAACTCTTAATACAAATTTATCAAAAAAGGTGATAACATTATATTGAGAGATTATAGAGAAGAAAAGTATATGGTAAAAGAATTAAGTGTAAGTGCTAAGTCCTTATTAGACATACTAGGAATTCATAAACATCTAACACTGAGAAATCAAGAAAGAGCAATATAAGCATATTTGGTAGAAATGTAAATTTAATATCAAAATAAACAGATAAATGTTGAAAATGGTAGGGTGTGGTGGGCAAGACTGGAGTAGAGGAGGTGAAGATAAATTTTTGTTTTTTATTATAAGCCTTTAAATACTATTTGACTCTGATAACTATTTGCATGTAATACTTTGATAAAAATAAATTTTAATTTTAAAAAATATGTGAATATTTGAAAGGCTACGAAGAGATAATTCACAGAAAAAGAACTTCTTTAAAATAAGAGAAATGCAAATTAAAACTAAATTGAAGTATTGTTTCTCATCAACTAAACTGGGGAAAAAATCCAAGTTTGAGGCCATCCTCTTTCGGCAAGGCTGTGGGGAGTATAAAATGATAGAACCGCGCAATAGCCACTAAGAATGCAAATGCATTTCTCTTTGATTCAGCAAACCCTCTTCTAGAAATGTACCCCAGACACTCTTGCGTGCCTATGAAATGACATGTGTAGAAGGTTATTCATTACAACACTGTTTGTAAAAGCAAAGGATTGAAAACAACCCAAGCGCCTGTCAGTAGGTGACTGGCTAAATAAAGTATGGTTCCATCACTTAGTGGGACATATTTATGTTCTCAATGAATAAAGATTTATTTTAAAAACCTACATAATTTTACAAGCAGCTTCCAGGCCCACCTCAGCTCCGAGGGCTGTCAGTCAGTGCCTCTCAGAAAAAGCAAACGCTCTGCCCTTTCAAAGGCTGAGCATAAAGGGAACTTGGCTCTCAACCCCTTTCAAAATCTTAGAAACAAAGCAAAACGGGCAGTGAGGCAATGTCAGAGTTAACGTCGGTCCAGGTTCAGATCCCTCTTGGCCCTTTGTTAACGGAGACACTCGGGCCTTGGTTCCTCATCTGTAAACGAGGGTGACATTCCCTCCCTCCCAGGGTTGTTGTGGGACAGTGTAGGGGGCCCCCGGGGGCCTGGCCCTCAATGAGTGCTCAACAACAGAAGTTGTTATTAATAGTAGTACCAGCAAAAGGAGTCCTGTCTCCAGGATTAATGTGTTCAGGAGAAGAGGACAATCATTTTGGAAATACCAAGATAAGAATCAAGGCACTGCGCTGAAGAAAAGAAGAGAAGGAATTTCCCTTCATGACCAGGCAGTTTTGGAAGAGACTCTTCAACCACAGAAAGAAACATGCGCCATGTGGGCACCTCCAGCTTCTCGTTGCCTCCACCTCCTCAGGGGACTGGCAGAGTCTTTCCTTCCCTAAGCAGCCTACACAGCAGGATGGGGAGGACTCACACACACACACCCTCTGTTTAGGATGAGAATCCCAAGGCTCAGAGAAGCCACTGATGTACTCGAGAGCACACAGCCAGCAGTCCTGTTCCACAGCCGGGAGGAACCGCTAATCGGGTACACATTTTAGGATAGCGTTTTCCAGCGATTCAAAAGAGAAAGCATAATTCTAAAAGTGAGTACTCGGGCCACAGAGCTAAGTTAACTCTCATTCACTTCTCAACAATGAGATCAATGTGAAAGCATATGGTCAATATTGGTGGTGGAGTAAGGAATGTGTTTATCATGTCAACCAATCGTTATAGCTGGGCCTATGCTTTACCTTTTATATGCTTCCTGTGGAATGAAGCCCAAAATTTAGTAGCAGTTTGTACTGGAGTAAAAACAAGTATTTCCAGAATGTGCCCAATCCCTGCTCCAACAACGACCAGACATGTAATACTGGGTTGCCATTTCCTCCTGGGTAAAAGGGCATATCAGCCACCTTCATCGTGCTGTTGCCAAAATAAAATCAGGTAACTGTCTGTCTGGCACTTAGCAAGCACCACTTCCCACAAGCCCAGCCCTCCACTTGCCTTGTCTACATATGGGGTTTAATCAGTTCCACAATAACCTCCTGACCCTGTTCTTTGAATTCCAAAGAAAAATATTCCCATAAGCATCTCAAAAAAAATATTTTTAAGAAAACACTTTGATGATATGTACAAAGGTAAATAGTTTTTCATTTCCTCAGCCAGAAACAAGAGTTAAGAACAATCTCTCTGAGAAGAATTATAAGGGTATTTCTTTTTCAAATTCCCCAAATATCTCTTCATCCATATTTCCTTTGGGGACCAGTTCCCACCATGTCTACATTAATCTGGATCTAGCTGTATCCACTGGGTTCCTGATTCTCCCCCATTCCTACCCTAGGCATTTGCTCATGGTAACCACTCAATAATTGGTTCTTGTTTCACCAAGCAGAATGAGGTGACAAATTTCCACAGAGTTACAGAGATAGTATATTGGTGCTATATACTAGGTGTGTGTGTCTCAGATTTCATTACCACAACAATCCCATCTTACAGACAACAAAACAGAAACTTAGAGCATTGAGTGACTTGCATCAAGTCCCATGGTCAGGAAGGAGCAGAGTGGCATGCAGCCCAGGCCTCCGAGTTTGTTGTAACTAGGAGCCTCTCTCTTCTAAAGCACCTTTTTAACAGCTTTCCCTTCTCACCCACCCCCTCAGCACAAACAGAAATCCCTAATTTTCAGCGAGTCATTTGAAAACTGCAAAGGAGGGGCCATATCCTTATCTCTACCTCTATTGGTGAAAAATACAACATTATGTTTCCAACATACTAGTCAGACCAAAGCGGGGAAAATCCCCATGACTTCAGTAATTTTCCATCCTTTGGAACAAGGACACATCACACAGAAGATTTACCAAAATATATAAACATTGCTTTTAAGTAATACTAATCTCTTAACATGGCTTAAATTCTAAAATCTAAGGTTGAATAGCTTTCTTTCTTGTATCTTGAATAGACACACAAGCCTAAATAGACATACAAACCATAAATTCAACAGCCAACTCGTTAGATTGGGCTCTCACATAAATACAGAGATTCCTGATAACTTGCACCCCAATTTAACCCTGGTCTGAGGCGTGCTGACCTGAAATAGTTGCTGGCCGCAGCAAGCACCACGCGGTGGCAGGAGAATTCCTGAATGTCCACACACAAGATGACATCTGTCAGAGCATTTTCCACTCGGAGGGTCTCCAGGCCATTCTGCAGAATTAAGGAGAGTCCCGTGTCGTCAAATTTTGCCTTATCACCATTTAAGATTTCTACCAGGTCTCCCCTTTTCTGGGAGGGTTCGTCTGCAGGAGGTGCCAGTGGCTCTTCCAAACTTTTCTCTACCACGTCGCCCATAGTCCAGATGCCCCTTTGTCCTGCCATCAACATCCAGACTGGAGAAGCGCCCAAGTTTCAGGCAGGTCACATTGCAGAAGCTGAGCGGATTTCCTGTGTAGGGCCCTGCACTTATCACCAGCTGTCACACATGCATAACAGGAAGTCTCGCACTTTCTCATCCTGTTACTACAAACGCCAATAATGTCTATTCTTCTTCCTTCTGTGAATATTCACAATTGTAGACGTTACTTAGGACGGGGTGTGTAGGAAGGGGCTCCGGGAGGGGAGGGGTGGCTTCTTAGAGTCAGCTTAGTGTTGTGCAGTTATTTTGGTCCACCTCCCCCCTCATATCCGTAAGCAGGAAGCCTCTGGTTCTGGTTATTACATTTGTGCTCCTGGTGCTTCTGTAACTCAAGCTGTCCATGAGGAGATGGGCAGGGGGCGCTCTACAGTTCTCCCCCACCATCCTCCCAGGCGTCTAAGGCCCCACGGTGAGCCCCACAGGGTCTCTTGGGAACCTTGGAAAACATGCTTATCTCTGGCATTCTCGTTTCTATCAGCACTGTACCTCTTCAGTCTTTGCCTTCCTCCCTGCTCAGGGGAAAACAATGTCACAGCAAATATCAACATTCCCCACCCCGCTTTCCAAAATGTCTGTTGTTTCAGATATGCGGGGCAGAGGAGTAGTCTCCAGAAACTCCATCCCCAGGGTCTTCTCTCACAGAAGACCAATCAGGATAAGTCTTCGGATTGCCTTAGCAAGTCTCTAACCAGCCTGATCTCACCCAGCATCTATTGGCCATGCATCTAGCAGTGGATCATGAAGCATTTCCATTACCTCTGCAGGTCTCCACTGAATAGTAATACTATCTTTTATTATTCAGCTTCCACTATATCCTAGGACAGTTTTAGAAGTTAGTGTATGTTAATCTTTGTAACAACCCACTGGGGGTAGATATGACTTTCCTCATTTTACAGCTAAGGAAACTGAAGCTCTGCTCCAGTGAGTGGCAGGGCCCCGTTTCATTGGGCTCCAAGGCCACTCTTTTCTCCGCCACCATCAGGCTCTCAGAGCTGCAACATCATGTTGACCCTAACTCCTGAGTCTCCCACGGAGAGAACTGCAAGGCCTGCCTGCCATGGCTGCACTATCCTGGTGCCTTGCTAAAGTGGCCTTACTGTCTCACTCCTGCTCTCACTCGCCTTCTAGATGTGGGGAGCACTACCAGGCCTCCTGATCCACAGGAGTTCGATCCTCTCACTGTCCTGCTCAGTGGTGACTGAGCCCGCTCCAGGAGTCCTGATTGTGCCTCAGCTCTTCTTCTCTCCCATAGATAGTTACTCTTAAAATCAGGATCTTTGGCCCTACCTGGTTTGGCTCAGTGAATAGAGCATTGGCCTGTGGACTGAAGGGTCCTGGGTTCAATTCTGGTCAAGGGCAATGCCCGGGTTGCGGGCTTAATCCCCAGTAGGGGGCGTTCAGGAGGCAACAGATCAATGATTCTCTCTCATCATTGATATTTCCATCTCTCTCTCCCTCTTCCTTCCTTTCTGAAATCAATAAAAATATATTTTTTAAAGGCACACATTCCCATTAATATATATTTTTTAAAAATCAGGGTCTTTGATATTCCCCCAAACTTGCTCTTTATTTAGAGCTCTGTCAATCAAGATGATTTGGGCTTCAATAACAGAGTATCCCATCAAAAGTGGGTCTCATGCCCGGCCAGCATGGCTCAATAGTTGAGCATCAACCTATCAACAGGAGGTCACAGTTTGATTCCAGGTCAGGGCATATGCCCGGGTTGCAGGCTCGATCCCCAGTGTGGGTCATGCAGGAAGCAGCCAATCAATGATTCTCTCTCATCATTGATGTTTCTCTCTTTCTTTCCCTCTCCCTTCCTCTCTGAAATCAATTATATATATACTCGAGGCCCGGTGCATGAAATTCGTGCACGGGGAGGGGGGGGCGGGTCCCTCAGCCTGGCCTGCACCCTCTCCAATCCATGACCCCTTGGGGGATGTCCGACTGCCTATTTAGGCCCGATCCTGGGATCGGGCCTAAACCGACAGTTGGACATCCCTCTTGCAATCCGGGACCGCTGGCTCCTTACCACTCACCTGCCTGCCTGCCTGATCATCCCTAACCACTCTGCCTGCCTGCCTGATCGCCCCTAACTGCTCTCCCCTGCCGACCTGATTGCCCCTGACTACCTCTGCCTCAGCCCCGCCAATGTGGCTTTGTCCAGAAGGATGTCCGGTCTAATTAGCATATTACCCTTTTATTAGTATAGATATTTTTTAAGTGGGTCTCACATTACAGGAAGCCAGACGTTTGGAGTCCCAAGTTGATCCAGAAGCCTAGTAATGCATCAAGGACACAATATTTTTTTTATCTTTCCATTCTATCACCCTCAATGTGATCCACTACTAGATGTATGACCAATAGGTGCTGGGTGAGATCAGTACCAAACACCATGTTTTCATACAACTAATCCAATCCAATATCAAGAAGTAAAAGAGCAGGTCTCTTCTCCTCCATCACTCTCTTTTTACCAGAGAGAAAATATTTCCTTAAATCCTCATCAGATTTCTAGGCTACTTGTCCACCTCACACCAAACACCTGGAAATATAAATGCAATACCATGATTGGCTTGAACCAAACTTGATTTGTCCACTGAGACTAGCCCACCTTCCCTAAGATCTAATAGCTGAATAAAATCAGGGTCTGTTAGCACAGAAGAGGGAAAAAGGCTGGTGTACAGTTAACCTCCTGTGCCTGCCACAAAGACATGCATAACCTTAACTCTCCCTGCAGGTCTTGGCTGGGAGGAACTCAAATTGTAAACAACATTGGCCATATTCAGCTCCACCCCAATCACCCAAAATAAAGCAAATTTTAAAATAAAACTTCAATTCTTTATTCATGATGAATCCGTTCCCTTCTTATTTTCCATATACTTTCCAAGCCCACCCATCCCATCCCCTGATACAAACAGATAACTGTTACCCTCCTCACAACCTCTCATTTCCTAGTAAGCAAGCACACACCTGTGGTATAAGATATTCACAATTACATTTTAGTGCAAAGGTAAAAAACACAATTGGATGGGCATTTATGTCAACCTGGATATGCTCTAAGATTCAGCATGACCTGGTAAATATTCTCTATAGCTACAGGCAAAATAATTGCTCTGTGAAAACTTTATTTTCCCTGCTAGGCAACAAAATGTACAAGCCATTGGCAAAAAGCTTTATTAATGAGAAAACTATTTAATTATATCTTACTAAGTTAGTTGGCTTTATGATGCTTATAAGCTGTAGATTCTGTCCCCATACAAGTGGATAGCTTTACTCAAGGAAAATCTTAATTCCTAAGGCCACGGATTGCCCCCTCTAACTCCAGTCAACTGTCTTCTCTAATACAAATTATAATGATAGAAACAAGCCTTAAGTCAGCCACAGAGGAAGAGCCACTGTTCCCTCATGTTAACTTATTGCTACAATGATCATCTATTGAGCATCAGCTGTGTTCCAGGAACTATGAGAGTCACTTTAGGAACACCAGTGCACTTAATCTTCCCACTAATCCAGTGCAATTGAGTGCTGTGATCTCTATTTCAGAGACAGGAAAGCAGATCAAATCACATAATTGTAGCACAAAATATCAGTGTCACATCCATATCCCCTTAGCCCACCCTGGAATTCAAAAGCATACAGTCCAAAAGCATCACTCTGCCTGAGAGCTTTCTCTGGCTATAAGAAAATGTCAGTTCACCAGAAGTGCTGAAGAGTTAATGCCCAACAGTGACCTTCAACTGTGGGCCAGGAGTTGGTAGATAAGTAGGCTAGCTTCCTTGTCTCTAGGTGGGACAATGAAGTGTGTTCTACACGGTCTGTCAGAGGACTCCCAGAATGCTGAACTCCAGTTGCCCATAGTAGTGACCCACTCATCCTCTCAGGGCTTCCCAACCTTTCCATCTCACTTCCCCACCCCATCACTGTGCTTCCCAAATAAACTACTTGCATCCAATTCTTGTCTTAAGGCCTGCTTGGGGGTGGGAGGTGGAGGTGCAAATTAAGGCACATAGCTACTCAGTGGCAGAATCAAGATTTGAACTCAGATCTGGCTAATTCTAAAACCCATGCTTTTCAGACCCCAACAGAATCCCAGTCCCAAGGAGGGACTTTCCCAGAAACACTCCAAGGCAACTGTGACTTTGATCCATCACAGTCAAGGGATTTATCTCTTTCCACCAACCTAGCAATGTCCAGTCAGCTCTGGCTACTGCTCTTTGCTGCACACCGTGATGCTCAAGGGGCTAATTCATCACTGACATAAGGACTTCACAAAGCCAACTAGACCATTGCCTGCCCTTCTAGTCACAATTTCAGTGGCACCAACGCATCACTAGCTGCCCCTGCAGTGCCTCTGGGCCTCTGCCTGCCACATTTGCCAGGGCACTCTGCCCTAAGCACCACCATTGCCTCTCTCCCAGAGAAGCAGAGGAACTCCCTTTTCCTTTTCTGATGTTAGTAGAAAGGTCAAAGGGGCTCATCTTGACATCCTTTATTTTCTGCTTCTCAGAATCTTTGAGTTGCTGCTCTTCCACACCCCCATATGGGGGCTATCACTACATATGGAATTAACACACTGTATGGGAGCCATCTATTGCCCTATACAAGCCAAACAAGTCCTCTATTCCCCTACACAGAAACCTCTCTTTCCTGATTCACAGTCTGTGAATAAGGGGGCAGTGAGAGATACTTCTGAAAGATTTATAAAATAATTCAGGAAGGTGGCTGGAAACAAGAATATTAATAAGTGTTTCCCAGTATACCAACAATAGCCAGTTAAAAATGTAATGGAAAAATAATGCTATTCACAATGGTAATAAAGCATATACAAATGCCTAGGAATAGCCTCAACAAGGAATGTAAGATAAAACTAACAAACTTTACTAAGAGATTTAAAACAAAAATTAAATAAATATACCAAATGGGAATATGCCAAATGGAAACAAAAGAACAAAACCTCGACTGTGACACACTTTCTCTCCATCCCAAACTATCACCAGTCTTTCACCAAATATATTTAAAATGAAAGTGTAGTATACATTACATGCATGAGTTAAGCTGTATGGTGTTTATAAGGGTATGTGTGCCTTATAATAATTCATTAAGCTATAGATTTTTATTTGTCATTTCCTATATCTATACTTTCACACAAAAAAAGGTAACAGTAATAATAGTAACAATAGTCACCATTTATTGAACATCTACCAGAAGCAAGAAGCAATGGCTTTGCCAACCATTAGCTCTTTTAATGCTTACAATAATCCTTTGAAGTAGGTATCACTGTTCTTCAACTTAAGCCTAAGGGGAACTGAGGCTAATACAGGGCTCATGGCTTGTTAAGGTCACACAGCTCACATATGGTCTTTCCTCTGCTCTTACTCAGCTCCTTCATCCAATGAGATGAAGTAGGATTCAAATCCCATTTGCTCTCTCCAAAGCCTGGTTCTTAACTGCAATGTTGTATTCTGTCACCGTGATGTTATAACTACATATTTTGTCTCTAAATACGCTCCAAGTGTTCTTGTCTTTGAGATGTGTTTATTCCCTTTGCCTACTGTCTGTCCCCTTCTCGCCTGATTACAGAACAATACATAGGTGTGGTACCACTTCAGTAAATTTGATGGGCACTACTAACATTTTGGACAAAATAATTCTTTGTTGGGGAAGAGGGGGCTGTCCTGTACATTGTAGGATGTTTAGCAGCATCTTTAGCCATTATCCACCAGATACAAGTAGCATCTTCCCTCAGTTGTGTTCATCAAAAATGTCACCAGACATTGCCAAATGCCCCCCAGGTGGCAAAATCATCCTGGTTGAGAAACACTGTCCTAGATATATATCTATGAAAATTGTTAAATTGTAGTTATCTCTTGGTAGGAACATTAGCAATGCTCTTATATCCTTTTTGCTTTAATGTATATTTTGAAGTCCATTTAAATTGTTTGTGGTGGGGATGGTGGGTAATGTTATGTTTTTCTTATTACAGAAGCAATGATGCTTACTGAAGATTTAGAAAATACTAAGCAAAAAGGAGAGTCCAGACTGCCATCTCCCAGAAATACCTAGTGTTGGGATTTATAAAAACAATATTAGTCATCTTCAATGGCACTAATGCCATGAAACTTTTCCTGACATCCCAGCTGTATATTCTCTCTCGTTTCCCTATATTCTCACCTTTCTTAAGGCATGAATGAATATTTCTTGATGGTGGAGCTGATTTCTTTAGAGAAGGAAGGTGCCTCCCATGTGCAGGGTGACCAACCATCCTGGTTTGCCCAGATTGGGGGGTTTCCCGGGATGCTGAACTTTCTGGGCTAAAACTGGGATTCAGACAATTTGGCCACCCTATTTCTATGTCCTCCATGTGCCAAACACCTTGCCTATCATAGGTATTAAATAACATTTGCCCAATTAGTGTTAGAAAAGAGAAATTAATAACAATGTCCTTTGATGGGAAGGAATAGTCCTGTCTTCCCCTCATCTCATTCCCACCCCATCTTTTCACACCTACATTTCCATTTCTTGAGTACTTACTCAGCATCCTCTGAGCTAAATTCTATGTATATTGGGAGCTATGAACAAGTCACATGTTGACACTTGTGGTTTCAACCCTCGCAGTTCTTTGGAAGATAATTACCCATGAATGTTTTCATGTTTCTGCATGTTTTGGGGTTTTCTGAGCAAAGAGCACTGGCACACTTGGCTAAAGGGAGAGTAAATAAATAAATAAATAAAAAACATGCCTCAGAGGTCAGAGATAGTGTATTGCTCCAATGACATTTAGGAACTTACTTCTCCCTGAAGCTATTTGCTTGCATTGCATGGTAATAAAGGAAAAGTAGAGATTAAAGATTGTCCACTCCTTTCCCTAGTAAGGATTTGTTTACATTCCAGAATAAAGGTGTGCCTCTCTCTCTCTTTCACTCTCTCTCTCTCTAAAGAAAAAAAAAAAAAAATCAACGGAAAAAATATCCTCAAGTGAGGATTTTATAAAGGAGCACATGCTGATTTAAGTGGGGAGGCCAGACACCAAAACCTGAGTGCAGGGCCAAATCAAGGCCACCCATTTCATTAGTTAATGTAGAGGCTATTAATTTTAAAAGATCTGTGTCAAGGCTTTGTTTTCTCTAATAAATTCCACATACAACACACTCTTTTCATTTTTAGTCCACATAACAAAAGGCTTGTCATACATGGGTTATAGTTTTTCAAAACTTTCTATTCAGGGCCAGCTAGCCTGGTCCCTGAGCACCCCCTGGAATGTCCTCTACAGATCTGAATTTAAGGGAAGCCAGGTGTTCCCAGATCTCCACCAGATGGTTCTGAGCAATCGCTCTCTGAAATAACGTCCACAAAACAGGGAGTCAAAATTTGGAAGTGCCTTCTGGGAGGCAGCCAACCAAACCTGATGCAAGCCCTCAGGTGGTCCCAGGGGCCAATGGAGATAACCACTAACAAAAGCTAAAACTGACCCCCAACAAATGAAGAAATCAGGGAATCTCGTCCTTAATGCACTACACCTCACCCATATATTTATTTACATTTCCTTTTTAAAATAACTTTTGTTATGTTTCTATGATTATAAACAACTAGAGGCCCAATGAATGAATTCATGCACATTTAAAAGAAATTAATTAGAAGAAATATTTTAATATCACTATTCATCCTTTCTCTATAATAGAAGTGTCAACCAAATTCACAATCAACAATGACAGATGGAAAGACACACGTGCAATTGGCGCCAGTGAGAGCTTTATATATATAGATAAACTTGCTTAATTAGACCTGCTTTCTGATTTAGCTAAACTTTTTCCAGCCCAGTGAAGCACCCCAACTTCTCTTTCAGGTAATTGTCAGCAACACAGCAGTAAATATCAACACGAAGCAGATTATTATTGTAGATCACTCAGGGAAAACAAAGGGTGAAATATTTAACTGTAGCAGTGTTTGACTGTTCTGTGCAATGAGAAAACCTGAAGTCATTTTCAAGTTTTACCATTTCTTCTTTTCAGTCAGGTCAAGTTTCTAAACTTTCTAAATCTCCGTTTTCCGGCTAATGAAAAGAAAATAGGATTCTACCAAGTCTCCTATATACCTACTCCAGGACTTCTTGTGAGGATCAAATGAGATGAGGCACGTGAAAACGCGTCACAGACATTTGGTTAAACTGTAAACTGTTTGCACCTGGCTATTAAGGGCTCTGGTGGCAGCCCTCAGGTTTGGCCTTCAGAGAAGAATGTTAGTGTGGGAAGAAGTTGGAGGTGCAAGGCAAAATTCCAAGTCTAGAAGAACAGTAATATCAACCATGGTACCCAGAGGACTAAGGACCAGAGATGGGCATACGGTTAGTTGATTGTGGTTTATTGAAAGGATTTTACAAACAGGTCAATGCCTCAGTTTCTTTATCTGTAAATTAGAATGTAATAATACTATCTACCTCAATCTATTGTAAAGAGGGGGGAAATGAGTGAATATATGTGAAGCCTCTGGGACAATGCTTGGCATATATTAAGCCCTATGTAAGCATTAGCTATTATTATTCAAACCTTTCTGTAAAAAAGAAAGTATGTGTATTTCAGTCTAAATCTGGCTTCTGGCTTCAGACCCAAAACTCCTTCATTACAATGGCCTTTGTTAGTATCTACAAGCTGTCAATTGTTCCATGTTATCTTGAATCCTTTCAAAATAGTTAGTGTAGAGGGGCCCACAGACCACCGTGTCCCCAGAGAAATGAACATTCCCATCACCCCACCCTGTGTATCAGAAATATTATTCTACTCAGAGTCACAGCAGTTCATAGAAGAATTTATCTATCTGAGAAAATCTTCCCAAAAGTAACCTAGATTAGAGAGGCAATTTGAAAGATATATTAATATGTTGTGTATATATATATGATTAGTATAAAGAGTATCATTAAATGCTATGTGCTCTATCCCATCCTATTTCCTTTTATCCTGATAACTTGGAAAATGGATTACTTTTCTCTTTTTACAATTGAGGAAACCAAGACTCAAAGCTGAAGTTGGGTGCTTTGTGCCAGGTCACACTAGCTGTATTGGATACGTCAGTGATAGTATCTGATTTGCCCATGCCCTATTCTAATGATAAGTTCCCAGCCCACATCCCCTATCCTTCAGGGAACCATGTTTGGTACTTCATGACTCTGCTGCTCCCCTTGTTAAATGGACTAGAATGAGTGCTCCCAGCCAAGGACAGTCAAGCAGAGAGAGAGAGATTAACTCAAGGACACATACAGCTGGCTCAAAAGATCACATGGGACAGTTAGCCATTTGAGAGCATAAGTAGGAGGCAAAAGGATGCATCAAGAGACACCATGAAATAGAGTCAGAACCAGAAAATAAAAATTGTGCCCTAGCTGGCTTGGCTTAGCAGATATAGCCCGTCCGCCTGTGGACTGAAGGGTTCCAGGTTTGATTCCAGTCAAGGGCACATGCCTGGGTTGCTGGCTCGATCCCCAGTAGGGGGCGTGCAGAAGGCAGCCAATCAATGATTCTTATCATTGATGTTTCTATCTCCCTTCCTCTCTGAAATCAATAAAAACATTAAAAATAATTATTATTATAAAAGTAAAAAGCAAAAAT
This sequence comes from Eptesicus fuscus, assembly GCF_027574615.1. Taxonomy (NCBI): domain Eukaryota; kingdom Metazoa; phylum Chordata; class Mammalia; order Chiroptera; family Vespertilionidae; genus Eptesicus; species Eptesicus fuscus. The sequence continues at coordinate 41,935,152 of NC_072475.1, forward strand.
TGTAAGTGAGCAGAGGGACCTGGAAGGTAAAAAGAAGGCTGAAGCCAACATGTAGACAGGTCACCCTGAGACTGGATGGAGAACCAGGGGCTCCTGTTGCTGAAGATTTGTGGCCCCTCTGAATCTGGACCCACTCTCTAGCTCTAGTTAGGGCTCTGTTCTTGGGTTTCAGAGAGATGACTGCCTAGATCCCACTTTTCTTCAAGTGGCTTGATTGAGACTTTCTTACATCTAAATGGGCCTCACTGGAATAGAAGTAGCGCAGTATCATAAAGCTCATCTGTCTGACCCCACATATTAACCACGGTACTGCCCTTCCTCCACAGACCAGGCATGTAACCAGGTGCAGAGATGGGTCCTGAAAAAGGATCAGATACCATAGCTTCAGGCATTGCTAAGTCGGGTCTGCTATCCATATCCAATTCTAAAATGAACCTTCAAAATGAAGAGTCAGAGAGTAAGTTGGAAACGGCAACAATTCTAAAGAGTGGGTTTTGTTAAGAAGAACAGCCCCCAAATGTTCACTTATTGCTAAGTGAGGGGGAAATGCTGTAACATGGTAGGTACAGAATGCTCCCGTTTTTGCAAATATGAGTGTATATAAACAACCAGAAAGAAAGGCACTCACTCACTCATCAAATGTCTAATGAGTATGTTCTAGGTGCTCAGGGTATAATGGAAAGTAAAAAGTGACACAGTTACTCCCATCAGGAGTTTTCGGTCTAGTGAGGAGACCAACATTAATAGACAGCCTGTGATTGCAAACCAGGGCCTTTGTGCTGAAGGAGTTTTTGGTCTGAAACCAGAAGCCAGATTTAGACTGCAACACCCATACTTTCTTTTTTATAGAAAGGCTTGGATAATCATCGCTAATCTTACCTTGCTGTCACTCTAAATGCTATGGGGGAGAGGCACCTGGGGGAGAACCTTTACCAGGGGCAATTTTCCTTGGCTGGGAAAGTCGGCAAAGGCTTCTCTGATGACAGAGCTGTAATGGATGAGGATGTAGTACCTGCATGAAGACATCCCGGCAGAGGCTGCAGCAGGGGCAAAGCCCAGTGTAGGAGGGACCACCGCACGTATAAGGAATTGAAAGAAGGCCATGTGGTTGGAGTAAAGAAAGTTGGGCAGAGATTGGTGTGGGTTGGGGCTGGAGAGGTAGGCAGGGCCAGATCACCCAGGGCCTTACAGACCAGGTTAAGGAGTTTTGTCTTTACCACTGAGAGGCCGGGGGAGCAAGTGAGGGTGGGGTTTGGAAGATATAAATAGATTTGCACTTTGAACATATCTGTCTCTGCATGCAGAACAGATCACTAAGGGACCAGCACACAAGAGCTAGAAGAGAAGGGGGCCAGTGTGGAATCTGTCACAGTGATCCAGATGGCATATGGTGGCAGCATGGACTAGGGAGCAGTGCTGGGGACAGAATCAAGCAGATGAATTTGAAGCATATGTGAAAGTTAAAATCAATAGGATTTGGTGATGGGTTGCACATTCCCTTTCTTCATAAAGGAAAAGGAATTTTCAAGAATGGTCTAGGTTTCTAGTGTGAACAGCTGGATGAATGGAGGTATCAACATGCTAATATAGGGAACACTAGGAAGGAAGCAGGTTAGGGGGAGAAGAGGATGAGTTTAATCTTGGTCATGCTGAGTCTGGAGTCTGAAACATTCAAGATATAGGTGCTCGCAGGTGAGATATTTGTACACAGTCTGGAGCTCAAAGAAGTTTGTGTTGGGGATATTAATTCTTTAAATATGTTTTCATTTATATTTACAAAGAGAGCAAGGGAGAGGGGTAGAGAGATAGAAACATCAATGAGAGAGAAACATTGATCGGCTGACCACTGCATGCCCCCTATTGGGGATGGAGCCTGCAACCCAGGCATTTGCCCTGACTGGAATCGAACCCGGTGACCTCTTGGTTCCTGGGTCGTCGCTTAAACTCTGAGCCACACAGGCAGGACTGGAAATAGTAATTGATATACATAGCAAAATTTTAAAAGTGGTTATTTCAAGCTTTTGTAAAGTTTTCAGCAATGAACAATATTTTTTACCAAATAGAGTTATTCAAAAAAGTAAAATGTCCCTGTGTTTGTAACAAGGGAGAGTACTCTATTTACCATAGCCCGCATTAGTAACCTCACAGGAATTTTCCTAGAGTAGGGGAAAGCCCAATTAGTTTAATGCTAATATCTCTTTGGCAACACCATGCTTCTTTCACACGGGACTACACAGATCCAGACATCTTCCAAATTGTAACCTGGTGTCCTGAGCAGACAAATGCAACAGGAGAGGGTCCACTGTGCGTGTGGATGGACAAGTTTGGATCCAGGTGTCTCCCTGATAATTGAGGTGTTTTAAGGAGCCCAACAAACAGCAAATCTTGGAGATGAACCAGTTGAGAATAGAAAGAATTAGGAGATGAGGACCTAATGATGAGGACCTAAATTGGAGAGTCTAACTGTTTAATCAACGTATTACCCACCCAGTCATGGCAACCCTGTGAACCAGGGCTGGCCCCCACCTCCACCTCATGTTCAGAGGAGCAAAGCAGAGAGCACTGGAGCCATACACACACAGTTTCAATTTCCTAATTCACCATTTTCCCTGGGGCAGAATGAGGAGGGATGTAAGGATAGAGAAAGACCAGGAGAGTAGGGCTAATGCAAGAAAACATCGAAAGTAGGAGGCAGCATTCACACTCACCAATGCTCACTGTGAGTTCATGCATTTAGCATCAGGTTTATAAATCAAGCTCTCTCACATGCAAGAAAACTATGCTGTCCCCTGTACATTTGGACAGAGTCTGAGTCCCTAGTGACTAGCAACAAGTCAACACTAGCTGGTTTTTGCAGAAACTGAATTTATTAGCACAATACAGGGTTTGTAATTCTTATTTGGGTCCCGGATTTAAAAAGAAAAACAACACCCATATTTATATTCATAGCAGCCTTATTCACAATAGTCAAAAGGTGAAAGCAACCTAAGAGTCCATTGACAGATGAATGAATAAACGAAATGAGGTTTGTACATAGAATAGAACATTAATCTGCCTTAAAAATGAAGGAAATCCTGCCATGTGCTACAACATGGGTGAATTTAAATACAACATGGATGAGGAAATTAAGCTAAGTGAAATAAGCCAGTCATTAAAAGATAAATGCTGTGTGGTTCTACTTGGAGGTACTTAGAAGAGTCAAATGCATAGAGACAGAAGTAGAATAGTGGTTGCCAGAGCCTGGGAAGAGGGGAAATGAGAAGTCACAGTTTAATGGGTAAAGATGAGAAGAGTTCTGGATATTGGTTGCACAACAATGTGAATATACTTAAAATTACTGAATTCTTCACTTAAAAATGCTTAGCATGGTTTAGCAAAAAGACAGCAACAACAACAAAAACAGCTAAAAATGGGGAGAGGGTTTTTCTTTTTAGTTTTAACACATTGGGAATATTGGGCACAGGGTATTCCAGAGTTCCAAAAGTATTAACATCAAATGTGACATGTTTCAAAATATCCTTAGATGAAATGGTATTAAATATGGACTGGGTTTGAAATAGAAAATTAATCAAAGTTCAGTCCTGGGATATTTAAAATAATCTAAGACATTTTCCATGTATGTGTGGATTAATCTAGCATGAAGTGAATTGGAAGGTTTAATTACATTGCCAAAAATGTGGCTATAAAAGACATTCTAAGGACTAACGTGTCAATATAAGAAGATTACATTTCTCCCATGTGATACTGGCATTGTGGTCGTGTAGGAGAGAGTTGTTCTCAAGGAACATGTGCTGTTTTAGGGGTGAAGCATCATTATACCTGCCACTTACTTTCAATGATTCAGCAAAGAAAAGTATCTATAAAAATAAAAGCATAATATACAAATCGATCAAATGGCCCAACAGCAGAATGACTATCCGGACGACCACACTATGACACCCACTCGCGACAGGCCAGTCAAGGCATGTGTGATGTGATTGTTCGGGGGCCCGGCCATTGCCCCATGATCGCCCCACAGAGGGAGACCCAGGCTACCTGGCTGGCAGCGCTGTGGTGGGTGGGCGGGGCCTCCCAATGTGGGGTGATGGATGGCGGGGCTCCCGGGCTGTGAGAGGGTGCGGGCCAGGCTGAGGGACACCCCCACTCCAGTGCACAAATTTTGTGCATCGGGCCTCTAGTTTTCTACAAAGAAAGAGGTAAAGCAAAGAGTATATGGGAGCTCACTATACTATTCTTTTATGTGTTGTTGTTTTTATATATACATATATTCTTTTTATTTCAGACAGGAAGGGAGAGGGAGAAAGAGATGGAAACATCAATGATGAGAGAGAATCATTGATCGGCTGCCTCCCGCGTGCCCCACATTGTGATTGAGCTCGCAACGTGCCCCGACGAGGAATCATACCATGACCTCCTGATTCATTGGTCGGCACTCAACCACTGAGCCACGCCAGCAAGGCATATTCTTTTACGTTTTAAATTTAAAATGCTGGGGGATTTATGGGGAGCACAAACTCTCTAGCTTGGACAGAGGCTTGGAAGATGAAGCCAAGAACAGGCTGAAAATCACTCTGAAGGATCAGCCTGGTCAGGACGCCACTTTCCTGAGTAGAAGAAGCTGCAGCTTGCACTGCTGGCATTGCTAGTACAGGCCACTGCAATACCCATGCCATTGCCGCCCCTCCCCGGGGCCTCAATCTTACAACAACCTCCAATTGAGTAAATAAATCCAATAGAGGTGGTCACCTCTGGGTGATCCATTAGAATTAAAGTGTAAAACTTCATCAGCTGAGAATAAGACCAAGACGGGGACTTCCAATCAATCTCATTCTGAAGCAGCCAGGTGGACCTTCTTACCCTTAAGACACTTCATCCAGAGTAAAGAGATGTGATCAAGTCTGTTTGAAATTTCAAGCTATAGAATTTCAATACACCTTTACTTTTTTAAATATATTTTTTATTGATTTCAGAGAGGAAGGGAGAGGCAGAGAGAGATAGAATCATCAATGATGAGAGAGAATCAGTGATCACCTGCTTCCTGCACACCCCATACTGGGGACCGAGCCCACAACCCAGGCTTATGCCCTGACCGGGAATCAAACTATGACCTCCTGGTTCATAGGTCAACCACTGAGCCATGCCAGCTGGGCATCAATACATCTTTAGATGAGAACTGAAAAACATAAAAACATTGGGTTAAAAAAAATCTATTTTTTCTTCATCACCATTTCCAGAGAAGCTTTTCTGTATATCCATGGGTGTATCGCCCAAATTATGCAGAGATTCCTAAATTAACCTGAGTTCTTCTAGACCAGTGGTTCTCAACCTTTCTAATGCCGCGATCCTTTAATACAGTTCCTCATGTTGTGGTGACCCCCAATCATAAAAATTATTTTCATTGCTACTTCATAACTGTAATTTTGCTACTGTTATGAATTGTAATGTAAATATCTGTGTTTTCCAATGGTCCTAGGCTCTACAGCAGCCCACAGGTTGAGAACCGCTAGCAGGGTTGCCTAAGACCATCGGAAAACACAGATATTTACATTATGATTCATTAACAGTAGCAAAATTAGTTATGAAGTAGCAACGAAAATAATTTTATGGTTGGGGTCACCACAACATGAGGAACTGTATTAAAGGGTCACGGCATTAGAAAGGTTGAGAATCACTGTTCTAGACTAACATGCTAGAAACTTGATACAATAAATATAATCCAATAGCTCTGATCGTTTATGAGTCCTTAAAAATATGTAGAAACATTTTGCACATTTCAAAGCCATTTAAGAAGGACTTTCAGATGATCTCTTGTTTGGGTTAACAGCACTGCTGCTCTGCATTGAGGATGTACATAAATGAAAAGAGAAAATAGTGTTAAGAGATACCCTATGTAACCAATAGTCTACCCATAACATAGTTCACCACATTAACCCTTCCAGGTCCAAATACGGCAAGAGATGTTGAAGGGGCCGGCACTTCAAAATAAAACTCCCTGCTTACTTCTGAATTGCATTGCCACTTTGCAAATTGTCTCCTTCAGCATGGTGTGTGAGAAGGTGAAGGTGTATTAGCTAATTCAAACTGGGAGCTGAAAACCTTAGCCATTGCTTTCTCAGAGGGATAATGGAGATTTTAATGCTTATACCTAGAGAATGGAGAGAGTCAGGAGGTCCATCACCCTATTCTCAGGGTCTAGGGCTCTGCTTGAGCAGGAAAGCAGAAGACCATCGGAAAGGGCCAAACTCCAGAGTCAGAGAGAGCTGAATTTTAACCCCAGTTATTGCAGTTCCCACAGTGTTGGGCAATTTGCTTAACTTTGCCGATCCTTAGTCTCTTCATCTACAAGATGGATTATCCATTTCATGGCATTGCTGCAGTTATTAAATGAGAACTCATTATGTAAAGTCCTTAGCACCACACCTGACATACAGAAGTGGAAAAAAATAAAAAAGCAACTATTATTAAATAACGAAAGTTTCAAACTCTACAGAAAAAAAAAAAAACACAACAGAGACATAAATTCCCTCTAGACGTGAGAACCATTTTGGCCACTGACTGACTGACTGACATGTAAATCATGTCTAACCCTCTCAAAATAACCCACCCTAATGGAAAGTCATTTCTATGTCTAAATTAGCCATAGTTCACCCTTTCATCAGGTTGCCCCTTTCTCTGCGAGCTCTGTCTTGGGCCATTGACTGGTTCAAGATGAAACTAATGATGGGGAATTGAAACAAAGCCCTTTTCCAAAATTTGTTTAAATTTAATGAGTATTATTAAATGCCAAGCATGGACCAGCCACAGTTCTGGACACTAGGAGATACAAGGTGACAAAATGCACTCCCAGCCCTGCCCTCAGGGAACTTTCGATGTAACGAGGCCAACAAGTGAACAGAAAAACTCTGAAAAGAATGTGGAGCATGCAGGCTATTATCTATATATATAAAAGCCTAAGCAACTGTTATGACTGGATGACCAGACTACCGTCTGGTAGCTATGACACACACTGACCACCAGGGGGCAGATGTTCAATGCAGGCGCTGCCCCCCTGGTGGTCAGTGCACTCCCACAGCCAACCTCCCATGGCCGACCACCTCTCACGGTCCCTCCCCCTGGCTGGCCAGCCCCAATTGGCCCCAATCGGAACTGGGCAAGAGGGCCCCAATTGGCCCTGATCACCTGCCAGGCCGAGGGACCCCACCCATTCATGAATTCATGCACTGGGTCTCTAGTGAGAAAATAAGGCTCCTGGAATTATATGGAGCCTTTTAGACCCACTCTTCATATGTTTTTAACATTTTATTCTGTTCTTCAGCTGAGTTATTTTCCTTAACAATTGAACAGTCAGCAAACAGGCTTAAGTCCAACATATAGCCAAGTGAGAAAACAAAATCCACCTCTCTCAGTTTTCTTACAAGTTGCCATCTTTGTCTCCATTGTGCTGAGTTTGGGATTTTGTGGTTCTTGTCCATCAGAGGAAGGATACCTAATACAGTCTGGACAAGGCTATGCTGGATAGGATCTCTCTGCCAAATTGGGGACTAAGGCCTTCAACAAATGAATTTTGTGAAGACACAATTCAGTCCATAGCATTCTGCCCCTGGCCCCCCAAAATCCATGTCCTTATTGCATATAAAATATATTCATTTCATCCCAACAGCCCCAAATCTTAACTCAAACAGCTCTAAAGTCTGAAGTCCAAACTGTCATCTAACATCTAAATCAGATGTAGGTGAGACTAGAAGTATGATTCATTCTGAGGCAAAATTCCTCTCTGGCTGTGAACTATGAAACCAGATAAGTCATATGTTGCTAAAATAGAATGGTAGGACAGGCATAGGAGGGACATCCCCATTCCACGAGGGGAAAAATGGAAAAGAAGGAAAGGGTGATAGGTCCCAAGCAAGTCCAAAACCTAGCAAGACAAACTCCAAAGATCTTAAGGTTTGAGAACAATCCTTTTTGGTTAATGCCCCACCTTCCAGACCCAGAGCTATCTCGTTGTGCAGCTCTGCCAGGCCAGGGTCAGCCCCAAGCCTCTGCAAGTGGCAAATCCGCCCCTAAGGCTCCAGTTATTTTAACAGAGAATTTAATATAGAGAATGTTTAACTAGATAATTTTAAAAAATGGTCAACTAAGTAACTCGAAAGGCAGAAAGGGCATTAAAGCTACCACAGAGGTGGCAAGAGCAGGAAGTGGTTCATAGGGCTGGGGGAACAGAGGGGAGAGGTTAGGATTATTAACTTTTAGAAGCTTGGAGGAGAGTCCCAATGGATTAGGACCCGGATTTCTGGAGAGGTGCCCACCAGCTGTGCCGGTGTCTCTGCCAGGATGCAATGAGGTTGGCTTTGCAAGTTGGTAAAACCTCGAACTGAATTGAACTGAATGTTATTTACTAGGGCTGCCATAACAAAGTACCACAGGCTGGGTACCCAAACAACAGAAATTTATTGTCTCACAGTTCTCCTGGCCAGAAGTCCAAAATCCAGATGTCAGCAGGATTGGTTCCTTCTGAAGGCTGCGAAGGAAGACTTTTTCCAGGCCTCTGTACTTGGCTTATAGATGGTTGTCTTCTCCCTACGTCTGTTCACCTTGTCTTCCCTCTGTGCGTATCTCAGTGCCCAAATCTCCTCTTCTTACAAGGACATCAGTCATAATGGATTAGGGCCCACCCTTAGGACCTCATGTTAAATTGATGACCTCTGTAAAGACCCTATCTCCAAAGACCCTGACTCTCACATTCTGAGGTACTAGGGGTTAGGATACAGTATATGAATTTTAGGGGGACACAATTTAACCCATAACAAGCTGCTTCTGGAATGTACTGGCTCTGCTGGAGTGAAGAAGCAACATTGCTGGGTCCTGAAGACAGGAGCAGGAAGCCAACCTGCTCCTCACCTAGCCCTGAGACCTCCCTCGAATGTCCCTTATAGACAGAGCCTAAACAGAAGCCGCTCGCAAAGGAAAAGTGTGGCTTGTAGAGTCCCAGCCCCTGCATCGCAAAGCAGAATATGTAAGAGTGGGTTTTGAAGCTGAGAGACAATAGTTTACTAACTGGCACGGTTCTGAATAATTGTTAGTTATTCTTATTAATCACCAGCTTTTATTTTCACTTTCCACACAGTTTTATAAATAATAAGGGAAAGTTGCATTAAAATGCCTAGTTGAACAAACACACTGGCTATGCTACTGAGGCTGTACGGACGGCTGGTGGGCTGGAACATCACCATGCCACAGCTCACGTTCACTTGTCCACTGATGCCCAGCAGTGTGCCTGGGGCCTTCAGAACTGACCTATGGGAGGCCAATGTGTGAAATGCATGGTGCATAAGAAAACTGAAAATTTGAAAGTCAAGTTGTCAGCAAGTGTTATCTCCATTTATAGCTCCAAAGATGAACATTCAAACGGAAAGGTTGTTTGCCCAAGATCACACAGCTAACAAGCGGCAGAGCCTGGATTTAAACTGAGGTCTGATTCTCTGTGCCTCAATTTCCTCATCTGCCAAATCAAGAATAAAGTACCAAAAAAAAAAAAAAAAGAATAAAGTACCTACCCAATAGAGCTGTTATGAGGATTAAATGAGTTAATATGTGTGCTCAGGATACAGCTTGGCTTGTAGTAAGAGCTCAACAAATGTTGACCAAGTCTGGGGCTTTTTCTCCCATAGCAGGCTGTCCCATTGTAGACACTGGTTGTCAAACTGAAGTGTATAGAGGATAGAACTGCAAAGAATGGAGATGGGGTTGGAAACAAAATTCCTTTAAATTTTATCATCATAATGTGTTTGCTATCAAATCTTTCTTATGGTGGTCATCTCTTTTGGACTCCCCAGGAACTACAGACAAGCATCTATTGAGCACCATCCACATGGTAATTTCTGAGACAGAGACCGTCCTATCTCAAGTGTGTCATCATCTCCTCGAGGACTTAGACAAACAAAGACAACCCCGAATAAAGGTTACGCTGGAGGACATCTAGTATGGGAGCCTATAACTCAGAAACCTGATGTGGACTTGAGAAAGTTAGAGAAAGCTTTCATGGAGAAAGTCACATTTAAGTCAAAATATGAAAGACAAGGAGGAGATTGGTAAGCATTTCAAACATAGGAAAGAACATGAGAAAAAGCCTAGAGGCAATGGGAAGCAAGGGGTATTCAAAGAATTGAATGAAGCTAATTGTGGCATGGAATTTGGGGTGGGCAACATACAAAGCAGGGGAGACACCCCACCAGGGCCTGTTCCTAAAAGGCTATGGGAGGCATAGGGCCCAGGACATTAACCTGCAAGCGTGTAGGAACACTGAAGGGTGTGAACAAGTGGGGGACAATTAGGTGTGCACTTTAAGATCAGCTCTGGATGCTGCATGGAGAATCACTTGGAGAGAAGGGATGTGGGGAAATCAAAATAAAAAAACTGCTGCCTGTGAACATGCCAGGTAAGAGAGGATGAAATTCTGAGATGGGCAAGTGGTCATGGGGATAGAGGAAAGTGAATGGATTCATGAAATATTTAAAAGGTAGAGCCAATAGGATTTGGTCAGTGATTAGAAATAAGGACTGACAGAGAAGAAAAGAGAGGAATAAAGTTTCTAATTTGGGCAGTTGGATAGATGGTGATATCCTTTACTAGTATAGGGGTCCAGGAGGCAGAGCAGGTTTAAGGAGGAAGATGATGGGTTTAGGTTTAGGTTTAGGTTTAGGGTTGACTTTGAAGTGTACAAAGCTCATCCAGATGGAGATGATCTGTAGGTAACCGGATTCTCTGCCAACCATCACATCTTACTTCCCCACTTCAACTGGCAACCACAGTCCTACCTCTCCAAGCAGCTAAGCTCTCTGTGAACCAACCAATAAGTGCCTTGAGTACCACCTGCTATCTAGAGTATTATTAGCCTCTCGTTTTAATAACCGATACATTTAAATATGCTCCCCTCAAAAATTCATCCTAAGCAAGAACAGGATGTGGGTATACCCAAGAGATAATTATATATGTACTGTGAACTCTATTTTAAATGAGACTATTGTTATTTAATTGACCGGTACTTTCTAAACCCGAATCAATTTTTTTTTACTCTTTATTTTGCTACCACCAACCAGGACAGCAGGTCCCACTTTTTGTAATGTCTTCCTGTCTTATAATTCTTCGCAAAATTAAACACTAAGGAATGGAACACAAATTATTTGAATTTTTTATCCTTGAAAGGAAAAGTCTACGTTTCACAACATCAAATCAGATTTCTTAATCTGAGAATGTGGCTGGTTTAGAACCAGAAAACATTAGAGCTAAAACATTTAAATAAATGGTTATTTTTAATTCAGAAATTCCTGCACACAAGGCTCCTTTCAACACATTTCAGCCTGTCTTAGGAGAAAGTTGTTAAGTGCAATTCTGCTCTCCTCCACAGTGGGTCAAGTAGCAGCTGCAGGGAGAAAGTGGTGAAGTTTCTTCAGGTGTAGGCTTCTCCCCAAAGGGAGCTGCTTTCCATTGGAAAGAGTGTGGCCAAGCCCAGGACAGAACCTCTAGTGAAACTCACACCTTTGAAAACTTGAAACAGGAAAGCCACAAACCACCGAATCCAAAGGAACCATATACTATATTGAGAGAGATTCAAAAAGGCCACCTCTGCCCTAGCTGATTTGGCTCAGTGGATAGAGCGTCTGCCTGCGGACTCAAGGTTCCCGGGTTCGATTCCAGTCAAGGGCACATGCCCGGGTTGTGGGCTTGATCTCCAGTCGGGGGTATGCAGGAGGCAGCTGATCAATGATTCTCTCTCATCATTGATGTTTCTATCTCTCTCTTTCTCTCCATTCCTCTCTGAAATCAATAAAAATATATTTTTTAAAAAGCCACCTCCTCCAAGAAGCCTTCTCTCATCCCACTCAGGCTGAGTTAGATGTGCCTCCCATTTGCTCACATAGAACCTGCCATGGCATTTGATACCCCTTATTGGAAACATCTGTTCCAGTGCCCATTCTTCCACTACACCAGCATGTAATGTGAGGGCAGAAACTGTGTCTTGGACATATGCATCTCTCTAGTTTTAAGCATAGTAGATACTCAATAAAATCTGATAAATAAAATAGTGAAAGCCCTAGACACATGTTTCTCAGGTAACTCTACCATTAATAAAGATACTTTGAGGCTTAAATATATATAAACATGTAATTTTATAAAATGGTATTGGCTCTTAGCTCTACTGCTAACATAAATCCCAGCCCCCCGAAAGTCCTTTTAAGGAAGGAATTGTTTCAGATGTGCCCTCAAATAAATGTGGTCTTCTCTTTGGTCAGCCACTACATGAAGTTTGCCCTTTCTCCTCTGCTCTGGCCTACCTCCACTGGCAACCATTCATACATCCTTCAATTCAAATGTATGTACTGAGTGCGTCCTCTGTGGCCAGTACTGTGCTAACACGGGATACGCAGCATTGAACCTGATAGAACCAGGCCCCTGCACTCATGGAGCTTACAATCTAGTGCCCGCTGGCACCTGCTCACCTCCAAGCCCCAAAGGCCCTGAGGCTGTCACAGGGGCATAATACATTTTTACCTTTAAACTCTTAAGAATGTCATGTACTGATAAGGCAAACCGTGCTAATCCAAGAATCTGAAGGTTGGCCATCCAGAGTTAAATAACAAGTCTGATAAAGTATTTTAATTTTCTCAAGGCAACTGAGAACTTACCAGTCCAAAGGGGCACCTCCACGTGTTTTCTGGCCTCCCACAATGTGGCACCTTCACAGGGATCTCCCACCCTGTTGCCCTTTCAGCATAGCCAAAGGGAGGCAATGATGCCCACTTTCCTGTGGCATCATTTGCTAAGGCCTTTTAATTTCTTGCTCACAAGCCATGCCTGTGTGAATTAGGGAAGGCACCCGCTCTGTGCAGGCGAATTTTATAAAGGCACCTCTTGGAATGCGGGGTCAACAATCGGAAGGAGAGGTCCCTGATCCGGGGTCCTCCTTGACCGGTTGGGGAGGACCCATTAGGGAGGGAGGCCTAAGGATTAGGATTCGGAGGGATGGGCTTCTCAATTTGCTCCCAGGTGCTGTGACTGGTGTGTATGGCCAGGTAGCTTGGGCAACAAAGAAAATCTCTCACAACACCCAGAGGTGACATTGAGAATAGTAATGTTAATGTAAGAAACATTCAAACCTGGGCAAGTGCTGGCGAGGATGTGGAGAAAAAGGAACCCTTGTGCACTGCTGGTGGGAATGCAGACTGGTGCAGCCACTTTGGAAAACAGTGTGGAGTTTCCTCAAAAAATTAAAAATGGAACTCCCACTTGACTCAGTGATCCCACTTCTAGGAATGTAGCCCAAGAAATCAGAACCATCAATCAGAAAGGATATATGCACCCCTATGTTCATAGCAGCACAGTTTACAATAGCTAAGATTTGGAAACAGCCTAAACGTCCATCAGCAGATGAGTGGATAAAAAACTGTGATACATTTATACAGTGGAATACTACTCTGCTGTAAAAAGAAGGAACTCTTACCATTTGCAACAGCATGGATGGACCATAATGGAGAGCATTATGCTAAGCAAAATAAGCCAGTCAGAGAAAGATAAATATCACATGATCTCACTCATTTGTGGAATATAATGAACAACATAACCTGATGAACAAAAATAGATCCAGAGACATAGAAGCATCAAACATACCGTCCAACCTCAGACCCTCATGGTGGGGGGGCGGGGGGGCGGGGGCGGGGAAGGAGGGCGGGGAAGAGATCAACCAAAGGATTTGTTTGCATGCATATAAGCATAACCAATGGACACAGACAGGGGCAGGGGGGTGGGGGGATGAGGGCTTGTGCTGAGGGGTGGGTGTGGATGGAGAGAGGTTAATGGGGGGAAAAGGAGACATATGTAATACTTGCAACAATAAAGAATTTAAAAAGAAAAGAAAAATAAATAATATAAAAATGCACCCCTTCCCTCAATCCCAACTGGCCCACTCAGTAGAGTCCCACGCTGAAGCCCTGCTACCAGCTCCCTGGGCCATGAACTGGGTACAAAATGCACTAGTACACTTTCATTACTTACATTTTAAGTTGGCATTCATAACTAAGGAAAACAGTTTTTCTGGGAAATTATTGGACTATATGGAAATCCTTTCCTAAAATTCCAGCAACAGCCACAGAAACTAAGCATGATTCAAGCTCATTAAACTTTTTCCAAGATTGCAACTTATTTCTGCCAAATAATTCTGCCAAAACCTGTGACTTCACTGAGCTCTGAGCAATTCAGAAATGAAAAATGAGCACAACCCTAACCAGTTTGGCTCAGTGGATAGAGTGTCGGCCCACGGACTGAAGGGTCCTGGGTTCAATTATGGTCAAGGACACGTACCTCAGTTGTAGGCTTAATCCCCAGCCCTGGTCGGGGCTCCTGTGGGAAGCAACCAATTGATGTGGCTCTCTCGCATCGATGTTTCTCTCTCTGTGTCTCTCCCTCTCTTTTCGACTCTCTCTAAAATCAATGGAAAAATACCGTCGGGTGAAGATTAACAAAAAAAGAAAAAGAAGAACGACCACAGTCTTAGGTTGTATGTACCTCCCTGGACAACTATCAAGGTCAGTGTGCCAACAAGTTATCAAAGTCAAATCACTAAGGAAGTGCAATCTAGTAGCCTTTGAGTCTCTCAGAGCTTAAGTTCCAAGTAAGTAATTTTTCTCAAGTAGCGAGCCAACAAATCTCATCCCAGCCACTCATTACATTAAAATAAGCCACTCTCTGTACCCTTTGGGCTCAACTACTTCCAAAAGCCTGAAACTGGTAATAGTTCAAAGCACAGGTATGAGGAAAATGCATAATCTTGATCATTTTTCATCACATCGTTCAATAAACCAGACTTGAAATGTAGCCCTAATGTCAGCAAGGATAGCCCTGCCCCTTTAAGATCTAGACACGAAAGGTTCAAATCCCTGTTCCGGGTCCTGGGGAAAGTCCAGGGCTCTCCTCAGATTTCTGCGAATGGGGCAGAGCAGGAAGGATTGTGCTCAGAGCTCCTTCGGTTCTGGTTCCCAGCGTCCCTGGAATCCAGGCTCTCCCTTCTGCCCCCTGGGGTGTTCCTTTATCCTGGTGGTGGTGTGATTCACCCGGACCAGCCCTTCCACTTGTGACCCTGTGAGGCAACCGTGAAAGGTAGGCTGCCTGGTGACCTTACAGGGCAGCCCGACAGCCAGGCGAGGACACTCATGTAGACAACCTGTTGTCAAAGGGCCCCTCAGACAAGCAGCCCTGGGCATATCCCACTGCCCACACCTCGCTGGGGACATCCTGGCCTGGCTCCTGCCTCTTCTCCTCCTCCTCCTCCTCTCCCCTCTTTCCAGCCACCACCTGGGTCCAAAATCTCCTCTCCATTTGGGATGAACCGATCAGCCCCTCCTTCCCAAGTCACCCCAGACCCAACTCGAAGCAAACCCTCAAGGGGCCCAGCTGAACAATGGGCCATTTACTCTTTCAGCAGAGGCCTGGACTTTCTGGTTGTTGTTTTTAACTAATAGTCACATCCTTGAAGACGGCTGTGGTTTCCAAGGGCCGTTTTTTCTCGCTTTTGCTTCTCTGATGAATGGTGCCATGAAAATCGGGCACTTGAACAAATGTAACAGTGGGAAGCTTTTTCCTCCCTTTTTATGGCAGGTGTCTGGTTTATGGTGAGTGCGTTCAACTTTTCCAAGCTTAGAATGAAGTTCTCAAAATAGGACCTGGCAGGTGGGGTAGCTCTCCTTATTTATAGAGCTGACTACTTAGGTTTAAAGACAGAAAAGAGCTGTAGTTTAACATCTCGGCCAGGCCCCGGCCCAGCATGGCAGGCCCCATTTGGTCGACAAGCTCTGCAGTAAGCAGCCTCTCTCGGGAGCGCTGCCCTGCAGTGCTTTGTGGCCGTTGGGACGTTGAGTGGGTTACACCAGGCAAAGGGCTGGTCTTGTTTACTCTCGTGGCTTGTTTGGCTGACAGTCATTTTGCAGTTTCCTCTGAACCAGGGGTCCTCAAACTTTTTAAACAGGGGGCCAGTTCACTGTCCCTCAGACCGTTGGAGGGCCGGACTACAGTTTAAAAAAAAACTATTTACAAATTCCTATGCACACTGCACATATCTTATTTTGAAGTAAAAAAACAAAACGGCAAAAACACCCGCATGTGGCCCGCGGGCCGTAGTTTGAGGACACCTGCTCTGAACCTTCTCTGCCATCCTTACTCACACATCCCAAGATTCTACTCTTCATCTTCTCAAAATAAAATAAAAAGGGACACTCTCTTACCGTGTGTGTGCATGCATACACATGCATACACACATAGTATTATGTGCACACAAGTGTATGTCTATGGATATGCATTTGTTCATAGACTCCTAGAGCTCATCAACAGTATGCTAGCATCACCTGGAGCACTGTGAGAAAAGGTTGATGCCTTGGACCATCTCGGACAGGTTGTATCCTTCTATCTGGAGCTAGGGCTTGGGCACCTGTATTATCTGAGCCCTTTTTAAACTCCCGAGGACATTCTGATGTAAAGCCAGGACTGAGAGCTCCTTAGAGGTCCTCTAAGCCTAGCTACTCAAGTCTGAACAGCAGGGCAGCACTGCCTGGGACGCAGAGTCTCGGGCCCCGCCCCGGGCCTACAGATCAGAATCTGCATCTCAACACGACACCAGGTACCCAGTGTGCATGTTACAGTGTGAGAAGCCCTGCTCTGGTCCCTCTCTCATTTGATCCATGAGGCACCAGGAAACTAAGTGACTTCACAGGTCATGCTGTTAGCTGGGGGCTCAAGTGGGACTGGAGTCCAGGGCCCCTTACTACTAGACCCTTTATTCCCATTTCCTTATTTTTCAGAGTTAGCCAATAGTTAGATATTCCTCAAAATGTGTATAATATAGTTTTACTCATTTATCACAGCTAACTATGACTTGCCTCTGTTTAAAAAAAAAACAAACACACAAAAAAACACACACATAAAATTTAAAACACATTTAAGACTTTCAGAAGTTCCTTTTTCTGCTGGTAGAGGACAAAATGGTTAGATATAATGACCAAAAAAATTCTCAAAAATGACATCATGGAGCAGCTGTGGAGGAGAGATGGAGGACATTTAACCAAACAATCGTCCCTAATTTGTGGGTCAGCAGGTTGCAAAAAGAAGCCTCACTGATGTCAACAGAGGGAACAGACATTGCCTCCAATCTGTCAAGTCTGTATCTTGTGACAAATCAGAACTCAGCCAGCATAGGGGAAATGCCAGAGCCTCTGTCTTGCACCTAAAAAGAGGGCAAGTTGTTTATAGGCTTGCAAGTTTCACAGGTGCTCTCCTGTGAGAGCAAACTACATTCCGTTATCACAGATCAAGGAAGTTAGACAAATTCCACAGATCCACATAAGACAAAGTTTTACAGTCAGGGCAGCCAACTATATCAGGAATCTGATCAACCCCACGCCTCCATAGCCTAGGCACCTGCAGGATTCCCCTTCCACCGGTTCCAGGCCCAGCCTCCCATCCGTGCAGCCTGTACAGGGAGCGGGTGTAAGTCCTCACACCAGCCCCAGAATCACATAAGAGAAGAGAGACTCCCTCACAAGGAGCTTGTTCACAGACGTCATTTGACCCGGGCTCCCTGACCCGTTGCTTGTACTTTATTCCATTCTGATTGTGCTGCTGGTTTGAGGGATGATTTTGATTCCCCACCTTGGCCACATGGGCTCAGGCTGCTTCAAGCAAACAGCCCTCCCCCATCTGACCTGCCTGTGACCCTCGTGCCCTGGCCCCACTCCACCTAAGTAGAACTATTTTCAGTCCTGAGAATGGCATCAGGCCATCAGGAACCCACAGTCTGAGGCCCAGAAGCACGTGCTCCTCCCTTGTTCCCTCGTCCCACCCCTGTAAGACTCCCAACAATACCACACCCCCAAGGCCGCTGGCAGAACCCTGAGAAGAGGCCTCGGCCTGTGGGCTGAGCACTGAGCAATGCCACGGCCCTGGCCCGGGGCCACTCCCTGCCCCGATTGCTTTGCTGGGCATTTTCAGGCATATTATGGCAGCTGGTTAGCCTCTCTATGCAGTTTATGCTTCTATGACTGTGACTCTCAAGAGAGGCAGAATGCGTGGTGTTTTGGTTCCCTGCCTGATGAAAGTGATCCACTTCCAAGGACACATTCCTTATGTGCTATGTACTGCCGCTCCAGCTATCTCTGGCAATGGTGAGCTCAAATAGCAGGAGAGGCCACTGCTAACGGCAAGGATTACAGAAAATAGTCTCTCTGCAGCTCAAAGAGGTCATGCTATCAAGGAAAACACCCCTCTGCAAAGACAAGCAGAAATTTTCTTCCATCCATTTGGATGCCTGCTGTCATGAAGGCGGGGAGGCAGGGCTGGGCGGGAGGGGGGGGAGGGGGGAGGACGGCCCAGTTTGGGTAGCACCAGAGAAGGAAGCAGCAGCTGTTACAGGGTAATTAACCTCAGGCAAACTGCAGAGTGGCCAGGAGGTTGATGTGAGGTCAGGCAGGATCAGGCAAGCCTTTACTGCCAATAGACAGGGATGGTCCATCTAAGCACTATCCAAAGGCAAGGAAACTCTAACTGTAGAGTTCTAACAAGTATTTCTTCAGAGAACCCCACCCCCAGATCCATCCTGTCACTGCCAAGTGACTCCCACTGGGGGCTCCTTCAGGGAGGCCGAAGAGGCCCTGTTTCTTGTTATCAGATGATTTAACTAATAGGAAAGTCTTTTTCCTACTTTATGGTATATTGAATGGATGAATAGATAGATGAATGAATGAGAGAGAGTAGGAACAGGTATATTGCATAGAAAAGTAGGAACAAGAGTATTACATAGATAGCAAGTATTAAGGCCAGCATGTATCACCCTCCCCAAACTACCTGGGAGGGCCACAGTGACAGTTGAGTTTCAGGAATGCCCCAATGAAGCTATGAGTATGATCTTCCCGGACTGGTACCATTGCCAGAGAGCTGCTGCTACATACCAAGCACTGTGTCATATGCTGTAGTAAGTAAGACCATTGCATGTTCTGTGCAAGCTACTTTGAGAAATGTTATTTCAGTGAATAGATGTGATAGCTGTTCAATAATGCATTTAGAGAAGTGTTTATAAACACTTTTAATAATAATGTTTATAAAAGTGCACTGTGGCCAGTATGGCTCAGTTGGTTGAAGCCTCATCCTGTACACCAGAAGTTGGTGGGTTCGATTCCCGGTCAAGGCACATACCCAGGTTACAGGTTCAATCCCCAGTTGGGGCATGTGTGAGAGACAACTGATCAATATTTCTCTCTCTCCCTTTCTCTCTCTAAAATCACATTTTTTAAATGCTCATATTTGTCCTGGTAAGGACAAATAAATCTGTTTTATAAGTGAAAAAAAAAATCAGACTCTTATTGTTATGAGTAACAAAACCCAACTCAAATGGACACAAGGCTAAAAATAGATATTTTTATGGATATAGAGAGATCACTTTGAACCTATGACCAGGTAATGAACTAGTAGACACTCTCTTCTCTTAACATCTGATTTATTATTTTCCTCAGGCTGGCTCTTTTAGCTTCCCTATCCATGTGATAGAAAACATGCCTCATCTCTCATGGCAAACAATTACCCAGTGCTGGAGGGCATATGTGAAATGTCATTGGTAAAGGGCTAGAAAACAGAGGCTTTGAAGAAACCGGATGACATAAAGAGGTATTTAACATAGTCTCATGGCCTTACAGTTTTTCACTTGTCTACCAAGAAGTTGAACTGGCCTAGATTTCCATTCCCCTGTTTGGACTTAACCTCTTTTAAAATAATAATATTAATAATAATAATTTTTATTAGTTTATTTGAGCCAAACTAGTGACATTGCCAGGAAGCAAGATTTCAAATCCTCCTATACTTAACCTCTTAAGCCATGTTTCAGCCTGCCACCTTCTAACCCAGCTACTTCCTGATAACGTCCTGCCCCGTGAAATTACGTTTCCTTTTGTTTCCAGCATGAATCACAGATGCCTCCAAGTCTTAAAATATACTAATGAGCTGTTAAATGTCCCAATACCTTGACTTAAATGAACTTGAAATCAACTTCTTGCTTTAAGGCTTCTCTAAAAGGCTCAGCTCCTCCCAGGTTTATAGAGATGGGAGGAGAAAAGTAAGACAGGCTTTGCGATGCATTATCCCTATGAAATGTTTAGCATGCTGAGGTATAAGCTGAAAATATCCCACCATAATGATCATACCATCATTTGTCGGCCCTTTCCATGTATCAGACCCTTAAACCCAAACAGCTTCACAAAAGTAATGAATTCTTAAACGGGAAAATAAAGATTCAGAGGGGTTAAGCGACTTGCCCAAGATCATTAAGCCAGTAAGTAACAGAGATAGAATTTTAACCCCAATATCTCTGATCTCAAAGCCCATGTGTTTTCCACATGGCTGATCAAATAGCCATTGTCATCTATTTCTACTTGCAATTTAAATTTCGTTGGGAAGGAGGGAGTGGAAGTTGTAATCATAGCAGGGTATCTCAGAATTCCTCATCACTTCTGTGACTCAGAGCACCTCATTCAAGTCAGCTTGGATCCTTTATTAGTTGGGTGTACACTAGACATTTTCAGCCTTAGCAGGGCTTCAGGGCTCCAGGATAGGCAAGCGCTCTGTCCCTGAGAAGGAGGTTTTCCCCTGAGTCCTGTGTACTGAACGGGTCATCGCTCAGTGTAGCCATTACAGATTGGAATGCTTCAAGTTTGCCCTTTCTGCCATTCTAACAGGATTTTCAAGAGGGAGGGGAGGTAAATTTGCTTCTCTGTCATCTTCTAGCTACAGAGAAGACAAAACTAATTATTGTTAGCATCTACCTTCCCCAGTCCTTGAAGATTCTGTCTCCCTCTCCCCAGGTAACATGGTGGGGTGGGGCATTGGCCCACTCGGTTGAAGGAAACTCCACTTTGAAGCAACATCTTTCCCTCTGATTTCACTCTTTAGGGCCCCATGATTTCACTCTGGGCTCTTCTAACTCAGATCCACATGGTTCCCCCTGAGGACACCTACTCCTTGTTGGATGTTGCTCCTTTCATTTATTTGTTCACTGAGGGTTTATGGAGCACCTACTATCTGCCAGATACTATTCTAGGTGCCAACAATACTGGTGTGGAAAAAAGATGGGAAGGTCTCTATGCAACTTATATTTTGCTAAGATAAATAAGACCTAAAATAAGTAATAAGATAATTTACATGTGCGATCAGTGCTGTGGGTAAGAGGAGGCTATTAGAGTAACGAAGGACTCGGAGGAGCTACTTTAGAAAGGGTGCTCCTTCCCACGGAGGGGATGTTTGAGCAGGGACCTGCGGCTGAGAAGAATCCAGCCTTATCAGAGGAAAAGAGCATTCCAGGCAAAGGAAACGGTAAGTGCGAAGTTCCTGAGGTAAGCAAGAGACTGAGCCATTCAAGAAAGAAGGGCTGCAACACAGTGAGCAAAAGAGAGAGTGGTCAGTCAATCTGAACTTAAAGAGGAAGACGGGGATTCGGTCATAAAGGTTTTTGTAGGCCATGATTAGGAACTTGCAGTTTATTTTATTTTATTTATATTATATGAAATAGGAAAATAATAGAGGATTTCAGCAAAGCCGTGACATTATTAGATTTAAATATTTAAAATTCACTCTGGTGATATAGAAGACAGACTAGATGGAGGAAATGGTGGAAGAAGAGAGACCAGATAGGAGAGCTTGGCAATAGTCCAGGAAAAGTTGATGGTGCCTTGGGTGACCATAGAGATAGAGAGATGGAGATGGATTGGGGATATGTTCTTCAGGTAGAACTACAAGTCAGGATTATGGACTGGAAGTAGGAGATGATGATGATATCCAAAATGACTCCTAGATTTTGGGTTTAAGCAACTGGTTGCAAGGTGATGCCCTTTATTATTATAGGAACGAATTGGCGGGGGTTGAGTGGGAAGGATGGTGGAGATGGGACAGGGATATTTGGGCATGTTAAGGTCCCTATTAGACTCAACAAGTGAAGTTGCCAGTACCAATTAGATTCATGATTCTGGGGCTCAAATATTTTGGGCTAAAGATACACATTTGAAAGTCATCAGCATAGAGTGAAAGCATAAAATGAAAAGGGATAACATATCAAGAAAATGTGGTCAAATAAGGGGAGAAGATCCAGGGCAAGTGCTGGGGTACAACCTCATTTGGATGTTGGATCGATAAGGAAAGAGCTGGTCTTAAAGATATATTGAGCAAGAAGGATACACTTAACCTAATCAGAAAATTATTTTATTCTTTTTCTTCACTACCTGTTCAAACAATCCCTCTGAGCAGCTGTTTGTTCCCTATTCCTTGAATAAAATGAAGGCAAATTTGTGACTTTTCTAGACATTCTTAAGTAATGACTAAAAGCCATTTAATCATCTCTGATCTGAGAGAGAGAGAGAGAGAGAGAGAGAGAGAGAGAGAGAGAGAGAGAGTCTCATTTATAAATGGTTCAGAGTGATAACAAAAACTTCCAAATCTCTCCCTCAGCTTGGGTATGCTCCAACCTGGCTGCCTCTAGGGTATAGTTGGCTCTTCATTTCTCTTGCCTAAAACATGCAGTCCTCTTCCCCCCTCATTAGGCTGCTTCTGGTTCCTGCAGGGTTGAAGCAGAGTGGGGAGGGAGGAAAGGTATGGGACAGGAAAGATCTTACTGGACTAGTCTAGCTATCTGGGATTGGCTGGTGTTTAGAGCTTGAGTCTCTCATGGAACTATTTTTGGGGTTGTTTTTTTCCCCCCGAGACTCCACCATCTCAAAAAATCTTGCAGTGGCAAGATTTGTATGCTGGAGTAAATGCATCTCTTAGGGCTGGTCACTTAAAATTCTTCCCTCACCACCTCAAAATCTAATGGTATGTCTTCAGGATTTGTTTGTAGTTTGTTTGTCTCCAAGCAGCCCTTTTGGTCAGGATCTAAGAAAACCCCATGCCTGCTCTTTATGTGTGTACTACTACTTCAGGTCCATGGGAAGTATTCAAGGATCATTTGTCCAAACTCTGGGAGAGCAACTGTCCCAATATAGCATTGTCTCTTTATGCTGTCACCAGAGGAGCTAGCCAGCCACAGTCAGACTCCAGTCCTCCATGCTCCTCTCTCCAAGGTACTCCCCAGTAAAGCCCCTGTCACTAAACCATTGGAACAGACCAAGCACTCCCACTGCTTCCCTACTTTGGTGGAAAATGTATATTGCAAATCCTCATAGGTCATTTTCTCTCCAATATCCTTGCACTTTGGTCTCTCCAACCTTTTTTTTAAAAAAAATTTTTTAACTGATTGATGTAAGAGAGAGAGAGAGAGAGAGAGAGAGACATCAATTTGTTGTTCCACTTATTTATGTATTCATTGGTCTTCAACTTTTTTATAAGCTGGAGGTGTTTCATCAGCTAAGGGACATAAAACCCACTCTTAGCTGCCTCCTTTGCAAGTTCTGGCTCATCAGCTCATTCCTCAATTTAAAATGTGGGAAATATTTGCTCTGATTGTGTTGGGAAGACAAAGCTGAAGATAAAGTAGGATGAGTCCTGTTTTACAATCCTGTGTACCCAGAAAACCAAGAAAGAGCAACCAGAGGGGAAAGTAACGCCGGGAGAGTGTGATATAGCAGAAACTACAGGATACTCAAGTACTCAAGTTTTGCTAAAAGGTGGATTAAGATGAAGACAAAGAAATTCTCACTGGAATTTGGTTCCTGTGCAGCTCCATTTCAGTGTAGTGTTGAGAACAAAAGTCAAATTGACATATAAGATACTTCCCAAGAATCTGTTCTCTTCTTCCTTGCAAGCAGAACCCCTATAGCCAGCTCCAGTGTAAATCTTGATTGGTCTAAGCCAACCCCTATAATCTACTTTCCTCTGGCAAAGTAGATTATAGGGGTTGGCTTAGACCAATTCATTCTTAGACCAAGAATGGGCATTTGCAGTCAGAGAAAGATAAATATCACATGATCTCACTCATTTATGGAATATAATTAACTGATGAACAAAACTGATGAACAAAAACAGATCCAGAGACAGAGAAACATTGATCAGACCATCAAACCTCAGAGGGAAGGTAGGGGAGCGTGGGGGTAAGGGAGAGAGATCAACCAAAGGACTTGTATGCATGCATATAAGCCTATCCCATGGACACGGACACCAGGGGGTGAGGGCTGAGTGGGGGGGATGGGGATGGTAATGGGGGAATAAGGACACATATGTAACACCTTAATCAATAAGGAAATTTTTAAAAAGAAAAAGAAAAAAAGAACATTACTATAATAAATACAACTATTTATTTTAAAAAATGGGCATGTGATACAATTCTAGACAAGACGTGAGAAGTCTGTTGGAGGATTTCTGTAGAGGTCAATTTTTCCTTAAAAAGAGACACAAGAAGACAGCTTCTCTTCTTCCACGGGCTATTGTCATTTGTGTGTGTGACACCTTGTTCTGTGAAAACCATCTTGGTACCAGACTGGGGATAAAGCCAACACCAAAGAGGAGGGCACAGCCAAGAGAATTACCACAAAGCAGGCCTGGAGCCCGCTCTATCTGTGGGGTTCTCGTTTCATCTCATAAATCCCCATTTTATTTTACACAGTTGATTTGGCGTTTTCTGTTATTTAAGGCCAAAATCATCCTAAAGGTAAAGGGTAGGCTTCAGGGAGGTGAAACATTGGAGGCAGAGAATTTGAGATTTTTTCTGGGAAGAGAGGCAGAGAAATGATCTGGTTGCTGAGGGGGATGAAGGATCTAGTGAAGGCTTTTTTAAATGTGGGAGGCACTGCAGCCAGTTTGTAGATAGATGGGAATGATGCCGTAGAAAGGGGAGAGGGCAGAGCTGCAGGTTCAAGCGTCTTCTCGCCGCCTCACTTAAAGTCCACAGCCTCTCCTAGAGTCTCCCTCACTGACCTTCCTGACGCCCTCCCAAGGAAGAGCCACCAGTTCTCACGCCATTGCTCCCATTGTCTGACTGTAACTGTTTGCACACTCCCTCCTGAGCTGTCTGTTGGCAGAACCCCTTCAGCCATCTCTGAGCTCTTTCTTTGGAGAAGAAGCAATGGCTGGTCCCTGCGGGACTGGTCTCTCTTGGACAAGGTCTGCTCAAAACAGGTTGACAGAAGCCCAGCTTTGTATTCTCTTGAGGTCTTCCCAAGGAGACCCACACCTTACAAATGTTTACTTCCCCTCACAAAGAAACACAGGCTACCCAAGAGACTAGCTTGCAGTTATTGGTTTATCCTCCAAGCTCAGCCTACCCCAAAACCCCACTTCCCGGGGCCTCAACTTAATGAAGTTTGCTGTTACTTAAACTTTCCTTCCTTAATATTCTACTTTCTAATTATGATCACACAAAAGGACATGCACTCCTGCCTGTTGGAGTCTGTAGCTACTCTCCTCCAAGGTGGAAAGCCCAAGTCAGCGGCTCCCTCCTTTTCCCAGCCACCTACGTTATATGCAAATTAACTTAGGCTACTGCGTCTTTCCCCTGGGGAATGGAAACATTCAGTACCAGCTGGGGCTTGAGCTAAGTCAGACAAGGTAACTGTGTTTACTGAACAACTAAATGGCGATCCAAAAGGGCATCGCTGTGAAGCATTTCCAGTAAAAATATAAAAAAATATATAAAATAGGACCAAGTCAAGAACAACGTTGATTTGCCTTTCTATTGCTTCCTGTCCAGAGTAATGATTTGTTCTGCATTTCACTTCCCCTATTTAGCAGTAAAACAAGATATGTAGCCTAAACTGTTTAACACCCATGCTCTGAGATACGATTATCTACAGTCATATAGAAACACCTGGTGAAAGCCAGACAACTGGGTTTCATTTCCTTATGAAATTTCTACAATTCGCTAACCAAAATATTACAATTGACCAAAATATTTTAAATATCTAAAACCAGCTTCCTCTGTTGATTAAAATCAAATTGATTAACTAGTTCTTATTTTACTACATAGTCTTACTAATGTAATTTTGGCTAAAATACAGACTGTGTTTAAGTAAAGAGATATACCAGCCAAATATTCACTTTTTAAAAATCTCCATACTTGCCCTGGCTAGTTTGGCTCAGTGGCTAGAATGTCGGCCGGCGGACTGAAGGGTCCTGGGTTGGATTCCGGGCAAGAGCACATTCCAGGGTTGCAGGCTCGATCCTCAGTAGGGGGCGTGCAGGAGGCAGCCAATCAATGATTCTCTCTCATCATTAATGTTTCTATCTCTCTCTACCTCTCCCTTCCTCTCTAAAATCAATTTTAAAAAATTAAAAATAATAATTTTTTAAAAATAATAAAAATCTCCACACTTACCCATAATCACTAGAAATGATATTTTCCCACTTAGAACAAGAATTTTAAGTCACACTTGAGATTTTTAACCATAGTGGAGTAAAGCATTTTAATACTAAGTTTATTTATTTTCTGGGCTTATATTAAAGTCTGTACCTGTGCATACTTTAAGAATTAGTTCCTTCATACTCTTTTATAAAATAAGGCAGTTATTAATTAATTAATTGTGTGATGATCTTTCTCTTGATGATGAGTCCTTGCGATGAGCATCAATGATATAAGGTTGTCGGAGACTCCTTTGGGGATTTTCCTCTGAGAACTGCCCTTTCCTGTGGAGATAATTTCCATAAACATGATATTGTTGATTTTACTATCTCTTTTTTAAAAATATGTTTTTATTGATTTTTATAGAGAGAGGAAAGGAGAGGCATAGAGAGATAGAAACATCGATGAGAGAGAAACATCATGGATTGGCTACCTCCTGCATGCCCCCTAATGAGGATCAAGCCTGCAACTTGGGTATGTGCCCTGACAGGGAACTAAACCAGTGACCTCTTGGTTCACAGGTCAACACTCAACCACTGAGCCACACCAGCCGAGCTGATTTTACTCTCTTGACCATATTTAAGGAAACAGTTTCACTTTACCTATGTCACCCCTCCCCAAGGCAGCACAACTCAGTGCTCAGTGCCAAGAGAGACCTACTCAGCCCCTGATTTCTCCCATGAGAGTGAGTAGGTAAGTGAACACCCCACTTCCCCAGCTATGCCAGATGCTGCCAGAGAGACCCAGTTCTTTCTCACCCATCCAGAATGCTAAGAAGTGCTGCATGGTGGGAGTGAGGGGGGGGGTAACTGCTAGAAGAGTAGACAGGGCTCTTGGAGAGAATCAAGGAGCCAGAGATCCTACTAACTGTGTCATGGACTCCATCAGGAAGCACACTCATGATCTGCTAGGGATGCCTCACCTGTGGATTCATCAACTTGCCCACAGGCCTCCCCAATAGTCCCTGTGCCTCACCACACACACTGCCACCCCATGGCTGGCTCCCCGGGTATGACTTAGAAAGTAGCAAGAGTAAGCCTTTGCAGACAACTAGCGAGCACAAAGAGAAAGTTGGCCCAACTCCAGGGGATTTATAAAAAACAAACAAACTGAAGCATTCAGCACCATCCTAGAGAAAGCAAACAGGAGGCTGTCAGCACCCAACCTTGCTTTGCATGCAATCTTTTTTTTAAAATTGAATTTATGTGGTAACATTGGTTAATGAAATTATACAGGTTCCTGGTACAAAGTTCTACAATGGGTATATTGTATTGTGTGTTTATCACCTCAAGTCAAGTTGCATGTAATCTTAATCCATCCCCCCAACCCTAACCCTAACCCGCCCCCCGGCACACACACACACACACACACACACACACACACACACACATACACACACACAGAAAAGGAAGTGTGGAGCAGGTATATTCATAGAATAGATTGAAGAAAGCCTCAGAATCCCTAACAGTGCTGACAAAAGGTATTTCTTTCCCAACGCCAGTCAGTAAAGACTGAAGGAGGTGATTGCTTCTTCAAATACAAAGACAGCAATGTAAGACTTCAAAAAATATGAAAACAAGGAAACATGACCTTATCAAAGGAACACAGTGATTTTCCTGATAAAGAATTCAAAATATTTGTTTTAAGGAAGCTCAGTGTTCAGCTCCCCCTCTCAGGAGCACACCCATGCCTTTCTTCTCTCACAGGCATGCATCTCCTAAACTCTAAGGGTCCCCATGAGACTTTCAACCAGGGGAGCAATGGGCAGTGGCAGCTTGTCCTAGGCTAATCCCCTGAACCTGTCTCCAAGACCCTTTTCTTCAACTTTCCAGTGAGCTAAAGGAGCCCCGCATAGGTTCTCTCCTGTTGTTTCTTCTATTCTACGCCTTTCCTTTAATAAACATAATCTCAAAATAAAAAATAAAAAGGGAGTTCAGTGAACTACAAGAAAACAGAAAGACAATTCAACATAATCAGGAAAACAATACATGAACAAAATGAGAAGTTTAACAGAATGATAAAAATCATAAAAGAGGACCAAACAGCAATTCTAGAGGTAAAGAATACAATTAATGAAATGAAAAGAAAAACACAATAGAAAGCATCAACAGCAGACTGGATAAGCTGAAAGAATCTATGAAGTAGAAGACAGGTCCTTCGAAATTATCCTGAGGACAACAACAAAAAGAATAAAAAAGAGTGAATAAAACCTAGAGGAACTATGGGACACCATTAAAAGAAACAGTATATGTATTATGGCATTCCAGAAGAAGAGAGGGATAAAGGGACTGAAAACTTATTTAAATAAATAATGACTAAGAACTTATAAAATCTTGGGGGAATTTTAGACATCCAAGTTCATAAAGATCATAAGTCCCCAATGTATTTAAACTCAAAAAGATCTTATCTAAAACATATTATAATAAACATTCTAAATTTAAACACAAAGAGATAATTTTAAAAGCAGCAAGATTGCCC
Organism: Eptesicus fuscus; assembly: GCF_027574615.1. Lineage (NCBI taxonomy): Eukaryota > Metazoa > Chordata > Mammalia > Chiroptera > Vespertilionidae > Eptesicus > Eptesicus fuscus. The sequence goes on from NC_072475.1 coordinate 41,963,974, forward strand.
TAACTGGTTTGGCGCAGTGGATAGAGCGTCAGCCTGAAGCCTGAAGGGTCCCAGGTTCGATTCCAGTCAGGGGCATGTACCTTGGTTGTGGGCACATCCCCTAGTAGGGAGTGTGCAAGAGGCAGCTGATCAATGTTTCTTTCTCATCAATGTTTCTAACTCTCTATCCCTCTCCCTTCCTCTCTGTAAAAAATCAATAAAATATATTTTTTTTAAAAAGCAGCAAGATAAAAAAAATTCCTCAGATACAAGGAAATTTCCATAAGGCTATTAGTGGATCTCTTAGCAGAGAGCCTGGAAGGCAAAGAGAGAGAGGGATAATATATTCAAAGTACTAAAAGAAAAAACACTGCCAACCAATAATACTTTACCCATCAAAGCTGTCCTTCAGAAATAAAGGCAAGAAAAATACTTCTCCAGACAACAAAAAGATGAGTGAGTTCACCACCACTAGAACATCCTTACAAAACAAGATGCTGAAAGGAGTTATTCAAGTTGAATTGAAAGGGTGCTATTAGTTACATGAAAATATACAACATGCTGGTAAAAGTAAATATGTAGTCCAATGCCACCTGCATCTCCTACCTGCCACTCCCACTCATCCTGGCCCCACTGTGCCTGCCACGGGCTCTCGTCCAATCAGTCCTGCCCAATCAGTTCCGATCAGGAGAGGCTCATGCTGCCACAGCAGCACTCTCCAGCCATAAGCCCTGCGTCTGGCAACCTTCCAAGAGGAGTGGCCTTCAGGATCGAGCTGAAACCGGCTCTCTGACATCCCCTGAGGGATCCCAGATTGTGAGAGGGCGCAAGCCAGGCTGCACAATCGGCCGGGAGGGATGGTGGGAGGGCTCTAGGGTGTGTCCGGCCCATCTCGATCAGTCCTGATCACCTGGACCCCAGCAGCAAGCTAACCTACTGGTCGGAGCATCTGCCCCTTGGTGGTCAGTGCACATCATAGCGAGTGGTTGAGCAGCCTTAGCATATCATTAGCATATTACACTTTGATTGGTTGTCTGTTGTTTTGCCATTGGTCTATTTACATATTACCCTTTTATTATATAGGCTGTAGTTACAATGGTTTTTATTTTACAAATTCTGAGATAAATACAGGAATATCAATATTGCCATTTTGCAGTCACTAACCTATAAACGTGTTGCTGATCAATGACTCTCTCATCATTGATGTTTTTATCTCTCTCCCTCTCCCTTCCTCTTTGAGATCCATAAAAAATATTAAAAAAAAAAAAGAAGAAGAAGAAAACGGTGTCATGTCTGACAATCAGGAAAAGCTTCAGCTACAGAATACTTCAGTGATTGAAAATGAAAGAGGAGAGAAAAAATCTACCTACATTTACAAAGGACTGTCCACAGGAGAGACACAGGACTTAGTGAATTCACAGGACTTAGTGAATTCTGATCCCTAGAAAAGTGCACCTTATAGTGGAGAAGAAATTCTCCAAACTCTCACATAGCCAGATGACATACACACACACACACACACACACACACACACACACACACACACACACACTGGACTGAACTCAAGAGGTACAAACAGGAAATGGCTTTGTTATCTCCTGACACTGTCCTTTAATGTGCCTTGCTGGATCTCTTTTTTAGCCCCTGGACAACATATCAGAAAGATCTTAAAGTTTTTCAGGTTCTATTCACAAGGTTATATGAATAGTCTCACTTGGGGACCTTTTAAAAAGCCCACCCCATGTTAAACAAAAAAAACCTCATATCCCATTCAATACTTCTCCCCACCGCCTAGGCTTGGCCTGTATCTGGGGATCAACATTGGGTAAGAAAGTCTGTATGGTCTGCAATTTCACTCTCCACCTCATCCACCTCGTCTTCTGCCTCTTCCAGGACTGGGTTAAGGAGGCAAAGGTCTTTTAACATAGGCTGGTACAGTTTGTGGTCTCTCTTGACTAACTTAGTTGGCTGATGTTGAAATGCTAGGTCTTTAGAGGGGAAGCATTTGTGGATTCCTCAGAGACCCGTTGGCACCTTTGTAGTGCATGGTTCCCCAGGGCAGATGATGTACTCTTTGCCTACCGTCCTGTTATCCACCCCCTCAGCTCCTGACCTCTGGGGGTAACCATCGCCTCCTCATACTGTTGGAGTCCAGGCAGATAGCCCTCTGAGGCAGGGGCCCATCAAGACAAAGTCCACTGCCCACTGCAGAGTTCACTTGGCCAGGGAACACTCAAATATAAATAAATAGATAAACAAACTAAATAAACAAATACATGCAAACATACATACATACCATTGACTTGTACATATTAAATAGGTGAATTGTATAGTATGTGAAACATATATCAATAAAAATGTTCCTTTAAAGACCCCTGGCGTGGTTATATTAATATTAGATAGAGTGATTCAGAATTTTAGAAAGGGATAAAGAGGAACATTCCTCAATAATAAAGTGATTACTTTATCAAAAATATATAATAATCCTTCATGTGTCTGCACTAAATAATGTAGTTTCAAAATACATGAAGCAAAACTGATTAAACTGAAAGGAGACAGATAAGTCCATAATTATTTTAAAGATATAAATACTTCTTGCTCAATAATTTACAGAATAAGTAGACCCCAAAAATCAGTTAAGACATCAAATATTAGAATACACCACTCAACAACAGAAGCTACCTCCTTTTCAAGTGTACGTGAAATAGTCACCAAGATAGACCATATGTTGGCGTATCAAACAAGAATGGGACCATTATTGTTTTGAATTCTGTTATTAATTCTGATTAAGCATTCTAACCAGATGTTGAGTCTTAAGTCCCTGCTCTGTTTCTATCAAACTGGGTTCTGCCCGGCTCTGCATACCCCAGAGGGGGAACCAAGCTCCTGAGGTCCAGTCCCTGTACCTATAGCTTCTGCAATGTTCTCTTATCTTCCAGGCACTGAATTCCTAGACTTACCTGGCCACTGGTCACAAGAACTTACTCCCTTCCCCTGCCCCACCGTCATGAGTGCCTAGGCTCTGGTTCCAGCTACCCAGGGTCTGGCTCACACATTCATTCAAAAAAAATTAATTGAGCACCTACTATGTACCAGGCACCGGGCTAGGTGCTGGTAAGTACCAGACAAAGTTACTTTTCCAAAGTAGTTACAATCTAGTGGGGGTACAGACAAGTAGTAAGACGATTACAGAACACTGTGCAAGCAAGTCCAGAGAGATTTGAAAGCACAGATGATGGGTACCTGATTTGTACTTCAGGGGTAATAAAGACTTTCTAGAGGTAATAAAGTCAAAGCTGAGACCTGAAAGAGGAGTGGGAGTTAACCAGAAGGACAGGAAGGGTAGTACAATGTTCTTGGCCAACAGTTCTCAAAGTGTGTTTCCAGACCAGCAGCAGCAGCAACAGCAGCAGCAACTGATAACTTGCTAGAGATGCAAGTTCACAGCTCCTTCCCCAACCTACAGAACCAGAAATTCTAGGTGTGGGACCCAGCAATATTTGTTTTAACGATCCTCCAGTTGATTCTGATGCATGGTAGCGTTTGAGAATCTCTGCTCTAGGCTGAGGAACAACATGCACAAAGGCCTGGAGAGAATGTGGCTTCCTTCACCCAGAAGTCATACTCATTGATTATGAGAATGATGATGTCAGTGCTCATTTGATATGACAACACCACGCTTAGATCAGTCCCTGCATAACAGTAAAATAGGATAGAGGACTACCACCTGCTAAATATATAGTATACACTAAGCCTTATGCTTCACATAGTTCCTCTTAATTAATTTGCCCTGTATCCCTGTTAACATGCCCATTTCACAGATATGAAACCTGAGGTTCATATATATTAGGGAATTTTGCCCAACCTCACTCAGCTAGTAAGTACCAGAACTAAAATTTGAATCCAGTTCTCTCTGAGTCCAAAACCCAAAGATTTTTCTACACCAGCCCACTGCTTCCAGGAAAAATATTTCAAGATTAAGAGATCAGGACAAGATCAGAATGTGGCTGGACTCTTGGATGGATAGGATAGGCTGAAGAAGGAAATCCCAGTTTCTCCCCATGTTCCCTCCTCCCAGACTCCGCTCCACAGAGAGATAACCAACAGGCAAAAAGCAAAGAGACTAAGCTCTTCCATTCAGGACTAAAATGGGTGTGAGGGACCCAAGCTCAGGGTTTCTCAGTTAAAAAACAAAAACCTTGTTAAAGCCTAATCAAAGTCTATGTTTCAGATTGAAGGCTTATCCTATCTAATTAAAGGGTAATATGCAAATTGACCATCACTCCAACACACAAGATGGCCACCCCCATGTGGACACAAGATGGCCACCACAAGATGACCAGCAGGGAGGGCAGTTGTGGGCAACCAGGCCAGCAGGGGAAGGGCAGTTTGGAGAGACCAGGCCTGCAAGGGAGGGCAGTTGGGAGGGACTAGGCCTGCAAGGGAGGGCAGTTAGGGGCAACCAGGCCTGCAGGGGAGGGCAGTTGGGGGCAACCAGGCCTGCAGGGGAGAGCAGTTGGGGGGAAGCAGGCCTGCAGGGGAGGGCAGATGGGGAGGACCAGGCCTGTAGGGGAGGTCAGTTGGCAGGGACCAGACCTGCAGGGGAGAGCAGTTGGGGAGGACCAGGCCTGCAGGGGAGGTCAGTTGGCAGGGACCAGACCTACAGGGGAGGGCAGGTTGTGGGGGGGTGTGACCAGGCTGGCAGGGGAGGGCAGTTAGGGGCAATCAGGCAGGCAGGTAGGCGAGCAGTTGGGAGCCAGCAATCCTGGATTGTGAGAGGGCAGTCAGACATCCCTCAAGGGGGTCCCAGATTGGAGAGGGTGCAGGCTGGGCTGAGGGACACACACAGATACACACACACACACACACACACACACACACACACATGTGCATGAATTTCATGCACCAGGCCTCTAGTCAGAAATGGTATAAGTATCTAGAATGCAATTTGATCAATATGTAGTAAGAGCCTTATGCTTTTAGATACTAATCTAACCTCATCTATAAAGAAAATAGAATCATGAGAATAGTCACAATATATTATTAAGAAAAAAGGTTGGCCCTAGCTTGTTTGGTTCAGTGGATAGAGCGTCGGCCTGTGGACTGAAGGGTCCTGGGCTCAATTTCGGTCAAGGGCACATGCCTGGGTTGCAGGCTCCATCCCCAGTGGGGAGGCCTGCAGGAGGCAGCCAATCAATGAGTCTCTCTCATCTTTGATGTTTCTCCCTCTCCATTCCTCTCTGAAATCAATAAAAAAATATTTTTTTAAAAGGTTGGATAAAAAATTATATATGTAGTGTGATTTCAATCATGTTTAAAATGCTTAATAAAAAAAGTAAAAGACAATATACCAAAATGTTAAAATAGTTTCTTCCCCAACTAATACAAAGTAACCTAAATTTAAGAGAAAGACTTATGTACCAAGCTGTTCTTTACTGCATTTTAACAGCAAACCTCTAAAGCAACTTAAATATCCAATATTTTAAAAAATGAAAATAAATTAGGGTTCAATCATATGATACAATATATAGCAATAACCAAAAGTGAAATTTTAAAAAGTATTTTTGTCAAGACCTTGGCTCCTGCCTGCACCCAAATGCCTCCAGAAGCAGGGCCTCGGCTAGACATCTTTCCAAAATGATGGTGAGAGACAGGTCCACAGAGGACAGAAATTGGCTCAGCGGGGGCTTCCTGGGAAACGGGTTATGAGTTCAAGTTATAGCTTTCCTCTCTCAGGGAATTTACCCTGCTGTGGCGGGGATTAAATATGGATCCAGCAAACCACAGATTAAATTGGATTTGAACAGAAAGAAATTTTATTTACATCTCACTTCCTGACTACTTACCCTCTAGTATCCTGTACATCCTAGATAGTGCTTTCCTGGTAGAGCTGTGACTGATTCACCTCTGAATCCCCGAGGACAGCACCATTGTTTTCATTGTTGTTGGTCATGATTTTCAGTGGCTGCCCTTTGTTCTGCACCTGAGGTCAGCCAGCTGCCAGCTCACAGACCAAATCCAGCCCTCCATCTGCTTTGTAGGTCAAGTGTTAAAGGAACGAGCACACACACACACACACACACACACACACACACACACACACACACACACACACAGCATTTTTGTGACCATGAAAATAGTCCTGATACATATTAAGGAAAAAAGATGGGATGAAAATTATATATACCGTGTGATTCCAACCATGTTTAAAATGCTTAATAAAAAGACTAGAAGGGAATAATACCAAAAAGTTAAAATAGCTTCTCCTTTGTCTTACACCGCAATCCTATTATAATTATGCCCATTCCACAGATGAGGATGAGAATGATTGCCTCTGGAGAGTGCAATTGTGGGTGGCTTATTCCTTTTCTATAATTCTACATCTGTCCCTATCCCAGGAGGTGGGAGGTAGGGTCCTAAAGGAAAAATCCAAAAACAATCCCTGAGGTTCAAATGAATCCCATCTGTACAGACAGACTGCCATCTGTCAAGGACCTCTGGGGCAGTGAGGACGCAGGTGCAGCTGTCTATAAAATTTAATTTAAGATGAAATTTTAAAACCGGAGCCATCCTTGATTAATTAAAATTAATTTCATTTCATTGTAGAAACCCAATCCAAGGCCGCAGAGCGGCAACCTCGCAGGGAAATGTGGAACTTTCCTGGTGCTATCTCAGCCCCCCAGCTTCCATTTCTGCTTTATTCACTCCTCTGGTTCAGAATCTCTTTGTAAACCAGAGGACCCAGCTTCCCTCTGATTATTTACTGATCTGATACCTCTTCACGCCCACAGCTCCCCCGGGTTCTGTCTGAGCCTCTTGGTGACAGCCCTCAGCTTCCACCCCGCCCCTGACTCCCTGCTCCCTGCCCTTGCTGGCCACCCACTTGGCCAGCACCCTCGCAACAGCTCTCAGCCCTGTCCTTAGCACACAGATAGCCACAACATTTTGTGAGTGAAGGTAACAACCTAGAGGAGGCGTCCGATTTTATTTCTGGTGGTGATTTCAGCAGGAGTTTGAGTGGCTCCTGGTTATAGTTAACAGCCCAGAAACTAGCTCAGGCAATTCGAGGGCTCTCTGTTTTTGCTGTTTCTGTCTTTGTCTGCACTTGCCACTGCCTCTCTTTCCCCACCAAGCTTTGTTGGTACCATTAAATTTGGTCTCAAATAGAATCCATGACTCTGAACAGAGTCGGACCCATCAACTGGACCGTAAGTGCCTCCACTTCCCGATGGTTCTTGAATAACGCTTGGGTGCTTATGAATCGAGCAGAGGGAAATGTCTCCAGCAGCACTGCGCAGCTCAGGGCCCCGAAGGGCTTTAAACTTGACCTCTCTCTGGGCTGCAAATTCATTCTCCAGGAAAAATTTCATTCCTGGACAATTCGAGACACCTGACCGATAATTCGGGCCTCTGTATCTTAGTCTTGTGACTGACTCCTCCATGAACCTACTAATAAAATGGGAATGGCTTGTAACCAAACCCCTGTCTTGAAACTTCAGGCAACCTTGATCCCCTGCCTGCACAGTAGATATTTGCTGCCAGAGCAAAACGTTCATGTACCAGTAATAGAAGCAGGCAGGCTTTCCAAAGTATGCCAGGCATGTGTTTGCAATACTGTCACAAGCAGGGTCAAGAGTATCTGGCCCTGTGTGCTGGTGACCTGGGGGCCTTGCTGTTTTGTAGGCCAGACAGAGAGATCTGGGGCTGGAAGGAAAGGAGATTGCATAATAGTGAGCATGGGTCCTTTTAAAAACCGCACTAGGCAAGGGTTTTCTAAAACACTTTTTTAAATTTAAAAAGGGTAGCCCCGCTGGCGTGGCTCAGTGGTTGAGCATCGACCTGTGAATCAGGAGGTCACAGTTCGATTCCCAGTCGGGGTACCGTCAGGGACATATCCGGGTTGCAGGCTCAATCCCCCGTGTGGGGCGTGCAGGAGGCAGAGTTGTTGTTTTTTAAATGTCAAATGCTTGCTGAAAAAACATAGGACTACCCTAAACCCTAATTATATTAGTCCCTTGGTCAGGGAACCATGGTTTAAGCTCAGTTATGTGACCACTGAGTGTGAATATTTTATCTCACTCTTGCTCTCACTCTCTTTTTATCTTATCAATGCCCACTGGGAAAGATGAAAGAAGTTAGAAACCAGGACCCCAGTGAGTGTTCCGAAAGGCTGGCTTTGTTTTCTAGGTTTCTATATCACTTCATTTCTTCAGGCTTGCATTTCAGATCTAGACAATAGGGGTTATATGCTTTGTTTTACCTCTTCTTTCCTTCCTTACCCCTCCTGCTCATTTTTTAAAAGTTCTTCATGTATTAATCCTCTCATGAAAAATATGCACAATCCCCACAGAAAATCCTGAAGAATCTTTAACTCCTTCCGTGTCCAATCTCCAGCTCTTGTTGCCAGCCCCAACATTGGCCTCTGCAGTCTCCCTGATATTTTTCATTCTGTTCTTGCATTCCTTTCTCTGTTTTGTTAAGGTTTTCTTCTCATACAGGCCATGTCTTTCAAGTCTATATTTGGGTTAATTTTTCTTTCTTTTCTCTTTTTTTATGTTTTTTTTAATTGATTTTTGAGAGAGAGAAAAAGGGAGAGGGACAGAGAGACAGAAACATCAATGATGAGAGAAACAACGATCAGCTGCCTCCTGCACACCCTCCATTAGGGATCAAGCCCACAACCCTGGGCATGTGCCCTGACCGGGAATCAAACCATGACCTCTTGGTCCATGCATTAATGCTCGATCTCTGACTCCATCTTGTTCAAGCCTGCTTTGCTCATAGAGCATTCAAGTAAACAGCTTCTTGCATACAAACATGCTAATCATTAGAAGAATTCTGCTTTCGTCTTGAGTTTTACAAAAACAGCCCCTTACCAAAAGTATTTTGAGGAGATAAGGGGAGTATGTATTGTGTATCGAAGATTTGCAGGAACCTCATGACCAGACTCACATCAAGTAGGGTCAACAGACTAAGATCAATCTTTCTTGGACCCCTTTGGGTGTCCAGATTTCTACAGTTGTCAATCATCTCTTGGCCCTCCCATTTTCCCCTTCCCTTGACATAAAAGAAGCCTGAATTCTGTACTTTCTTAAGCTGGATATGAGGCACCACTAGCTCTCCCATCTTCTTGGTTGGCACCTTCTCGATCAATAAACCCTTCCTTAATCCAAACTCCAACGTTTTGCATTTTTGGCCTTTTGAACCATCAGGCACATGGACTTTGGACCAGTAACAAGAGCATCGAGTGAGCTTACTAAAGTGAGAATTCTTAGTCTGGAGATTGGTGTGCCAGCCTCAACAATTTCTTAAGAGACTAAATGGGATCGTTCAAGAACAGAAGAGGTCTGCAGCAGGTGTTCTTGGACAGGCCCAGCCCTTTCATACCTTCTGAAGGATACCTGGGAGGGCTGCCCTCAAGCCAAAGGGAACCACAGATGGAAGACACACTCTCAGAAACTGCAGGACCTTGGGAGGAGAGTAGTGCCAGGTGCACCATAGGAAGATCAAGTTGGAATTAGTACCTGCCTCTTAAATGTCACGAGTGGCAAGAAACTGGAGATAGCCCTAGCTGGTTTGGCTCAGTGGATAGAGCGTTGGCCTGCAGACCGAAGGGTCCTGGGTTAAATTCCTGTCAAGGGCATGTACCTCAGTTGCAGGGTCTTCCCCGGCCCAGACCCTGGTCAGGGTGCATGCAGGAGGCAACCAATCGATGTGTTTCTGTCACATTGATGTTTCTCTCTGTCTTTCCCTCTCTTTTTCACTCTCTCTGAAAATCAATGGGGAAAATATCCTTGGGTGAGGGAGAGAGAGAGAGAGAGAGAGAGAGAAACTGAAGATAAAGCCAAAGTCTGCTAGGACCAGAAGCAGGAATTTTATATAGACTCACAGCCATCTGTGGGGTGGACTAGTGAGCAGCGCTAAGAGTAGGAATATAGTCATTTTTTAAAGAAGGAACTTTCCACATGTGCTCATACCTGAGAGGGGTTTGCAACAAGTCATGTGAAAAGGTGTTAAGAGGTATCCCTTGGAGAATCAGGCCAACCTAGAGCAGTCAGGGCAGGAGTACTTTATGACAAAATATCAGGTTTCTTCTGAGACCAGAGGGGCCACTTGAATTTTCACTACTGGGGAAGAAATTAAGACAAAGGAAGGTAAAATCAGATGTCCTTGGGGCAGAAGAATAAAGAAAAGAGCCGGGTCTGGCATCACAGTACGGGGAGGATGCAAGTATGCCTCAGAGCCCAGCAATCAGAGCCCAGGGTTCACAGTGATGACCAGTCACCCTTACCTGCAACGAGCAGGGCAAAAATGGGCACAAACAGGACCTGGAGGCCACTGAGGCACCAACTCCTGGCATCTCGTGGACGTCCATCTGTGAAGGGCAGTTTCAAGAGCAAATCCAGGATTGCCACCACACTCCACCCCCAGACAGGAAGCTCACTTTGTTTCTATCGTGAGGAAAAACACCTTGTGGCAGACCGCACTCCTGAGGGGAAAGCTCAGGGACGGGGAGAGGGAGCTAGCTTGCCCTCCACGTGGCAGGAGACATACCTCTTTCCCCAGATCTCAAAATGGAAAATTTCCCAGCTATATCTTTCCTTGTTGAATCCTAACGCTACTATGTTTGACCCCAAGTTCTAACTGGCCTAGTGGAGCCCGTGACCGACTATCTGGGCGGGGTGGGAGTGGCACCCCAGAGGGGCAACTCAAACCTTTCCTGGTAACTCACTACAAAGCCAGGGAGAGTCAGACCTCTGCATCCACAAGGGCTTCAGAGCTGAGTCACTCTTACCTAATGGGAGACGAAGGGAGGGGAGGGGAGGGACTCAAGACTGGAGAGGCTCAGGTGCCATGAGCAAATAATGTACTGTGTTTATTCTCCCCTGCACTCAACACTCTGAGGGGTGTTGTGTAACAGACGTGCTGCGATGTTAAATATGTCCGTGGAGGAATATGGTGAGGGGGAGAGGATAATTTGTTATTTATGAGCTTCTGCTCTCTGAAGACTGGAACTCTCTTTTTTGAAAGGTGATGAGTGTAAAAATGCAAATTACTGAAAAGGGGGGTGGGCGGTGTCTAGGAGGAAAATGGCAGAGATCATAAAAAGGGAGAAAAGCCAAGCTGGTACTAGAGAGAGGCCCAGAGAGAGGGTGTCTAGTGAGAAAATAGGGGTGGCTGAGGAAGGAGCTGAGGTAAGGGAACAGATGTTGAAAGAGGGTTTTATAGAGTTTTGTAGTGTGAAATGCCATGTAAATCTCCCTTTGTGGAACCATCAGTAAAATCTCCATTCATCAGTGTTTTGCAACTGGGATTTATTGCTGGGGAGAAGCTCAAAGGGCGGGCCCATACCTGTCAAAGAACCCAGCTGCATCCAGGGGCTAGGTATAAACATAATGCCAAGCCACAGTCTAAAAACACTGGAGGTGTGTGGTGGTGGGAGGAGGAGGGGGCGGGAATGGCAGGGGGCCAAACGGGGGAAAAGGAGACATATGTAATACTTTAAACAATAATAAATACACTGAGTGGCCAGATTATTATGATCTCTGAACGCGTAATAATCTGGCCACTCAGTGTATATCCTATATAATAAAAGGCTAGTATGCAAATTGTCCCCTCGACCAGGAGGTCGACCATCAGGCAGCCCAGCCAACCGCCCATGTCTCCTCCCCCTGGCCAGGCTCGCCGGCCCCCACCCATGCACGAATTCATGCACCGGGCCTCTATATGTATATTAGAGGCCCAGTGCATGCGTTCAGAGATCATAATAATCTGGCCAGTCAGTGTAAATAAATAAATAAATAAATAAATAAAAACACTGGAGGTGTGCACAGCTTCATGGTAGGTGGGGGAGAAACTCAGAGAAGGCCCTACAGAAGAAGTGGCACCAGAGATGAGCTTTAAAAGAGGACCAACATTTCTACTACAATTGGGGACAAGGAAACATCAAGTACAAGAGGCCAAGAGCAGAGGCAGGAAAGGTTGGTGTGTGTACAGAGTGATATTGTCTGCATGGGGAAGAAGAGCATGCTGGAGAGAAAAATAAAAAGAATGGCTGGAGGAACTATGGATGCTTGGCAACCTTAAACCTTAGAGACTGTTGCGGATGCTCTGGAGAGCAAAACAAGGACTGCCGTGGGCTACCTGCAAGAAGACAGACTTTGGGACAATGTAGTATATCCCTGAAAGGAAAGGTTCCCCCCTCTCCAAGTTTCTGCCTCATTCACATGACCAGTCCAACCTGGATTGTGAACACCGCATACAATAAATCACATTACATTACAGAATAATCTCACTCCGTTTCAGAAGATTCCCCCTGGACTTGACAGCTCTACTTACATTCCAGCCCCAGCTGAAAAAAAAAAAAAAAAGGCTGCTACCTAGCCATGCTCACTGGAGTGGAGTACACATAACTTCCAAGGCCCTTCACCAATACTGAAACCACTCAAACTCTGGCACCTGAGGAGCTCTCATATCCACCAGTAGTCCTCTGCCTGTCTCCAGGGCTACCTGTCCCATGGTCCCCTCCCTCCCTTCCTCTCTCAGATGACTATCCTGTACCTATCTGCCCCAGAGAGGAGGCATTCTGAGGAGGACATCATACAGCTGAGCCCAAGTGGATCCCAGGGTCTTGGTGGCACTTAATTTTTTTTTTCGGGTGCCTTTAAACTCAAGAAGTAGAAACCATTCGATCCGTGAATAGATACACACTGAACACTTACTAGGTGAGCTATGATATGAGTAAGACACGATTCCTGACCTGAGGGGGTACTCAGTTGGTAAAGGCGTGTAAATAAATATGGGCAATTAGTGTAAAGACTGCTGGGAAGGAGGTAAAGATGGGTTGCTGTGGAAAGACAGAGGAGAGATACCTAGCCCAGAGGAAAATGGGAAGGAAAAGAGGGTGTCCCAAGAGAGACTCACAAGCTGACTCCTGGAGGGAAGAGCAGGAGTTAGTCTAGTGAATGGGGTGAAAGGAAGGAAGGGGCATAGGAGGCATAGGGAGCAGGATATGAATGGGAATGGCCCGGATACCGAGAGAGTGAGTCCTTTGGGCCACTGTGGGTAGTTTATTAAAGCTGGTGTTTAGGCTGCAGAGGTAGACCCTAAAGTGCCTCAGGAAGGACCTTTGTGCACTGCCAGGGAGTTGAGACTTTATCAAGGCAGTGAGGATCCACCAGTGCTTAGTTGCCTGCCTATTCCTGGAAAAACAAAAATCCATACAAGAAAAAAAAAATTTGACTCAGCCGCGAATAATAAATAGTCTTAATAACTTAAACACTAAATAATTATTTAATCAGAAATTATAATATTGGAAGGATGGGGGACAGGGATGACAACTGCTTTAATAGAAAATAGCAATATGGTATATAGAAATAGAGATTAAGTACCAGAATAGTTCAAATAGTTGAAAATGGTTGTTTTTGGAAAATCAGGAAGGGGAAAGGTGGGAGACGGGGCTGCTATTGCACAACTGACCTTGTAATACATATTTAACTTTGTTAGTAAACTATTTAGAAAGAAAATTGTCTACCTACATTAATATAAATACAATTTTTTAAATGTATGTGCGAATTACAGCTTCACCATTTAATAACTGAATGACCTGGGCTGAAACTTTATCCTCTCTGCAGTTTAGTTTCTTCACCTGTAAAATGGGATAATACCACCTATCTTGCTGAGTTATTATGAGGATTAAAGGATATATATAAAGTGCCTAGCACTGAGTCTGGAGTTTTGTAGCAACTTAATAAATTGCAGGCATTTTCATTTTTAATAAGAGACGGAAAAGAAGCCTAAAAAGTATTTTTAAGAGGCCTGATCTTCTATATATACTAGAGGCCCAGTGCACGAAATTTGTGCACTCGGTGGGGCGTGGGGGAGTCCCTCAGCCCAGCCTGCACCCTCTCACAGTCTGGGAGCCGTCGGGGGATGTCCAACTGCTGGCTTAGGCCCGCTCCCCACGGCAGTCAGACATCCTTAGCCCTATGGGAGCGCAGCCCCTGGTGGTCAGTGTGCATCGTAGTGACCGTGGTTCTGCCATTTGGTCAATTTGCATATTAGCCTTTTATTATATAGGATACACCTCTGGTCATTGCAACACAATCCTTTATTCAATAAAGGCATGACTATATTCATAACGAATAGAAGAGAGAGAAGTTATAATTCTGAAACCAAAAAGTAGTTAAATGTTTGAGAGTATACCCATCCTTGAAAAAAAACAAACGCCAAATAATGTCCTTTGCTGAATCTATTTGCCTTGGAAAATAGGGATTTGCAACAACTTTGATTTGCATGTACATCTAAAATAAAAAGGTAACTCAGGATTTAATGCAGGTGACAGTAACAGATTTACACAGAAAGACGGTTTCCCTGCGCCACCTACACAAGCTTTCTGTCCCTTTCACCCTTCAGGCCCTCAGATTTCACAACTGGGAACCAAGGGATCAAATTTAAAAGATATCTAAACCTCGTCGCACACTCTAAGGTTCTGCGACTTCATGGAAATGTGCTTTTGCCTTGGACGTGGCAATAAACATACCACTCAGGTTTCTCATTAGAATCCTAAGACGATGCATTTCCTTAACCTGTTTCTAACTAAAACAAAGTATTTCCAAGTCACCAGCCCCTGGACTGGGTCTCGTCACGCTCGCAAAGTGGTCGCCCCCGCAGTAGGAACTACATCTCCCAGGGTGCCCCGCGAGTGGGGAGCCCACTCGGATTGGCCCGGGGTGTATGACGCTCAGTGTTTTGGCCCGGACGGTCACATGTTTCCTTTGTTGTGAGCTACAGCAGTGACTGGTGGCTCCAGGAGACCTCAGGGCTGGAAGGAGCGCTGCGCCGCCAGCCGCTAACGGACCGCGGGGGCAGCCGCTGCTCGCCACTGCTGCTGGCCGCCTCCAGCCTTCGCCGAGAGGTACCCGGGGATGACAGCTCCGGGACCGGCCGAAAGGCGAGGAACCGGCCAGCGCCGGGGGGCGGAGGGGCGACCGAGGTCACGACCACGGGGGTGTCTGCAGGAGGGAGGCCAGCGGCGTCCGGCCTCTCGGGGCCAGACTCGGGGGCGCCGAGGAGAGATTGCGGTTGGGGCTGCTAGGCCCCTGTCTGAGGCGGGGGGTCTGTAGGGCGTCCCTGGGGCTGCTGGGCCCCTGTCTGTAGGGCGTCTTTAGCCCCGCTCGGCAACGACAGTCCTGAAAGGAGGGCACCCCAGACTCCTGGCACTGCCGCCCCGGAACCGCGGCGATGCTGACGCGCCCCGCCGGGGCCAGGCTGGGAGGGACAGGGCCGCCCGGGCTGGGGTTAGCAGGTGGCGGCCACCCCGTCGCCTCGGGGGCGGGAGCAGCTGGCAAACGGGGCTGGGGAGACGGGTCCTGCTGTTGCCGACCGGCTTCGAACGGGGCGCTGCTCTTTCATAATCGAAGGAAGCACTGAATGCGAAGGCCTCAAATCAAGCCTTTCCGTGGTTTTTTTTTGTGTGGTTTTTTTTGGGGGGGGGGGGGGGGGCGATCGCTGTCTGTCGGGGAGGACTGACGGGGTCAAGGTGGGTTCGGGCCAGAGTAGCCCCACTAAAGCGTTTGCGAAATGTGCTCGGTCCTGTCACCTGACCGCTACCCCCGCCCCAACCCCCTGCGAGCCTTTGTTTACCACGGATCGCGGCGGGGCCCGGGCCGAGAACCCGGCCCTGGAGCGACCGTCCCCGGGGAGTCGTGGCGGGAGGGGCTGCGGGCGTTCCGCCGGCCGAGTCCCCGCCTAACCTCCCCACCTTCCCACCACTCCAAGGCTTGGTTTCTTAATTTAGTTCCTAACGTCCCCGCCCCCCAAGTCCCGGACGTTCCGTACGCCGATTGTTAACGCGGTCGGGATTGGGCGCTTGCGGCTGGCGGGGCGGGACCCGGGGGGGGCGAGTTCCGAGTGTTGATTGGCGGCCGGCTGGTCGCTAGGTGGTCCTGCCGGGGCAGCTCCTCCCCGCCCCCTCGAAGGTGATCTGGAGGACGCGCGAGGGCGCGCTCTGCGCTCCTCTGCAGCCTCGGCCCGAGCGGAGCCGGCGGCACGCGCTCCCGCGGGGAAGGACCCTTCCGGGTCGCCCTTGGCTGAGCCCCGCAGCCTCTGCTAGAACCTGAGGCGGGTTCTGTGTCCTCAGGGAACCGCAGCCGCGGCCCGCCCTCCGGGGCCGCAAAATTAGGCCCGTTGAAGTGGCGCCTTATCTGCCACAGTGTTGGGCAGGAAGTCCTCTTGCGAATTTGTTCTTGATGATTTGTAAACAAGGTTTAACACTTTAAGCGCCAAGCCTGTTTTGTCTTCCTCTCCGTTTAGCCCTCGGTATCCGATTTCACCGCTATGCTGGCGGCACCGGTGACTGGCCGGTCCGGACGGAAAGTATAGTGTTAGTCACCGGTGACTGCCATGGCGCTTAACGTGTTGAATAGCTAAGTGAGGGCCCTAACGCCGCATTTTAGGGTGCCTCGGGGCACCCCCCAGGCAGGGACTGGACACTAGTTTGATGGATTTTAATGACTAATTTCTCGCACTCCCGAGCAGCTTTTTAAAGATCACGTCTCAGTATGTGCAGCTGCAGACTGTTTAGGTCCACCAGCTGAGGTTGATTTTTATTAGATACGTAAAATAGATTTAAAATCTGCCTGCTGTCGACCAAGGTGTAAAGTTATAATTCTAAAATATTAGGTATCCTTTGAGGATATCCTCCTAAAAGTTAAAGATTCTTCTATACCTCCGTTTAAATTCGTTGTTTTCTTTGTTGGTTTTTTTTTTTTTGGGGGGGGGGGCGGGTTATAGCTCACTTTTCTAGGTATTAATCCCTATGATAATTCAGGATTTGTGAGAGCAAATTGCAAATGTGTTTTTGTTTGTTTGTTAATCCTCACCTCAGTATGTTTTTTTCCATTGTTATTTAGGGAAAGTGGGAGGGAGGGAGAAGTAGGAGGAGCAGAGAGTGAGTGAGAGAGTGGAAGAGAGAGAGGAACATCAATGTGAGACACAATAATTGTTTGCCTCCCCCATGATGGGGTCCGAATGAACCTGCAACCCAGGTACAAGCCCTTGACGGGAATCTGCGACCGACCCTTCGATGTGAGGGGCGTCGCTTTAAACCACGTAGCCACACCAGCCAGAGCAGCAAATGTCTTGTTTTGAAATTGTAAGTGACTGTGCCTGTAATAAATCTACCAAAACGTTCATTTTAGCCATAGTGTGTAGAAGATGCGGTTTTCCTGATCTCATGGGGAGATTCTGGAAATAGTGCTTGGGTTTTATCAGGTTTTCTTTTCCTATAAATCCATAGGAATTGACCCAAAACTTAATGCATTTCTGTAGGAGGTTGATTGAGCCATCTGGGTAAAGCAGGACTTGAATATGAACAATTCTCATTGGTTATGCATTTTAATATATTTTTTAAATAGAAGTGTAGATGACCACCATAAGGAGCAGCTTCTATGATCCCAAACTGATCCTATGTGCACATTCAGGGCTTTTAAAAACCTATCTAAATAAATAAAAAATGCAAACCTTTTTAAAAAATAAAACCACCATTCAAAAGACTGCTTATCCAGACAAAGCCTGTGACTAGTCTCTAAACAGGAAGAAGAATTAGTATTCTGAGTTAGAGCTATCAGCTTTAATTCAAACTTTCTTAGCTTTTATCCAAGTTGCTAAATCCTTAATGCTTTTTGCTATTTCTTAAATAAGCGGCTGCAGTTATTTTGTATATACTTTTTAAGACCCTATTCTATTAAAAACAGTAGCTAAACTTTTTTTTTAATTGACGGGTTTGTCACTGCTTAAACTCACATAAGGGCTACAGTTTTTCAGATTTGGGCACATCTTAAAGTTTACTAAATTAGTGTTTAAATTAGGCTTTACCTATTCAGTCGTTTCTAAAAGTTATTTGTGTCACCTAAGGTAAATAAAAATCACTTGACTTATGAAAGCTTTTATACATAGAGAAGTCATTTTAAATATTAGATCTCAAATTTGTTCAAGTGGCAGAGCATTGATAGTGTCCTTGCAGACTTCAGTAATTCTAATAAGAGAACAGAAAGCATAAGTCTAATCCTATATAATAAAACCCTAATATGCAAATCAGAATGACCAGTCACTATGATGCACACTGACCACCAGGGGGCAGATGCTTGAGAGAGAGGCAACCAGTCGGCAATCGGGGGGCGAGGCCAGCCAGCAGGTGGTGCCAGGTCACTAGCCAAGGCAGGTGCCAGCAGGGGGCCCCTGATTGCCCCACCCACTGGTCACCCCACAGATGGCCCTGATTGCCGGCCAGTCCTAGGGACCCTACCCTATATATTGGGAACAGTCTCATAGATTTAAAAATTAAAACCTGACAAGGCTACTCTAACACTGAAAAAACAGGATGATGCAGCAATGACATGCATGGACTCTGGCTTGCACATTTTGTGATCAGCCTTTATTCTGACACTTATAACTGTGTGACAAAGCCAATTACTTAACTTCTCTCTGCTTCAGTTTTTCCACCCATAAGATGGGGAAAATGGCACTACTGCCTCAGAAGGATCATGTTATGTACTACTTTTCATAACTAGGGCAAAAAAATGTAGCTGCCCATACAACAGCAAGATGCCTTTCACCTGTATGAAAAGTATGGTCACTGGTGAATACAGCATCCTGGATGGCGAGAGGGATGTCCGACTGCCCATTTAGGCCTGACATCCCATTCCCCGAGGGGTCCCAGATTGCAAGAGGATGCAGGCCGGGATGAGGGACACCACCACCACCACCCCCAACACCCCCACCCCCCCGGTGCACAAATTTCATGCACTGGGCCTCTAGTAGAAAACATAATTCTAACAGAAACTATATATTATATATCTATAGGTCTTTCAATCCTATCTAATAATAGACAAATATACAAATTGACCATACCCACAAGCCACGCCCACCATCCAATCAGAGCGAGTATGCAAATTAACCCAAACCAAGATGGCTACAGCCACAGAGAGCAAGGTTTCCTAGGTAACAGAGGAAGCCAAGCTTTCTGCCAGCCGTTGCAGGCCTAAGCCTCCACTCAAGCTACAAAGTTTCAATTATAGAAGGTAAACAAATTCAAACAAATGGCGGCAGAATGGAGCTTGAGAGAGCAGGCCAGGGTTGCCGCCGGCAACAGAGGAAG
The DNA here is from genome assembly GCF_027574615.1 of Eptesicus fuscus. Lineage (NCBI taxonomy): Eukaryota > Metazoa > Chordata > Mammalia > Chiroptera > Vespertilionidae > Eptesicus > Eptesicus fuscus. The sequence goes on from NC_072475.1 coordinate 41,983,112, forward strand.
CAAAGCTTTCCGCACACCCTGGCTGGGCCCACCCCCTTAAGGCAACAAAGTTTCAATTATAACCCCAACACAAATGGCTGCAGGCCTCGGAGGGAGCCCCAGGCTTGGCTCTGCTCCAGGCTACAAAGTTTCAATTGTAGAAGGAAAATAAATTCCAGATACCAGGGCCTCCGCTTGCATTGCCAGGGGGCGTGGCCCGCCTGCAAACCACCACAGGCCCCTCTCTCAGGCCGCCCCACACCCCAAGGGAACCCCACCCTGATCAGGGACACCCTTCAGGGCAAACCAGCTGGCCCCCACCCCTGTACCAGGCCTCTGTCCTATCTAATAAAAGAGTACTATGCAGATTGATCATCACTGCAACACACAATATAGCTGCCCCCATGTGGTCAAAGATCCTGCCCCCATGTGGACACAAGATGGCCACCACAAGATGGCCAGCAGGAGAGGGCAGTTGGGAGGCACCCGGCCTGCAAGGGAGGGCAGTTGAGAGGGACCAGGCCTGCAAGGGAGGGCAGTTGGAGGTGATCAACCCTGCAGGAGAGGGCAGTTAGGGGTGACCAGGCCGGCAGAGGAGGGAAGTTGGGGGCAAACAGGCTGGCAGCAGAGTGGTTAGGGGGTAATCAGGCTGGCAGGCAGGCAGGCAGGCAGGCAAGCAGTTGGGAGCCAGCAGTCCTGGATTGTGAGATGGATGTCCGACTGCCCGTTTAGGCCCGATCCCAGGGATCGGGCCTAAACGGGCAGTCGGACATCCCTTGAGGGGTCCCAGATTGGAGAGGGTACAGGCTGGGCTGAGGGACAACCCCCCTCCGTGCACGAATTTCGTGCACCGGGCCTCTAGTTTTAAAATAAAACAATGCATTAAATACCTAAAAGAAACATGTTAGCAAGATAAAGCCAATGAAGTTAAGTTTACATGTCAAGTCTAGTGAGAAGCATGAGTAGACTCAATAGGACAGTTTAATACCAGGTATTATGTCTGATGATTAATGATTTGTTTTTCTTCCTTTGAGGAATATTAATAGCCAAAATTTTTAAGGCAAGGAAGAGAAACACTGAGTGGAGAAATTCAATTTTTTGATTCTGTAATTTGGGAAAAGATAGTATTCTTTTTTAGTTATAGAATCATATGGTTTAGTCTGACATTGTTTAAACACTCCTAAATTTTTCATCATCATATACTTCTTATTTCTCTTTCATTAATCAAAGTCATAATGTATTGACCATTTGAGGTTCTAGTAAACAAAGGATAATCACTAGTTGCTATAATTCTAGGCAAAGAAATGTAAGGTTTTAGTTTATTTCTGATATCTTAAGTGGGTAAATATGTTCTTGGTGGTTCCATTAAGAAATTAAAAATTTTGAAAATAGCAGCTTTCAGACTGGACTTTAAATATTCCATTTATAGAACTTGGTTCAGGAATCACTGCTCCAAAAGTAAACCTTTAAATTGAAAATTTAAGAGCATAAATTTAAATATAATGGTTCAAATAAATTAGCTAACTTTTGTGAAAATATCAGAAATTTATAAAAATTGCTTAGTTTTACACAGTATCATGTTAAATACAATTTTCTAGTTATTTTAACATAATGGATTTATTTTGTTGCAGTTGTTTTCTTCCTTCTTTTGACTTACTATGTATCTTTAAAGATAAACCTCTTTTTGGTTGGTCTTCTGTTGGCTCTGCTATTTTTTCACTCAAGGTTAAATTTGAGAAAATGAAGTTGTGTAGAGCATAGCATGTGGCAATTCTCTACTGCATGTTACAATGACTGTGTTAATAAAAAATGTTGTTGATCTCCTTTTTTTCTGGTATTTATTAGTCTTTATAAGCCCCTCATTAATCTGTACTATCTTTAAGGCTGATTGTAATTTCTTTCTTTGTATAGAATTCCTGCATTCTAAAGGAAAAATAAGTTTGGTTGCAGCACAGCTACACTCTAGATTAATTCTGATAGTATACATCTTCTTGGGACTTTGTATGCTGACCCCCTGTGTCCCGTAAGTATTAGCTAAAAACCCTGCAGAAAATGTCCAGATGAATTGTCTTGCCCTTCTACTTCTTAAGGCAGCAATTTTCTACCTTTTTCATCTTGTGGCACACAAGCTAATTACTAAAATTCTGCAGCACACGAAAAAAATACATTATTTTTTTGCCAATCTGACCAAAAAAAAGGTATAATTTTTTTTATTTATTCATTCATACTGGATGGCTCTTGTTGTATTGGCTGTTGTCATTTTTCTTATTTGGCAATCTAAGGCAAAGGAGGTCAGTGCCCCTGACTGAATAGTCAGGTATTGCATGTTTTAAAAATTCTTGCAGCACACCGGTTGAAAATCGCTGCCTTAAGGTATAATTCTAGATCAGATCAGTCATGAGAGAATCTATTCCAGTCTGCACCTGTGTTTTCTGTTAGAGAAACACTGAGAAAATGAATCTAATCTATTTTAATATCAGTCTTTGAGTTCTTGTCTGGTTCTTATATTAGCCAATCCCAAAGTCTAAAATTGGATCTGAATCCAGTATTTGCAACCCCAGTGCCAGACGAAGGATAGGCTCTTTGTAAATGTTTCTTGAATTGAGCTGAATACCTGTGTTGGCTCAGAATCTTATTGCCATTGGGAAGAAGCATTTAGCTAGGATTAACAATCCCCTGATCTGACCAATTTGAGATAGTCTTTACCAAAGGTACACACAAGTTAGCCTGCGTTCTACAAGTAAAGAAACATGCTAGATAACAGTCACCTCACAATCATCGCAAATCAGGGTATAGAGACGTGTGTTCATGTATTTCTGTAGAAAAAAATCAATAGTCCATAACTTGGTCTTGAGAATTTATGAGTTCTATTTATAGATATACTAGAGGCCCGGTGCTTGGGGGGGGGGGGGGGTGTCCCTCAACCCAGCCTGCACCCTCTCCAATCTGGGACCCCTCGAGGGATGTCCGACTGCGCGTTTAGGCCCAATCCCGGTTGATCAGGCTGGCAGACAGAAGCAGTTAGGGGCAATCAGGAAGGCAGGCAGGCGAGCAGTTGGGAGCCAGCAGTCCTGGATTGTGAGAGGGATGTCCGACTGCCCGTTTAGGCCCAATCCCACCAGGATCCAGGACTGCTGGCTCCCAACTGCTCGTCTGCCTACCTTCCTGATTGCACCTAACCGCTTCTGCCTGCCAGCCTGATCGACCCCTAACCACTCCCCTGCCAGCCTGATTGATGCCTAACTGCTCCCTGCCAGCCTGGTCCCTCTCAACTGCCCTCCCCTGCTGGCCTGATCGCCCACAACTGCCCTCCCCTGCAGGCCTGGTCACCCCTAACTGCCCTCCCCTGCAGGCTTGATCGCCCCCAACTGCCCTCCCTTGCAGGCCTGATTGCCCACAACTGCCCTCCCTTGCAGGCCTGGTCCCTCCCACCTGCCCTCCCCTGCTGGCCATCTTGTGTGTTGGAGTGATGGTCAGTTTGCATATTATTCTTTTATTAGATAGGATAGAGGCCTGGTGCACAGGTCGGGGCCGGCTGGTTTGCCCTAAAGGGTGTCCCGGATCAGGGTGGGGGTTCCCTTGGGGGGTGGGGCGACCTGGGTGAGGGGCCTATGGTGGTTTGCAGGCTGGCCATGCCCTCCGGCGACCCAAGCAGAGGCCCTGGTATCTGGGATTTATTTATCTTCTATAATTGAAACTTTGTAGCCTTAAGTGGAGGCCAAGGCAGGCCAGGGCAGGTGGAAAGCTTGGCTTCCTCCATCGCTGAGGGCAACCCAAGCCTCCTGCTCTCTCCAGCTCTGTGACTGCCACCATTTTTGTTGGGATTTATTTATCTTCTATAATTGAAACTTTGTAGCCTTAAGCGGAGGCCAGGGCAGGCGGAAAGTTTGGCTTCCTCCATTGCCAGGGAAACCCAAGCCTCCTGCTCCCTCTGTGGCCACAGCCATCTTGGTTGGGTTAATTTGCATACTCACTTCTGATTGGCTGGTGGGTGTGGCTTGTGTGTGTAGCAGAGGTATGGTCAATTTGCATATTACTCTTTTATTAGATAGGATGGGCCAGAAACCAGGTCCATTAGTGTTCAATTGCTATTCTGTGCACAGTTCAAGGTGCTAGTATTTTCTCTTAAGAATGCTTAAGCGTTCCTCTATTCCCCTTCTACCCTCCCCCAAAAAACGGAGTTATGCCAAATTAGTTAATTTCTATAGGTACTACATCTATATAAGCTTCAACAAAGCAAAAGAAATAATACATTTATATTAAAAGATTAAAAATTATTTTATAAACTTGGAGATACTATATTGATAATCTAATTACTGTGGATTTTAAAATGAACTTTTTCCTGAATTACCTAGAATACTTGAGATTTTTCTTTTTTTTTAAATTTCTTTATTGATTAAGGTATCACATATTTGTCCTCGTCCCCCCATTCCCATCCCACACCCCTCCCCACACATGCCCCCACCCCCCTGTTGTCCTTAACTGCTGGTGAGGCTCATATGCCTGCACACAAGTCCTTTGGTTGATTTCCCCCTTTACCCCCACCCTTACCTACCCTCCCCCCGAGGCCCGACAGTCTGATCCATGCCTCCTTGTTTCTGGGTCTGTTCTTGTTCATCAGTCTATGTTGTTCATTATTTCCCCAATACTTGAGATTTTTCTGAAATATATTCCATGGTTATATAATATATAATGACTAAATTGTTTACTTTTGGTAATATTGATAGACCAACTCAGAATTATTTAATGGCTCCAAACTCAGATCTGATATCTATTACCAGACATTCTTCAAATATCCAATGCAGAATTATCACAGGATATCTATTTTTCTCATCTTACTGTCACCATTAGCTTGCTGTTGATGCCAGTGTTTACTCATCTTTCACTCAATAAACCTTACTGCAGGATAAAATTGTCAAGTAAAGAAGTTGACAAATAACGAAACTAATTTGTATGTAAAATAGCAATTTGCTTTCAGGAATTGTTATTCAGTAATGATTTTCTATACAAAAGTAAACTTCCAGTTAGAAACTAAAATCAACTAAAAACATTTTTTAACATATTAGTAAATCCTGCCATCTACCAGTATAAGTGATTCATATCTGATTTATATGTTGCTGCTGTTCTCCATTTATTTTAGGTGTGGAAATTGAGACAACACAAATATTTTGACTGAGGCTTTGATCAAGCAAATGCTAAAAAGGTATTTATAATATTTATAAACTATTTAAACATAGTTATTTGAAGATTTAAACCATTTTACTTTCTTGAACCAGGGGTCACTTAGGTCAGTAAGAATCACAAGGAACAGTTCTGTCCTCAAGATCATAAAGGAAGGCAACCTCACGGTCGTTTCCACTACTAAATAAAGTATTTACCCAGTCCTTTCCACCGTTTCCTGATACTCTCAGTCCCCCTTCAGCATTTTTCTCCAGACTTAGAGACACTAAAATAAGTTATCTCCACTCATTTTTCTGGGACATAAATCAAATACATCTAATTTTAAATTTACTTAACAATCAGAAACTAGGTCTACAACATTTATGAGTTTTGCAGCTGGAAATAAACCTTACAGTATCCTTAACACTGACCAGTGTGGCTCAATTGGTTGGGCGTCATCCAGTGCACTGAAAGGTTGCCAGTTCGATTCTCATTCAGGGCACATGACTGAGTTACGGGCTGGAGCCCTGGTGTGGGGCATGCAGAAGGCAGCCAATCGATGTTCCACTCTCACATCAATGTTTCTCTCTTGCCTCTCCCTTCCTCTCTCTCTAAAAATCAATTCAATTAAAAAAAAAAATTCTGTTAAGAAAAGTCTTTCCTTCAAGTGACAATGTACCTCCAGAAATAAAACCCCTGAAGAAATGAGAGAGAAAAAAAAAAGTTAGTAGCTTTACTAGACAAATCATGTGATATGGGCAGAAGTCATTGACACGACCGTCTGATCACCCTTGCATCCACTAACTTACCTAGATATACACGGAGTGGCCAGATTATTATGATCTCTGAACGCATAATAATCTGGCCACTCAGTGTATATCCTATATAATAAAAGGCTAATATGCAGATTGTCCCCTCGACCAGTAGTTCATCAGGCAGGCCGGCCAACCGCCCATGTCCCCTCCCCCTGGCCAGGCTAGCCAGATCCCACCCATGCACGAATTCATTGCATTGGGCCTCTAATACACACACACACACACACACACACACACACACACACACACACACACAGTGAGTGGCCAGATTATTATGCGTTCAGAGATCATCATAATCTGGCCACTCAGTGTACTTTTCTAATTAAATTTTCCTGGAACAAACATTTTCCTCTTGTTTTGTCCAGAGATGCCAAATTGATTTCTTGCTTTTTCCATTACTAGTTAAAAATAAAATACTTGATTTGTGTAAAATGGGAAAACAAAGGCTAATAAATTAACATATAGAAGCCCAAAAGATAAACTTTGGAATGCATCTCATATTTCTAAGATCCTTCTATGCAAATCATTTACCCACCCTGTCACCTAGGAAGAGTTTATATTTTATGCTTTGTGGAGACTGGTTAATGGGAGAGTTCCCAGAAAGTCCAGAGAAGTCAGGATGTCCAAAAGCCAAGCCAAAGCTGCTCAGAAGGAAACAGCCCAGGTCTAAGAGACAGCCACTTACAAACAAAGCAGTAGACAGGTATCTTGTTGCTGTTGAGTACTTTATAACAGCAGGTGATTTTTACAATTGTTCTAATCCAGGATTCTCAGTTTTACGTTGGGTAAAAGACATGAAAGAGCTCTTGTCGGTCAGTAATTAAGGAACCAGCTATGAGAATAAGGGGCAGAAAATATCATAAAAAGACAGATCCTTAACTCCTATAAAGTTTTGGGGGTTTTGTGTGTGTTTTTAAATTTTTGAGAGTAGTTTATTAAAGCTGAGGACATTGAAACAAGGAGGGACTTAGCACAGAAGAAGCAACAGGAGAGCCTAGGCAGAGTCACTTAGTAATGAGCCGAGGTGGGGTTGCTTCGGCTCACTGAGAAATAAAAGCCACAGCGAACGAAGTGAGCCCAGGCTGGCTGCTGTCAGCTCACTGCAAAGTCAGAAAAAGGGGGCCTTGGAGACAGGTTCAGGGGGTTAACCCAGGACAAGCTGCCCGCTGCTCCATGGTTCCCCTGGTTGCAAGTCTCAGTGGGATCCCTTAGAGTTTAGGAGATGCGTGCCTGTGAGGGAGGAAGGGCAGGCAAAGGCCCGAACGTGTGCTCCCAGGAGGGAGAGCACACGAGTTTTAATCAGCCTTGTATTGATACTTGACTCACTCAATGTGCTACCCCAAAGTGAATACAGTAAGATAGAAAACCAACACAGTAAGGTTATTGAATGCAGAACACAGAGTATCTTTTCATTTATGTAAGAAAAACTTGTCCCTTTTATCCAAAAGGGAGATTCTATAATGCTGCAGTGATCATAGGGGTGCATATATCTTTTCAAATTAGTATTTTGGATTTCTTCAGAAAAATACCCAGAAGTGGAATTGCTAGATCATGTGATAGTTCTATATTTAATTTTTTTAGGAACTTCCATACTGTTTTCTATAATGTTAAGCCTTCTTCATGCTACCATCATTTGGTCTGGATATCTGACTGTTGAAATATTTCAGGAAGCAGCTGGGACCTTTATAAGTGATTGTGTATGAAATTCTGAGGGCACGGGAATAGATGAGAGCTACCGTGAGTGCTCTTAAGCCAATGATAAATACATTTTGGGTCATATATCAACTTAAGGTGTGAAAAGCAAGTAGGGGAAGAACCACCTTAAAAATTAAAATTTAAGAGAATTGACAGCTATAACCCAATGCCTCAATTCATTAGTTACCTATCCATAGTCACTTCTGAGGGAGGTTTAAAAACAAATTATTTTCTATTTATAGTGGACATTTAGGGGAAAATAGAGGAAAACAAAACAAATCACTTCAGATTTTGGCATATGTGCCTCCTTTTTTCTATCTCTAGATGCACTGATTCATAAATTTTTCTATTTCTTTAGCATATGTTTTATGATCTGCTTTTCACTTACTCTCTAGTTAATTTTTCCCATGTCATTAAATAGTCTACATAATTTTTTAAAATGTATTTTTATTGATTTCAGAGAAAAAAAGAAGAGGAAACGAGAGAGAGAAACTTCAATTATCAGAATCATTGATCATCTGCCTCCTGCACGCCTCCTACTGGGGATCGAGCCCAAAACCCGGCATGTGCTCTGACCTGGAATCGAACTGTGACCACCTGGTTCATAGGTTGATGCTCAACCACTGAACAACACTGGCCGGGCTAGTCTACATAATTTTTAAAGGCTGCATAGACTGTGTTCCATCCTTAAGATGTACTTCGGTTTAACCCCCTATTTAGGTCATTAGGTTGTTTTAAGTATTTTTTATTAAAACAGCATTGGGGCCCTAGCTGGTTTGGCTCAGTGGATAGAGCATCAGCCTCAGGACTGACGGGTCCTGGGTTTGATTCCAGTCAAGGGCACATGCCCGGTTTGTGGGCTCAGTCCCCAGTGGGGGAGTGTAGAAGGCAGCTGGTCAATGATTCTCTCTCATCATTGATGTTTCTATCTCTCCTTCTCTCTCTCCCTTCCTCTCTGAAATCAATAAAATGTATTTTAAAAAATACAGCATTGGACATCTCTGTAGATAAATCTTTCTACATATCCTGTTATTTCCTTAGTAATGCTGGAAAAGGACTTGCTAGTCAAACAATATACATATTTTTAAAGACCATTAATAAATATAATTGAATTCCTATTTAGCAACACTAGTATATTAAGATAATATACACTTATTTTAGGATTCTGAATATAGTCAAGTTCTCTGTCTTACAGTATTCTGACTTACCTTTATAGTCAGTGGATAAAACCCAGCTGTGTAAAAGGAAAGACAGAGGTCATTAGTAATTCACAAAGTACATGGTATCCTTTCACCTGGGGGGTCTAATTGTACAAATGCAATTTTTATTTATCAATGTTTATTAAAACGAAGTAGTGCTCTATACCCTACATGAAATATATTACACGATATTGTTGCAGTGTTACATCAAAATGAAATTATATAATTGGAATACTGAATGTTTTACTTATTAAAATGTTTTCACTGTTTGTTTGTTTTTTTCACTTTTAGCCACGTAAAGATCCCTAACAGTCATTTCTCAACAGTTATATAGTCAACTGATGTAACGATGGTCCTAATATTAGGACGAAGACTAAACAGAGAGGATCTCGGGGTGCGTGATTCCCCAGCAACTAAGCGTAAAGTCTTTGAAATGGACCCTAAATCTCTGACAGGCCATGAATTTTTTGACTTCTCTTCAGGATCATCCCATGCTGAAAACATACTCCAGATATTTAATGAATTCCGAGATAACCGATTATTCACAGATGTTATCATTTGTGTGGAAGGGAAAGAATTTCCTTGCCATAGAGCTGTTCTGTCAGCCTGTAGTAGCTACTTCAGAGCTATGTTTTGTAATGACCACAGGGAAAGCCGAGAAATGTTGGTTGAAATCAATGGTATTTTAGCTGAAGCTATGGAATGTTTTTTGCAGTATGTGTATACTGGAAAGGTGAAGATCACTACAGAGAATGTACAGTATATCTTTGAAACATCAAGCCTCTTTCAGATCAGTGTTCTCCGTGATGCATGTGCCAAGTTCTTGGAGGAGCAACTTGACCCTTGTAATTGCTTAGGAATTCAGCGCTTTGCTGATACCCATTCACTCAAAACACTCTTCACAAAATGCAAGACTTTTGCATTACAGACTTTTGAGGATGTGTCCCAGCATGAAGAGTTTCTTGAGCTTGACAAAGATGAACTTATTGATTATATTTGTAGTGATGAACTTGTTATTAGTAAAGAGGAGATGGTTTTTGAAGCTGTCATGCGTTGGGTCTATCGTGCTGTTGATCTGAGAAGACCACTATTACATGAGCTCCTGACACATGTGAGACTCCCTCTGTTGCATCCTAACTACTTCGTTCAAACAGTTGAGGTGGACCAATTGATCCAGAATTCTCCTGAGTGTTATCAGTTGTTGCATGAAGCAAGGCGGTACCACATACTTGGGAATGAAATGATGTCCCCAAGGACTAGGCCACGAAGGTGAGAAAACTGTTTACAAATTAACTACAATATAATTAACAAAAGTTTTTGTTTTTAACATATTTGAAACATCCTGAAGATAATTTCAGTGTAGTCATTTATATGTATTGTTGCATGTAGATTTTATATAATTTAAGATTTGTTTTAAATGTCTCTCCCAGTGACGACTAGATTCATTCTTTGTTATTGTTCTGAACTGTCAGAGGGTGTTGCAAAGGGTCTTTGCAACTGTGCATGTCTCAACATATTTCTACTAATTTCTTGTAGCCTTTGTAGGGTCCCAAAGCATTCCACTTTTCTTCCCAGAGAGTCTTTGGATAAAAAGGAGCTAAAGACTTTGGCAGACTAACAGACAACATGAAATATAGAGGTGGAGTAAGTAAGCTCATGTACATTGAGTGGATTCTCAGATATAAAACCCAACCTTCAGATCTTTTCTCATTGCCATAGTTACTATATTTAATGTCAATCTCAATTTTTAAATTTTTTTCTGATTATAAAAATTATATCATTATACAGAATTTGGAAAATGTATGTTATGTTAAGTGTAGGAATGCAATTAAATATTGTACAATTATATCTCAATAAAACAAAAAAGCTGACTCGAGTTTTTTAAAAAGTAATTGTTAATGGTTTAACAAAGGACAAAAAAATACAATTTTATTCTGTAAGTGTACTGATTTTTTCTAAGTTCCTGTTCTTTTTTTAAAGACTGTTCAGAGACTTGGGCTGAGTTTAAGAATGTGGAGAGGCCAAGGTTTTTAAATGTATTAAGAAAGCTAAACAGCTCCAGGGATATTCCACAGCTTTTCTGGATGCACAGTATCCCTCCAAGGAAAATCTCTCATTCTTCCAAACAGAGTCCCTTGTAGCAGAAGAATGTTTTGGGGTGAAATAGGGCTGATAATACCTATTCTGCATATCTCATGGGATTAGAATAGGCACCAAGGGATATATGTTGTAAAATCAAAATAAGTCATTTATTATTAACTAGAGGCCCATTGCACGAAGATTCATGCAATAGGCCTTCCTTCCCCTGGCTGCCGGCACCGGTTTTCCTCCACCACCCAGGACCCAGGCCTTCACTCTGGCCGCTGCCTTCCGTCTTCACTCCAGCCGGAGCGCCGCTCCTGTAGCTCCCTCCGCCCTCCACCCTCCCTCCTCCCCCTCATAGCAGGCATCGCACCCCACCCGGCCACTCTGTGCCTGTATGCGTGCTGCCCAGAGGCCAGGAGCTGCTGGGGGGCGGGGACGCCGCCATCTTTGTTAGGTTATTTTGCATACTCACTCCTGATTGGCTGGTGGGCATCGTGAAGTGACGGTCAATTTGCATGGTTCTCTTTTATTAGTGTAGATGTTATTTACAAAGAAATGACCTGAATGAACATATTGGAGCCTCCGGCTAATTAGGTTAGATAAAGATAATAAATACTTTTTCTGATTCATTTAATTACTTGATTTACAAAAAGTTACTTCCAATTTTGAAGGGGACCAATCCATTTTATACAGTGGAACAAATCTATATAAAAGATTGCTATATCACCTTTCTTTAGGAGGCAAGTAGAAAAAAAACAATTGAATTTACAGACTATTATAATAGCAGATATTTATTTTGTGAGGAATCCTTTATTTTACAACTCTGAAATCAACTTCTGTCCCTCATATTGTCTTTCACTTACTTGTTACTGCATGTTAGTACCCATCACTAGGAATGTCATTACCTGAACAATATGTATTATTTGTACAGGTTCTCATCTTTCTGAGAAACTCCAAACTTCTTTGAAAAAGGGGTGATGTCTCCACTTCTTCAACTGCAGTTCACTCCTCTGACTTCTGCTCCAGTCACTCTCCTGAAACTCCTCTCAATCAGGTCATCACTGACCTTCTGTTTGTTATTTGTTAGACACCTCTTTTCAGTCTTTATCCAGCTTGATCTCTCTTTAGAATTTGACATTATAAATTGCTTTAATCCCTCTTGAAACTCCTTTAGCTTGTGGAGTACCATTTTCTTCATGGTCCTCTTACTTCTCCAGCTGCTCTTTTCCAGTTGATGGTTCTATATCTAGTCTTGGGAATGTTGGTAGTCCCTTTGGTTCACATCTCTTTGTCTTGCCTTACACACTTTCCTAGGTGATCTTATCTACTCTCATGGTTTTAATTACCATGCATGCTGTTGACTATCAAACCTATATCTCCAGTCCAGACTTTTTCTTTCATTCATTCATTCATTCAACCAATGTTACTTTTTTTTTTTACTTGAGGATGCATCTTTTAAAAAAAAATAACAGGCAAAATAATACCACACTTAAATTTAATAGTTATTTAATATTATCTAATACCCAATTCATATACATACTTCCTCCAGACTGTTCTCTAATGAATCTGGATCTAATCCAGGATCACTTATTGCATCTGGTTATTTCCATGAAATCTCTCTTATTTCAGAACAATTTCTTTTTTGTGATTCTGACTTGTTGATGGGCAAGTTGTCCAGAAAAGTATTCTGCCTTCTGTATCAGTCTTGTTGCATCCTTAGGGTATCACTTACCTGCATTTAGTTATGTTTCTGGAAACGAAGTTGGCTCTGCATGCCTCAGCTTAATGGAGACCAGTTAAGTATTTCTGGCAAGAGTTCATCCTAGGTAATGCGACACTTTAGGAGACACAAACTATCTGGCTGTCTTCACATTAGCAATGCAAAGATTAACTCCAGATTAATCTTTAATTAACTCCACCAATGAACAGTTAGGTTATACTCCACATCAGTCAGTGTTTCTTTAGTGTTTATCCAGTGCCAAGTATCCTTCAGAGCTCAATGCATATTCTACATATATATACCCACGTGTCTCTTAAATAACAGAAAACCCAAAAATGCACCCAAGCATGAAAGTTTGATAATCTTCACTGCCGGTTGTAAACCCTTGAGTGCATGGAGAGAAAACAGTGGGACCAGTCACAGAAGGAACAAAGCTTAGCAACAGTAGTTGTCTTTTTAATAATATATATTATGCAACCTTAAATGTCTGTGCTAATACATAATATTTATAATATTTTTTATTGATTTCAGAGAGGAAGGGAGAGGGAGAGAGCGATAGAAACATCAATGATGAGAGAGAATCATTGATTGGTTGTCTGCTGCATGCCCCCCACTGGGGATCAAGCCTGCAACTGAACCTGGAATCGAACCCAGGACCCTTCAGTCCGTAGGGTGACGCTCTATCCACTGAGCCAAACTAGCTAGGGCCATAATATTATTTTTTAATAAACACCAAGTGCAGGCATCATGATGTGTTTAGAGTACTGACTTCAGAAACAGACAGGCCTGATTATAATCTGGCTCTATACTAGTTCTATGATCTTGGGCAAGACACTTTTAACTTCACTATGTATCAGTTTTCGCATTTGTAAAATGAGCATAATATTATCTACCTTGTAAAATTGTTGTGAGTGCCCTACCCAGTTTGGCTCAGTGGATAGAGCGCCGGCCTGCAGACTGAAGGGTCCTGGGTTCGATTCCAATCAAGGGCACATGCCTGGGTTGCAGGCTCGATCCCCAGTGTGGGGCTACAGCCGATCAATGATTCTCTCTCATCGTTGATGTTTCTCTCTCTCCCTCCTCCTTCCTCTCTGATATCAATAAAAATATATTTTTTAAAATTGTTGTATTAGAGATATCATATGAAAGAATGCATAACCTACCATTTGACACAAAAAAAAAGCTTAGTAAAAATTATTACTGGTTTCATGAAGAAAATACATTTTAAATTTATGCTGTACTTTTACAGAATAGGAAATGTGATTGAGGCAGAAATGCTTGCTATCAAATGGCTCATTTTAAGCATAAATTGTTCATATCTATGAGAAAAAAATCAATGCTCTTTGCTATACTCCATTGAGCAATAGGTAGCTAATATTTAATAAGCTCCTACCTCTGGTCTAATAATCAGTTACTATATAGTGAATATCGGAATATAACTGCCGTAATGAGAACAAGGTTCAAGTTCCTATTAGAAACCATTTGAGAAAACTAAGATAAGTGTTTTTTGTGTGTTCTTTAAAGAAATGGTGTTTTTTGCACATCCCCTGTGGGGGCTGTGCAGGAGGCGGCTGATCGATGTTTCTAGCTCTCTATCCCTCTCCCTTCCTCTCTGTAAAAAAATCATTAAAATATTTAAAAAAAAAAAAAAAAAGAAATGGTGTTTTAGTTGAAAGAGGCTTGTAAATACAGAGAAAAGACTCATGGTTGCCAGAAAGGAGCTGGGGGACTGGGTATTAAAGGGGAAGGGATTAAGTACAAATTGGTAGTGACAAAATAGCCACCAGGATGCATAGTCAATAATATTGTAATAACTAGGTATGATACCACATGGTACTGGAAACATCAGGGGGAACACTTTGTAAAGTATATGATTATCTAACCACTATGCTGTACACCTGAAACTAATACAAAATAATGTTGAATCTAAAAAAAGTGTTTTAAGATTAATAAATACCTTCATTCTTTATTTTATAGGTGATAAAACTGAAGCACCGTTAAATGAACCAACTTGTTCTTGTCATAAAATTACTTAGTGGCAGAGGCAAGACTAAAATTTTTTGTTCTGAATTTTTGTTCTAGTCCCTCTTAAGGATATTATTCTATATTATAGGATACATGGTTTCCCACTTTTAATACATGTTAATTCATTGTTATTTTGAACTTAAACATTATTACATAAAAGCATATATATTGTAATTTTCCCTCTACCTGACCTTTGGTATATCAGTTGTCCCAAAGGATACCTCTGTTACCAAATTTTTGAACTCTTTTTAGAAATATTCTTTGCATACAAGTGTGGTGTGTGTGTGTGTGTGTGCATGCATACCCACATACCTCCCCACTTTTGTTTATGCAGATAGTAGGGTACTACAGTTTTGCACTTTGTTTTTATCACTTAAAAGTACCTTGGAGATTTTCTACATCGCCACATAAAAGACTTTTCTTTCATTTATTTTTACTTTTGTTATGGATTTTTTTAAATCTTTTTTTGTTTGTTAATCCTTACCCAAGGATATTTTTTCTATTGATTTTTAGAGAGAGTAGAAGGGAGGGAGGGAGGTGGGGAGAGAGAGAGAGCGAGAGAAACATCCATGTAAGAGAGACATATCAATTGGTTGCCTTCCACACATGTCCCAACTGAGGCTGGGGTTAGAAGTTGGGGTGGGAAGGTGGAAGGGGGAGATCAGCAACCCAGGTATGTGCCCTTGATGGGGAAATCAAACCCTCGACCCTTTGGCCGATGTTCCAACACTCAGCCACACTGGCCAGGTCTCAAATCATTTTTTAAAAATCGTATAGTGCCCCATATATTGATACCATAATTTATTTGATTCATCTCTTAATGATAGTTGTTTAAGTTGTTTCTAGATTTTTGTCATTACAAAGAATGCTCAGTATTATGCATATGTCTGCATACACTGATAATTTATAACTTGAATTACTAGAAATAGAATTGCTGAGTCATAGGATATGGGCATTTTTAGTTTTGGTAGCTACTGTATAAAATTTTCTTCCAAGCTATACTTCAGCCAAAAATATGAAAGTATCTATTTCTCAACTCCTTTGTCAACATAACATATAATTAGTTTTTGTAAATCTTTGCTACTCTGGAAAGTGAAAACCATATCGCATAATTTTTTTAGAATTTTTATTTATTGATTTTAAAAGGAGTAAGGGAGGGAAAGAGAAAGAGAGATATATCAATTTGTTATTTACCTGTTTATGCATTAATTGGTTCATACTTGTATGTGCCCTGACTGGGGATCAAACCAGCAACCTTTTGGTGCATAGGATGACACTCCCACTAACTGAGCCACACTGGCCTGGGCAAAGCCAACTAACTTTAAAATTCCATTGACCCTTATGAACAAAAAGAGCTTGGATAAGCTCTGAGTTTTTCCTGTCTCTATCTTAAATTTAAAGTACAAAATTAAAAAGCCAGTGTTTAACATAAATTTTGGGACTCTCCTAATGCTCTTAAAAGTTGTTTTTTCACTCTAAAAATAGCCCATGCTCATTATTGTTTGAAATTTTATGTTGCTAGAAAGTGGGAAGCCACACATCCAGAAACAATCATCATTAGCATTTTGGTCTATTATTTTTTAAATATGTTTTTATTGATTTTAGAGAGAAGAGAGGAAGGGCAAGGGAGAGAAAGAGAAATATCTCTGAGAGAAAACCATCAATTGTCTGCCTCCTGCATGCCCCTACTGGGGATCAAGCCCACAACCTGGGCATGTGCCCTGACTGGGAATCGAACCGGTGAACTCTCGGTGCATGGGACAGCTCAACTAACTTGAGCCACACCAGCCAGGACCTTTTTTTCTTTTATTTTTCCTTTTTAAATATATTTTTATTGATTTCAGAGAGGAAGGAAGAGGGAGAGAGAGAGATAGAAACATCAATGATGAGAGAGAAGCATTGATTGGCTGCCTCCTGCACGTCCCCTACTGGGGGTCAAGCCTGTAACCCAGGCATGTGCCCTGGCCAGGAATCAAACCATGACCTCCTAGTTCATAGGTCAGTGCTCAACCACTGAGCCACACTGGCTGGGTGCAGACCTTTTTAATATAAGTATTAATTGTACCTTATGTACAGCTTTTTATCTTGCTTTTTTCTTTTTTAACATTCTTTGTTATAAACTTTGTTAACATTTTTAATGACGACCAACATTTTGAGTGGGGTTGCCTAAATTTACTTCACTTTAAAAAAAGTTTTTAAATAATTTCTGTACATATACAATCATACGTTGCTTAACAAAAGGTATACATTGTGAGAAATTCCTCTTTAGGTGATTTTATAGTTGTGCAGACATCATAGAGTGCATTTACACAAACATAGGCTATATAGCTCACTGCACACCTAGACTATATGGTATTACCTATTGTTCCTAGGCTATAAGCCTCTATACCTTGTTACTGTACAAAACAACCTGAGAGAAATCAAACACAAGAGAAAACGATGCAGTAAAGAGACACAATAAGCAAAATGTATGAGGCTGCTGCTGGTATAACAAGTATAAAGAGTACACTCTAAAACAATGATTTAAAGTAGAGTATAGTTAATACATAAACAATCATTTATTATAATTTTCATGTATTATGTGTTATACATAAATCTATATGCTATACTTTTATATGACTGGCAGTGCAGTAGGTTTGTTTGCACCAGCATCTCCACAAACACGAGTAATGCATTGCACTACAACTTTATGGCAGCTATGATGTCACTAGGTGAGAGGGATTTTTCAGCTCCATTACCACCTTATGAGACCACCCTTCCTTCTATCTGCAGTCAGTTTTTGACCCAAACAACAACTTATGTGGCATATAACTGTACTCCTTTACAGGGTAGTAGATTATACTGTGAAGTGGCTTTTTTAGAACTAGCAATCTGACAGAAAAATACCATTTTCTTACACTTAGAAAAAGTGCATCATCTTGTGTGGTTGTGCACATCTGAATTGCTGCAAAACTTCATTTGAAAATCATCCTTAATATTGCCAGAGTTCCAATTGAGTTAGGTAGGCTCTTTGGACCGTTTTACAATTTTTAAGGCAAACTCAAAAAAAAATACTCAGCTGAAACTGGTTTGGCTCCGTGGATAGAGCGTCAGCCTGCGGACTGAAAGGTCCCAGGTGCAATTCCGGTCAAGGGCACATACGTTGGTTGTGGGCACATCTCCAGTAGGGGGCGTGCAGGAGGCAGCTGATTGATGTTTCTCATCCATGTTTCTAAGTCTCTATCTCTCTCCCTTCCTCTCTGTAAAAAATCAATAAAATACTTTTTTTTTTAAAAAGACTCAGGAATTTTCTGTGGAAAAAAACGATAACACTAAATCCCTTGTAAATGTTCTCAAAGAAATAATTAATAGCTTGTGTTATTTGGTACATTCATAGAGAATAAATTTAACTGTTTATAATACTAATCCACTTTCTTTATGGTATGTTTTTAGGGTCTGAAATACTCTTGAGTATATTTTAAACATATTATTTATTCATTCTTATAATAATTTTAGGTCAACTGGCTATTCTGAGGTGATAGTTGTCGTTGGCGGCTGTGAACGCGTTGGAGGGTTTAATCTTCCATACACTGAGTGCTATGATCCTGTGACAGGAGAATGGAAGTCTTTGGCTAAGCTTCCAGAATTTACCAAATCAGAGTATGCAGTCTGTGCACTAAGGAATGACATTCTTGTTTCAGGTAAATAAAGAATTATTATAGTAGCTACTTTTAATTTGAACATAGCTTGGCTGTTTTAAATTAAAACAGTGGTACAAAAGAAAACAGTGACACTGGGTATGCCCACTTTAGACAGATCAGTTTATATAACAAATAAAACCAAGATGACTTTTTGCTGTAACTACAGTAGCTATGGTCTGAAGTCTGTTAATTGATTAAGTAATCATACTAGCTTTGCAGATTACTAGATTACTACACATTGAACATATAACAACACATTTTATTTTGTACAATGGTATGCTTTTTTAAAAATCAGTAATTTTTAAAAAAATTTTTAAAGTAATTCTGGCCCTGACCGGTTTGGCTCAGTGGATAGAGCGTCGGCCTGCAGACTGAAGGTCCCAGGTTCGATTCCGGTCAGGGGCATGTACCTCATTTGCACATCCCCAGTAGGAGGTGTGCGAGAGGCAGCTGATCAATGTTTCGCTCTCATCGATGTTTCTAACTCTCTATCCCTCTGCCTTCCTCTCTGTAAAAAATCAATAAAATATTTTTTAAAATGGACACAAGACACTGGGGCGGCGGGTGGGATGAGGGCATGCGACGGGGTAGGGGAGGCTGGAGGAAGGTCAATGGAGGGAAAAAAGGAGATATATGTACTACTATATGCAATACTTTAAACAATAATAAAATAAAATAAAATATCTTTTAAAAAAAAGTAATTCTGGCCCAGCCAGCATGGCTCAGTGGTTGAGTGCCGACCTAGGAACCAGGAGATCACAGGTTCGATTCCGGGTCAGGGCACATGTCTGGGTTGCCAGCTCGATCCCCAGTAGGGGGTGTGCAGGAGGCAGCTGATCGATGATTCTCTCTCATCATGGATGTTTCTCTCTCTCTCTCTCTCTCTCTCTCTCTCTCTCTCTCTCTCTCTCTCTCTCTCTCTCTCTCTTCCCCCCCTCTTTCTCTCTCCCTCCCTCTTCTGTCCTCTCTGAAATCAATAAAAATATTTTTTAAAATAATAATTCTGTTTTTCAGGTGCTTCTGATGACCGACTCCTAAATTAATCTATATACATTTGTAAAGTTCAGAGTTTGCATTTTATTATTTGAGGCCTATAATTATTTCTTTTATTTTTTAAATATATTTTTATTGATTTCAGAGAGGAAGGGAGAGGGAGACAGAGATAGAAACATGATGAGAGAGAATCATTGATCAGCTGCCTCCTGGCCACCCCCCACTGGGGATAAAGCTGGCAACCCGGGCATGTGCCCTGACCAGGAATCTAATCATAACCTCCTGGTTCATAGGACAGTGCTCAACCACTGAGCCACGCTAGCCAGGCTGTAATTATTTCTCAAGATAACAGTTGGCAGTGTTAAAATCTGTTCTGTAGAACTATTTGCATTAAGCTTTCAGAGGGTCCTTGTTTTCATTTATTGAACTGAATTCTTAAGTTCTTGGACTGGGTGAATAAACCCGTGTTTTATTATCTATGCCTTGGGCATAGATCCTTTGGTGATAGATACATATATATTGAATGTGCATTGTTTTGCATTTAAAGGTGGAAGAATCAATGGCCGTGATGTCTGGATTTATAATTCACAGTTAAATATTTGGATCAGAGTTGCTTCTCTAAACAAAGGCAGATGGCGTCACAAAATGGCTGTCCTCCTTGGTAAAGTAAGAGAAACCACTTTTTATCACTATTTCTGGTACATTTCCAAAATAAATACCACAGCTGAAACCTTTATTTTACTCACCCTCTGGGTATTTTGGCTTCAAATTGTATTTCCTTCCATTTCTAACCTCAATAGATAAACTGAAGATATAAACAATTTGACACTGTACTTTTGAATGGATAGTTTGTTCTCTCAGTTTGGAATTCGTGACAGTACACCACGTTTCTCTTTTCATGCGCCATTGGAGTCTAAATGCCTAAGAAGCATTGGAAAATAAAGGCGTTGCATCAAGTGCAAAAACAAGCCGATGTCTAATCCAAGCAGTTTTTTTCCTTTTACTGACTTTGGCAGTCAGGCAGAGAGATATTTATCTAGAGTGATGCTATTTTATCTTTTTTTATTTGTACAAGTAGGGGCAAAACAAAATTAAAGCAAGTGTGAAGATAAACTCGCCAACATATTTTAAACTAAACTTGTTATTGACTGCAGCTAATAAGTTTTATAAAAAATATGTAATTTGGGGAGGAGCCAAGATGGCGGCAGAGCAAATGGGAAATAAAGCGTTGTCAGTCTTGTGGTTCTAGTGGAACACATTTAGCCTGTTCCTCACTACGATCGTGGGAACAAAATTGGGAGTGTTTGGACTGTAGAGGTATTACCTACAACTCAGGTAACATTTTGTAATTTTGAATAAAGATGTTCTTATTCAAATACAAAAAAATATATATATGTAATTTGGTTCGGAACCCTTTGCTGTTCTTAGGAACTTGAGAATCACTTGTGGACTAGTGGTTTCCAAACTTTTAAAAAGTAACTACACCCTCCTTTTTAAAGTTAAATCAAATGTAAATTTTATTCCAAGCGCTAACTTGGGTCCTTTAGCTTTTCCCTGCCTCCATCTCTATCAGCTCTTCCAAAGCCTCCTCAAATTAATAAACAGTCTAAGAAAAAGCAGCATACTTGCTTGCACATGTATTTTTGACTGGTCCCTTAGTACCAGGCTCTCCTGTGGAGATATTTCAGAGCTACCAGTGAGAAACCAGAACTGCTCTAATTTGAAACAGAGATGGTACCAGGAAACTTTCCCACCCAGCCTCCCCTCTCCCATGCCCATAGAGGCTTCTAGATAATCTGTCTCTACTGTAGAATACCAGAGCTTCTCGAAGCACAGTGGAAAACCACTGTTGATTCCTAAGGATTTTTTTTTTTAATTCCTAAGGATATTGATCTAGTGTGGTGCTGCTGTCAACAAGGTCAGTGAAATAATGAGGACCTTGAGATAGATGTAATGGAAAGAAAATATTAATAGAATATTTATAAAACCACTGGTTTGGCAGTACCTACTATATTATATATAGTTTTGGTAGCTATGCCTCAAGAATGATACAATATTACTAAAAAGGGACTGCTAAAGTAAGGGGAAGCGATGAGGCCTGACTAAAAATATTATAATTAGCCCTAACCAGCCTGTGAACTGAAGGGTCCCAGGTTTGATTCCGGTCAAGGGCATGTACCTTGATTGCGGGCACATCCCTAGTAGGGAGTGTGCAGGAGGCAGCTGATCGATGTTTCTCTCTCATTGATGTTTCTAACTCTCTATCCCTCTACCTTCCTCTCTGTAAAAAATCAATAAAATATATTAAAAATAAATAAATTAAATAAAAATATTATAATTAGTCAACATAAAAAGGTATTAAAAATTATTTATCAAATACTTTATATGGATTAATTAACACAAATTTATTTCATAAATATCAGTATACTTGACTTGAAGCTACCCAAAATTTGGAATCACTAAATCAAGAAATAAAAGGAATCCTTCCTACTTTATACAGCAAGTACTCAATCCATGGAAACCATTATCCTAAAATTTACAATATAGGCTGAATTCAAACCTATAAAATGATTTAAATTTATAAATGTTCTCTGTAAAAGAACCCTAGGACGGCTTGGAATATTGAATCTTAGCACATGAAGGAATCTTAGAGAATACTTACTGTAACTTTTTCAATTTATAAAGTGGCCCAGCCAGTGTCATTCAGTAGTTAAGCACCAGCCTATGAACCAGGAGGTCACAGTTCCAATTCCGGGTCGGGGCACATACCTGGGTTTTGGGCTCGATCCCTAGTAGGAGGCTTGCAGGAGGCAGCCAGTCAATGATTCTCTCTCATCATTGATGTTTCTCTCTCTCCCTCTCCCTTACTCTCTGAAATCAATGAAAAAAATATACATATTTTTCAAAATTAATAAAGAAAGTGAATCCAGAGATCAAGCCACTTGCCCAAGGTTATACAGAAAGTGATAAAGGGACAAAAGCTCAGATTTCCTTAGGCTAGCGGTGTTTTATCTTGATGCTCACAACACTTATTTTTAATGTAGGGAAAATTAGGTAGCCCTGGCGGGGTGATAAGATCAGTTGGTTAGAGTGTCATCCTGGTATGCCAAGCGTGTGGGTTTGATTCCCAACAGAGCACATACAAGAAGCAACCAATGAATGCATAAATAAGTGGAACAACAAACTGTTATCTCCCTCTTTCTGTCTCTCTCTCCTCCCTCCTGCCCCACTGTCCTCATCCCTATCTGCTTCCTCCCTCTCTCTAAAATCAATTTTTAATTTAAAAAAAAAAAAGAAATTAGGACGGAGTCTCAGAATAAATTTCCCAAAGTTTTAACATTGTCTGGCTGACTCTCTGACTTCAAGCCTGTGTCCTACTGGCTACATTGTAGGACAGTTTCCATACCCCTTCCAGCTGCAGAACCTTGAGTAAGTTACTTAGCCTCTCAGAACTACATGGTGTTAGAACAAACCCACCAACAGATCATTTTTAACATAATGCGAGAAAAGCAAGATAGAAATGGCATTGGCTGCTGTGGAAATTTGGAGCAACACAGACTTTCAATGATAATATATAACATTTAGCCTTGATCCTTAGGCATTCATTATTGAACTATTAAAAGGAGTTGATGAGGTGTTTTAGTAAGATTAGTCTGTGGTTTAGAGACCAGGAGATTAATTGAGAGGTATGAAATGATATGGACCCTGAGGGAGGATAATGGCAACAGGAAACAAAAGAAAGGGACAGATGTCAAAGATATTGTGAAAGAAGACTCAGTAAGTATTAATAGTTAATTAGATGTGGAGGGAAGAGTTGATGATGACTGTCCTTTAAAAGAACTTTGGATGTTAAACAGGAGAGCTCCTTTAGTTAAAAGTGTCTTGTATGTCTCATTATGTTTAATGGACTATTCTGCATATAAGTCATTTAATAAATGGCTTGTTCATTAGATCATCTGTCATATAAAGATATTAATTTGCCCTATCTTCCTAATATTTGTAAAAAGAAAATGTATGTGAAAGTCCTTTGAAATATATAGTATGGAGTTCATTATGTGTCAGGTACTTTTCTAGGTACTTGTAGAAATTAAAATGAAGAACAAGCCCTAATTAAAAAAAAACAAGAAAGAAAAAAAAAGAACAAGCCCTAGCCGGTTTTGCTCAGTGGTTAGAGCATCAGCCTGCGGATTGAAGAGCCCCGGGGTTTGATTCCGGTCAAGGGCACATGCATGGATTGTGAGCTCAATCCCCAGTAAGGGGCACGCAGGAGGCAGCCAATCAGTGATTCTCTCTCATCATTGATGTTTCTATCTTTCTCTTCCTATCCCTTCCTCTCTGAAAACAATAAAAATATTTTTTTAAAAAAAAGAAAGGACAAGAGCAGCCCTGCCTCCAAAGATCTCAGTCTAGTAATCCTTACCTAGTATTTTATTTACATAGCTTTCTTGTTTTATCATAATCTTACATTTTCATCATTCATGAGTATGAACATTTAAGCTTAATCATGTAATTCTCAGCTCAAGCAGTATTATCCCTAAGGGGTGAATATTTGTTTTTGAAGGGGTGAAAAAAATGTAGTTTCATGTATAAAGCACAGATATACATACAGTACATAAACAGATATATAATTATCTGTGGTATTAAAATTTCGTTGGAGGAGGCTATTATGAAAAAAAGGTCTAAAAAGACTCCTTGGTGGTGGTAAATATTTTAAAGTTTCAGAAGCTGAGCTAAATATATTGCAATTATAGTTATCAATTGCTCTTTAAAGGGGAGAGGTCACTTAATTCTTTAGCCAACAAGTTCAGCATTCAGGCTTTGTTAATTAAGATTTTTTTCCCCATGTATTTTATATATAGGTATATGTTGTTGGAGGCTATGATGGGCAGAACAGACTTAGCAGTGTAGAATGTTACGATTCCTTTTCAAATCGATGGACTGAAGTTGCTCCCCTTAAGGAAGCAGTGAGTTCTCCTGCTGTGACTAGCTGTGTAGGCAAACTGTTTGTGATTGGTGGAGGACCTGATGATAATACTTGTTCTGATAAGGTAAGCCATGTTCTCTTACAGAAATTACCAATGATATTTATAAGAAGAGAAATATGCAAGGCTTATCAAGGGGATAGCGAGGTTCCTTAGTGTGGAAAGCCTTTTAAAACTTGGTACTTTATACTTTTGAGGGAAAATACTGAATTTCAAGTTAGTAAAGAGAGATTCTAATATATCTGTCAATTTGCTATAAAAAGCATGATTTGATTTGTTTGAAATGAGACTAACCTCAATGTTGAGATCTTGTACTAAATAAGTTTTTTTAAACCTTTTACTGCTGTAGTCAACAGAATCGGAAAATTATTCACACAAAACACAGTTAGGAAATGAATCAGCAAAGGCTAAGACACAGTAACTAATTATGCCGCCTCCAATTGGGTCATTTTCTGCATACTTTAAAAGTATTTTTTAGAACAAAGGTGAGAAAAGGAAACCTCTGTAATATAAATGGAGGATCATTCAAATTTGCTGCGTTTCATTGAACTCTTGGACAAAAGAACTTATGCCACCCTGACATCTCAGGAAATACAAAGTTTATTCTGGAAACAACTGTTTATTACCTAAAAGTGTAAAGAAATGATATTCAGATTAAATTATAGTTATGCTATACAATACAATTTTTAAAAAATCTAAACTATTCATTTTAATAGAAATAAGTAAAGCAAACTTGGTAGCCATTCCTCCTGGAAGCAATCTCTGTTTGTTACTTTATTCTGCTTGATAATAATAAATGTACATTGGAGAATTTCATATTTCATAGTTCACTATCAAGCTAACTCCCTTAATTCTGTGAATTAATGGGGTTTGACTTTTAATCATGTTTCTATATATTGATAGGCTTTTTATTAAGCAAATTTACATTTTTGTTTAGAAATTTTAATTAAACATTTCTATGTATTATTAGGTTCAATCTTATGATCCAGAAACCAATTCTTGGCTACTTCGTGCAGCTATCCCAATTGCCAAGAGATGTATAACAGCTGTATCCTTAAATAACTTGATATATGTTGCTGGTGGACTGACCAAGGCAATATACTGTTACGATCCAGTTGAAGATTACTGGATGCATGTACAGAATACATTCAGCCGTCAGGTAATAACATAAAAATCTTAAAGAAAAATGAATCTAGGAGGGACTAAGTACATGACAATTGTGAATATACTGCAATTCTGCTATTAAAATATTTCTTGTGTGCTTGAACTATTTCATAATTTTTTAAAACTTTTTACCATCGCATGGTGAAGTAGCTATTGTGCTTGAGCTGTTGATTTTTTTTCCCCTTGACCTTTGTCAGAATTCTGCTCTAGTCCTTATCACTCTCTCTTGCATATTTTAAAAGATAAGAAATGCTCCCAGACTGGTTTTTTCTTTCTGTAGTCAGAAGCTAGTTGTTGTTTATTTGTTACAAAGAAAATGGCTGCTCATGTCTTCATCCATACACTCTGGCCTGTATCTTCCTGCTCCCCCTCCACCACTACTTCCAAAAAAGGCCTTCCCTCAGCCTTTCGATACATGGCTCGACGCTTCTTTCTTCTACCACCAAAATGCATGATGGTTCTGATGCTGGAAATCTGATTCTACCTATACCACTCTAGAGATCTTACACTCTCAAAGGTCATTATTTATCATCTCCCAGACTCATTCATATTCGCTTATTTTTTTCTACCCAGCTTTTAAATATGGGTTTTCCTTGAGCCTCTTCCCCCTGCCTTCTTCACAGTTTATACTCTATTCCTGAATGATCTCACCTACTGCCCAATACTGATGACTTAAAGTCTATATCTCCATTAAAGCCTCCCTTTTGTGCTCCAGACTCAAATTTCAAGCTGCTTATTTGATACTAGAGGCCCAGTGCACAAAATTCATGCACTCAGTGTGGGTCCCTCAGCCGGGCCTGCGCCCTCTTGCGGTTCAGGAGCCCCCGGGGAATGACCGATTGCCGAGGAGCACCGCTGCTGCGTTTGCCAGCCGTGAGCCTAGCTGCTGGCTAAGCGGCACGCCCCCTGTGGGAGCGCACTGACCACCAGGGGGCAGCTACTGCATTGAGCATCTGCCTCCTGGTGGTCAGTGCACGTCATTCAGCCATTTGGTCGATTTGCATATTAGCTTTTTATTATATAGGATTTTCCATGAGTGTTCTTCCCCAAACCTACTTTTTCTGTTTTCAAATAAGCTAGTGGATGGAAAAACTCTGTTTCTCCCTTACTCTCAAAATACTTCTGACACCAGAAATGTGTGTTTTTCCCACAGCAGTTACTTCTTCACAGTCTGGGTGTCTTACAATTCAATTCTGTTCTGACACTATCTACCTGGACTTAGTGTTAGATTCCACAAGTCAAGGGCTCAGTTTCACTAGACTGCCCCTGCTTCAAATGCCAATCACAAGTTCTAGGTTGTCCCCAGTATTTCTGATCTACCAGCTAAAAATCCAGGTTCCCACCTCTAGTTTGATAATTTGTTTGAACAGCTCACTGAATTCAGGGAAACATTTATTTTTGTTTCCTAGTTTATTGTATAAAGGGGTGCTATAAAGGATACAGGTGAACAGCCAGATGAAGAGGTGTATAGAATGAGGTCCAGAAGGGCCCCAAGCAGAGGAGCTTCTGTCATTGTGCAGTTGAGATGTGCCACCCTCCCAGCACACGGATGTGTTGACAACCTGAACACTCTCCAAATCCCATACTTTGGAGATCATGTAGGCATGATCAATTTTTTTTTTTAAATATATTTTATTGATTTTTTACAGAGAGGAAGAGAGAGGGATAGAGAGTTAGAAACATCGATGAGAGAGAAACATCGATCAGCTGCCTCTTGCACACCCCCTACTGGGGATGTGCCCGCAACCAAGGTACATGCCCTTGACCGGAATCGAACCTGGGACCTTTCAGTCCGCAGGCTGACGCTCTATCCACCGAGCCAAACTGGTTTCAGCGGCATGATCAATTATTAACTCAGTTTCCAGCCTGTCTCCCTTATCCAGAGAATTGGGAGAGAGCCTGAAAGTTCCAAGCCTCTAATCATGGCTTCATCTTTCTGGTGACCAGTCCCCATCCAGGAACCCACCAAGAGTCACCTCATTAGAACAAAAGACACTCCTATCATCCAGGAAATTCCAAGGAATTTAGACGCTCTGTATCAGAAACGTGGGGCCAGAGACAAATATACACATCTTCTGTCTATAATAATAAAAGTGTAATATGCTAATGAGACCAGACAGCCAAATGACCTTCAGGATGAAGCCGCAGCTGCGAGGGCCGAGCCCCTTGCACAATTTCGTGCATCGGGCCTATTATTTCACAGCTAGAAAATTTCTTAGATTTTCCTCTGTTTTATATTCAATCAATCTAGCCTATCAGTTCTCAGAGTTTCTCCTATTCTTTTCCATTCCTATTCTTGCTTTTGTTCAAGTTCTTATCAGTTCCTACCTAAACTGAAACAATAATAATCTAGTGTTCCTTTCGCTAATGTCTTGCTTCTCTAACCCATTTTGCCACCAGTTATTTTCCAACAAATGTAATAATCATGTCTCCTCTGATTGGAAACTACTGAGTAAAATCCAAAATTTTCCTACTTCCTTCTATTCTAGGCCTTCTGTTGGCTGACCTCTGCTTGCCTTTTCAGCTTCACTTTCTGCAACTATACCTCAATTATATTAATATCTATTATTTGCATTCTGTATAGATCTTATGTGTTCTTGCCTTAGTTCATACTGTCCCCTTAGCCCCTCATGCCTTTTCTGGCTTCTCTGTTCACTGAGAAACGATAAATCATCTAATTTCATGGTAGACAGTTATTTGAATCCAAGGCTACATTTTCTTTTCTTTCTTTTTTTTAAATATATTTTATTGATTTTAGAGAGGAAGGGAGAGGTAGAGAGAGATAGAAACATCAATGATGAGAAAAAATCATTGATTGGCTGCCTCCTGCACGCCCCCTACTAGGGATCAAGCCCGCAACCCAGGCATGTGCCCTTGGCCGGAATCGAACCTGGGACCCTTCAGTCCACAGGCCGACGCTCTCTATCCATTGAGCCAAACCAGCTAGGGCTACATTTTCTTAAATGCTTAAAATCCTGAATGACCTACAAGAGCTGAAAAAATTATTTATTTTTTTTTTTTTTGCAGTCCAAATGAACCCAGCCTTTTTCTCTCACTATTTCCATGCTTCTTGACTTTGCATAATTCCTAAAAGCCACAGTTTGCTATTTTAAACATTTTGCATTTTAATCAGAAACATCCTTTAAAAATATTGTGGGATTTTAATTCAATGATGAATATTTTTAATCTTTCTCCAGTAGGTCAGTTATTTAATTTAAAGTGTCATTAAAGTTTAAAATAATAAATGAAATATGATTCTTTTTCTTTATTGTTGGCATTTAAGCCTAAGGATTATAAATAATAATAATTAAGGAGAGGGTGGTTGGTTTGTTTTTGTTTTTTTACAATATTAGGATTGTGTTTCATTTTAATCTATAGTACATGTAATTTCCTGATATGAAAGTATAACTATTTCAAAGGTTGCTTGTTTGGTTTAATTCTGAACATTATTATCTGAAATGATGTTAATAACAAGATCCTATAACAGTATAGTTTAAGAATCATCATCAAAGTGACTGTAAGGTTTAGTCATGTGGGGTTGCTTATCCCTGGAAACTAAGGATGTTGTTTTTTTTAAAGTATGTTTTTATTGATTTCAGAGAGGAAGGGAGAGGGAAAGAGAGATAGAAACATCAATGATGAGAGTCATTGATCAGCTGCCTCCTGCACACCCCTTACTGGGGAGCAAGCCTGCAACCTGGGCTTGTGCCCTGATTAGGAATCGAGCTGTGACCTCCTGGTTCATAGGTCGATGCTCAGCCACTGAGCCACACTAGCTGGGCAGGATGTTATTTTTTATTGTATTGACAACTTTTAGAATTTATAGAAAGAGCTTGTGTACTTTTAAAATATATATATATATTTTATTGATTTCAGAGAGGAAGGGAGAGAGAGATAAAAACATCAACAATGAGAGAGGATCATCGATCGGCTGCCTCCTGCATGCCCCACACTGGGGATCGTGCCCTGACCAGGAATCGAACCATGATCTCCTGGATCATAGGTCGATGCTAAACCACTGAGCCACACTGGCTGGGCATAGCTTGTGTACTTTAGATGAAAAATGTTACAGTTTGGCACATAATTGGTACAATTCATGGGTTAGGTCACTCACTCATGATAATCAGCCAAGTCATTCTGGATGTATATGAACTATAATATAGGTATTTTTAAGTACTCATTCTTTTTTATTATTATATTTATTTCTTTTTTAGAGAGAGAGGAAGGGGGAGAGAGAAAGAAACATTGAATTGTTTTTCTACTTATTTACACATGCATTGGTTGCTTCTTGTATGTGCCCTGACCGGAGATCAAACCTGCAACCTTGGCATATCGGGACAATGCTCTACCCAACTGAGCTACCCGGCCAGACTCACTAATTCTTTTATACCTGAAGATACTATCCTAATCTGTGGTCATATTATAGCCACTTTCTGTAATAAAGACTCTTCCTGTAATAGAAGAAGCAAGCCAAGCTCTTCAAAGATGTTTTCTTTCAGTTATCGTTAGGTTGAAACCCATCTCTCAGCCCACCACCCTCGCTTCACCCCCCACAACTTGGCCCAATTACTAACATATATTTTATCTTAACACTCACTTCATCCATGCAAAATTAGCACTCACACATAGAGTAAAAGTTCAGCAAAAGGCAGCTTATTTCATGTCTCCTTTTATTGACAGTGTTAAAGCATGTCTTATTTTACTTTTCAGCTGCTACCAAATCTCTTACCTTCAACAATTAATGTGGGATTTTTTATGTGTTTGTTAAAACAGGAAAACTGTGGTATGTCTGTGTGTAACGGTAAAATATATATCCTGGGTGGAAGACGGGAAAATGGAGAAGCCACAGACACTATTCTCTGTTATGATCCTGCAACAAGCATCATCACAGGGGTAGCTGCAATGCCCAGGCCAGTGTCCTATCATGGCTGTGTGACTATCCATAGATACAATGAGAAATGCTTTAAGCTCTAACACCAGGATGCTTCACCCAAGAAGCCACACCGATCCAAGATGAGAGGTTTCAAAAGCTCCAGAGTGGGACCTTGGCATATCTCCTTTGTGCCATATGCACAAAAAGTAAAAATAGTAATCGTGGTGCCTTTCTCCCCAAAATATCAGTCTTTCAAACTGTAATAAAGCCTTCCCTGCAATTGGAAAATAAAAGGGGCTTGGGTTGTTGTTGAAGATAATGGTGTTGCTTGGGCTTTGAAAATGCATCTTTGTAAATATTTGTGAGAAACCTATGTGGAATAGGAACTACTGTCTGATTACCTTTTAGGAACTTGTGAATGGTCTCTTCATTTATGTATGTTTATCTGAAAGACTGTATATTCCTTATTTTGTCACATAGACAGATAGAAAATTGCATGACTTAAGGCTTCATTTAGGTTGAATCACGTAATGCTTACACCACATCCTAAGGAGGAAAAATCAGTTTTCAAAATCTTTGTCACTAAAAATATATTCCAACTGATTAATTTTATTGAAAGGACTTTTTCTGTAATTGATAAAAATGTGATGACAGCAATTTGAGTAAGATACCAAATTATTACTTCATGCTTAGAATTGCTGTCTTATATTAAACGTATTCTTAAGAAGAGATTGGGTAGAAGATAGAAAAGCAGATGCCATTAAAATGACAGGTTACTTCAGTATTTAGCGTATCATCTCTAATGCCTCTTAAAGAGGTCCTTTTTCGTGAACCTGGCAAAGGAGTTGAAATCCATTTTGTAATATTGCCCTGTGAAAAGCAGGGACAGATCTTCTCCCTAGCCCAGTAGGATTTGACCTCATTACTATGGTGCTTTGGGTGAGGACTTCGCCCCTGGTTATCCTACTTTCATGTGACCAGCTAAAGTCCTGGGAATCTCTACAATTAAGTTGTCTTTAAAGGATAAACCAGGGACCACCTAGCTGGGCCCATTTTTCTTTTTAAATTAACTGTCTGAATAAACTAATGGCAGTAATTGCAGTCTTCTAATCTCATTTGGTACCATTGTGTAAATTATTGATCAAAATTCTCAGGCTTCTATACAACAAATTGCCTTTGTCTAGATTTTTCAACTCCAGTTTATAAAACTTAACTAGTATTCAGGGATGAACTTAAAATTTCTAAGGCAATTTTTTAGAAATTTGTTTAAACATGACCTCATACCAATGGAGCAACAGGAACTACAGCGTAAGTGACTATTATTTCTCGGTGGACCGGTGTAATTTACAACATTTTAGGGATGTTCTAGGTAGCCTGCTATGTTTCAACTTTCCAGGCACTATTGTCTTCTTACATTATAATTAATATGGTCCTTGTCATAGGAGATATGATGCAAATACATGTTTGGAGTGTCATCACATTTCTGTTAAAACCAATGTAGTAATAAAAAACTTAACATTGATAATCTTATTTTTATTATCCTAGAATGATAACAGAGATTTCAAGTAAACTATATGGCATCAACTTAAATGCTTAGCTGGAATCAGAATTCTGAGGAAAACTCTAAAAAACTTACAAATTTTTAGGGAAATTTTACTTTTCAAATCATAATTTTTAATGATATATACCTTCTTGTGATAATTATCAGAGCAATTCAGAAAACAACTTTCTGTCATTTTAATTGAAAAATAATTGTATGTACTATTAGGATACTTGCTTTAATTTTTGAGTAAATATCTACTTTTGCATTATATCCTTTGTATAGATAGTGGTATCTATTTAGTTCAGAAATTCTTTGCAGTATATGAGATAATGTATGAGAAAAGTGTAAATGCTGAGGATTATACAGATGATTCTTGTTACTTCATGTTTATTTCTAAGATCATGCCCATTCATAAATACAGACATTTCACATAAAAAATATTTTCTCAAGGTAACTTGTATTCTGGTACTTTTATCTATTGTAAAAGTATATTAACTATTGTATTTTGTTATTCATTTATTTTAATATCCATATGTTCATTGTAGTAATTTGAAATGAAATTCAATAGAACAGAATTTGTTTAAACATGACCTCATACCAATATTGTTTAATTTTTTCTACATAATTTAAACTACATCAATTAAGTATTCAAACCAAGAACTTAGTTATACTAGGAAATTAAATAACTATTTTTAAAGTTACCCAAATGATATTTTAATTTTCTTTAATTATTTATCTTCCTTTACTGATTCTTGGTAAATAATGGTGTTAGCATTTTAAAAAAATTTTAGGATATAATTAGTATATAAAAACGGATATGATATATCTACCAAATTGGTCAGATTATATTCATAGTGTCATCACATAGTTGACAGATTTTCTTTTGATGGGTAATGCTCATATAAGCCTTTGGGTTAGTGTGTATGTATAGCATACATGTGTATGTATGTAGAGAGTATGGCCATGTGCACACATATATACCAGTACAAACACCAAGAGTTGTATAAGTTTGTAATGATCAGGAAAAAAGCACATAAATTAAAAAATAATTGACCTTATTAAATTCCATTTCAGAAGATTTTTTATTTGGGAATTTCTAGATTACTTTTTTACATTTAAAAATACATGATGAGTATTAGTATGAATACTTGTATGTAGCCAGAATCTACATAATGCATATGGTTTTACAAGGTCAGAAAACAAATTGAAGGTGGAGATGCATTTGCTAAACCCACTGAGTGGGGAAGGGAATTGAAAGTATGTTTTGTGGATCAACAGAAAAGTACAGTTTGTTTTTTCATGAACTTTAATCCTTTTCCATGTGTGAGTGAACAATAGAGTGGTCTAATTTTTACCACAGAAGACCTTCCTTTTCTACTCTAATCTTCCCACTGACTTGACTGCACAGGTATGAATTGGTAGCCTGTTGGATTTTAAATAACCTTTTTTCCCCTAGATGACTAAAATATAGATATTTACTCCATTTAAACAGGTGTTTAAGAAAAATGATGTATATACTCAGGGAGGGTATTAAGTTATCATTTTTGCTTATTTGGGGGGTTTAAAGTGCCACAACTAGGTAACCTTCAGTTCATGATTCTAGAGTAAATTTAATTTGATAAAGGGCTTCACACATAGCAGTAGTTGAACATTCATTCTTTTGTATTTAGGAAGATGAAAATGTTTTGTGGACTGATACATTTTCTCTTAGTGAATATGAATTGTTTATGTATCTCTACTGTCAAAAACTCTTCTTGAAACTCAGGAAAGACAAAGGTTCAATTATACTACTTTTGTCAGTGTGCAAACCAGGTGTGTTGTGTGTGGGGGTTTTTTTCCCCCTGTTGTCTGGCTATGGCAATAGAATTTTTTTTTTTAATTGATTTCAGAGAGGAAAGGAGAGGGAGAGAGAAATAAAAACATCAGTGATGAGAAGGAAACATTGGTCGGCTGCTTCCTGCATGCCCCACACTGGGGATCAAGCCCACAACCGAGGCTTGTGCCCTGACCCGGAATGGAACTGTGACCTCTTGGTTCATAGATCAATGTTCAACCACTGAGCCACGCTGGCCAGGCAATAGATTTTTTTTAATTGCTGTGAGAACCCATACATGAAAAGAAAGGGGTCAAGTTGTTCGTGTGTGCCTGTGGTGTCTTGAGATATAGATATGGAAAAGACATCTACTCCAGATTGTATTTTCAAAGAATAAAAATTGCTATTTATGTGGTGCCATGTGATAAGATAATGTCTGTTAAAGGCTTCCTGTGGATGGCCTTTATTTTAGTAAACTCAAGACACCAGTTAACCTCAACATAATTTTGGCCTTATTAGAATTTGTTGTGCATTATATTAAAAGCCAGGTTTACATCACCTCAACCCATTATTCTTTTTAGTTAAGTAAATATATTCACCATATCATGTAACCAGAATGGGGCAATTTGTTTGACCTTTAAGGCAGTAGGTTTGACTAGCTAGCTATACTTATTGTCATATCTAATGTTACGCACTAGAAACCACTTGAGCCAAGAGTGTGAATTGAGAATTCCAGAGACATTTTCAACATACTTCATACATTTTAAAATATTTTATATAAATGTTTTACATTTGTGTGATTGCCTAGATATTAAATTTACTTAGTGCTAAAGATGGTCATCATACATAATTTTTTAAAACAGCATTAGTCATAACTTATTTTATATATTATTCCAAAGAAAAAAATTTTAATGTTTTTAAAATGACTGCATCTGAATTTGTGCCTTAAGTTCTCCCAGTGCTATTTCAACTTTTTTTCAATCTAAATAAAGCTTAACCTTAGAAAAGTTTCATATTTGTTTCCTATAGAGTAAATAAACCTCTTAAAAATTTTTTTTAATTTTAGTCCTTAAATTTTTTAATTAGTACCAACTGTGTGGTTGCTTGGCAGAATGAGAATGCTAAGAAAGGTTGTTGGGTGTTTTGAGTTTTATTATATTTTTTGGTGTTTTTTTTTTAATTTGTTTTTATACCAAGGTGCTTTTTAAGATATTCAGGAAAAAAAACATCAATCTTACATAGATTAATAAGCCCTTGTAAACATCATTTGCAATATCTACATCCAATGTCAAAAAAGTAAATTTTATTTTTGTTCCTTTATGTACTGTTTTTTTTTTTCTTTTTTTTCTCTACAGACTTTTTCAGTTAACTTTCTTGGAAAAGTTCTTACTCTCCCCCACCGTCCTCCCTCCCCCCCTCCCCCCACCCGCCAATCACCCCTCCATGGTTTCTTCATTTAAATTTTTGTTGAAGTTTCTGGAGCTATCTGAGACAACACAATCACAGAATTGAACAAAAGTATAATATGCTTTAGAACTTGTACAGAATGGCCAAATGTCATTTGCCTTCAATTAGAGGCTCTAGAGTCTTCACAGTGGAGAGAGAAAACAAGGCTTTGTATTTCTTTGTTCTCAGTTCAGTTGTAGCACATTAATACTTACATGTTTTGTTTAAATATATTTTGTGCATAGTATTTTTTAAAAGTTGTATCTAATAAAATGTCTTTTAAACATTATTACTTGATTATATGGGTGTATTAAATTTTGTTTACCAAAAATTTGTTGTTTTGTTTTTTTGTTAATCCTCACCCGAGGATATTTTTTCTGTTGATTTTTAGAGAGGGGATGGAGGTTGAGAGAGAGAGAGATTCATCCACCTGAGGGAGACATATCAATTAGTTGCCTCCCACACTCACCTCAACTGGAAATTGAATCCAAAACCCTTAGTGTACAGGCCAACACTCTAACCACTGAGCACGCCAGTCAAGGCTGTTGTTCTAT
Organism: Eptesicus fuscus; assembly: GCF_027574615.1. Taxonomy (NCBI): domain Eukaryota; kingdom Metazoa; phylum Chordata; class Mammalia; order Chiroptera; family Vespertilionidae; genus Eptesicus; species Eptesicus fuscus. Next base: position 42,018,838 of record NC_072475.1, read on the forward strand.
TTTATTTTAAATACTGGAGGCTCGGTGCACGAAATTCATGCATGGGGTGTTCCTCAGCCTGGCCTGCACCCTCTCCATTCCAGGATCCCTCGGGGGATGTCCGACGGCCAGTTTAGGCCCGATCCCTGTGGGCCTAAACCGGCCGTCAGAGATCCCTCTTGCAATCCAGGACCACTGGCGCCTAACCGCTCACCTGCCTACCTGCCTGATCGCCCCTAACCACTTTGCCTGCCTGCCTGCCTGGTCGCCCCTAATTGCCTTCCCCTGCTGGCCTAGTCACCCCTAACCACCTCTGCCTCAGCCCCCACCACCATGGCTTTGTCTAGAAAAATGTCCAGTGTAATTAGCATATTACCCTTTTATTAGTATAGATATCCAAATGGTTGTGTGGAAAAGGGATGGGGGAAATACATATTAATATATGTGTGTATTTACTGGTGTGTGGCGGGGGGGCCAGATATGGCGGGGATCTTCCTTTTCCGTGTCTAGCATGGAAAGAGATGAACTGGTTCTAAGTGGAGGTGGCTGGGAATTGAGAAATAGAAAGAAGATGCAGAGATAGAAGCAAAGCTGGGAGCTGGGTGGGACACTGCCCTCTTCTGATGGAGGGTCAGGGACCCAGAGCCTACGCCGTGTGTTTATTTATACCCCCCAATACCAGGGGATTTCACCAGAAGTTAGGATCAAAGGAGCTTATTTGCATTCTTGAGTAGGCCCGAGCATTCCTGGTGCTTGACTGGATTTACATATCAAAGTCACACTCCCCGACACCTGGGCAAAGTTAAGAGTCAGTACTGATAACACTTCCGCCTTTTTGGTGAAGCATGTTCCCAGGGCGTGGCTCTGCCTGTCGCCCTGAGTTCAGCTGACAATAATTAAAGAAATGCCCATGTGCCTTCCCAGGGGGCCCTCTACACTGGTGTGTTCATAAAGTAACTACAAGGAATGCTTATATTTGTTTTTGTTGGTCTTTTAAAATATATTGTTATTGATTTCAGAAAAGAAGGGAGAGGGAGCGAGAGAAACATCAATGATGAGAGAGAATCATTGATCAACTGCCTCCTGCAACCCAGGCATATTCCCTGACCCGGAATCAAACCTTGACCTCCTGGTTCATAGGTCAATGCTCAACCACTGAGCCATACCAGCCAGGCAAGGATTGCTTATCCTATATAATAAAGAGGTAATATGCAAATTGACTGTCACACCCTCACAATATGGCTGCCTACAACCAGGCTAGCAGGGGGGTTAGTGAGGGACACCCAAACGACTGAATAAACAGGCTGCGTGGGACAACCAGGTTGGGGGCGGGGGGCGCCGTGAGGAGTGACCAGGCCTGCAGGGGGGGCAGTTGGGAGCGACCAGGCCAGCAGGGGGGGGGGCAGTTGGGGGCAACCAGGCTGATGGGGGGGGGAGTTAGGGGCAGCCAGGCCGGCGGGGGGGGCGGGGCAGGGCAGTTAGGGGCAACCAGGCAGGCAGGCAGGTGAGTGATTAGGAGCCAGTGATCCAGGATTGTGAGAGGGATGTCCGACTGCCAGTTTAGGCCCAATCCCCCAAGGGGTCCCGGATTGAAGAGGGTGCAGGCTGGGCTGAGGGGACCCCCCCCCCAATTCACAAATTTCGTGCACTGGGTCTCTAGTACTAGTATATGGAAAACCATGGATAGTGGGTAAAGAATAGGAGCCTCTTGTACTTTAAATATTCTCTAAAAAATCACCTGTACTCACCCTGAGCAGGCAGCTCATTTGGTTAGAGCCTTGTTGATACCCCAATGTTTTGGTTTCAGGTTTGCTCCCTGGTCAGGGCACATACAAGAAGAATCAACCAATGAATATATAAATAAGTGGAACAAAAAAACGATGCTTCTCTCTTTCTCCCTCTCCCTTCCTCCCTCCCTCCCTCCTTCTTTCCCTCCCTCTCTCTCAAATCAATTTTTAAAAAAATCACCTGTATTCTTATATGGAATGAGGGAAAAATGGGCTATACCTGCCTTTTGTTTCTCCAGTTTATTAACTGTTAATGGAGACAGATAATCAAAAGAGTTGTTTTACTCCTAATCATGTTGAGGTCTTTTTAAGTTTTATGTATTTTATAATGTTTGACATCTTTGGAGACCTTATTGGCTGGAGAGAAACCACCTCCCAGGACTATATGATTTCTAGAGGCAGTAAACAACTTCGCATTGAGCCCACCTTTCATATATAAACCAACAACCCCTTGTCCATACCCCCAACCACTTCCTTTAACTCACACACCAAGTTCTCCCCTTCCCTCACTCATCCTGGGGCCAGGTCCCAGACAACTAAGAATACCCCCAATGCCCCAGAGCCCACCAGAATTATTCAAATTAATACTAAGCTGTTTACCCTGCCCCACTTTGACTTTCCCATGGAAACCCCAATAAAGGCTCTGGTCTATTTTCCCCTCACCCCCTTTCTGGTTCCTGACTGACACTGGTACTTCCCCTGTGGGTGGCCCTGGGTAGCATGCCCTGCCTCTTGTTTCTAGGGGATCTGTGAGTAACATTTCAACGGCATTGATTTCGTCATGTCACTCAATCACCTTTATTAGTTAAACTCACAAACTACTTATGAAAAGAGCCAGCTAAGGTCCAAGGAAACCTCAAGCGTATTATGTGCATGGGGGTGGCCAGCCGGTGAAGTTTTCCCCAACAGAGGCTTTCTCTGAACAGGGTTATACAGAATACAGAAAACAGCAAACGGGGCACGCAGCTGGAGGAATGTGATCACCTGCAAACTGCTTACAATCCAGGCTCACACCTGAGAACAGTTTCTGTTCAGCCATTTTTTTACTGAAGAGCTGGCAGCCCACCAGCTGTAAGTTCTCACAGTCTGCTTACAGATGGTCTTCATCATATTCCCACAAGGTGGGAGGGGGAGTTGAGCTTGGGAAGGGGCCCATGTCCTGGCATATCACACATCACTCGTTCATTTTTGAATTGTAAGACCTGTGCTGGTCTGCTGTCTCTGAAAAGCAACTCAGTATCTCATTAAACAGGATAGGACCATTTTGAGCTGGTTCTATGGTTACAATTTCTGCCATTATCCTGGGTCGTTTCAGCATATAGAACCCATCCCTTTGCTCTAGCCTCCTATTATTTTTACCTCTAGTCAACAAACTTTCACCCTAACTCACTCCACTAACACACAAGGCAAAGCCTTAAATCAGTTCATTATCCAGAATTACTCTTCCTTTGAAACCTTAGACTCTAATGTCTTTCTGTCTTTTGCCATAGCCTTCCTTTCTTTCCATCTCTCATTCCATGATCTTCCTTGTGATCTCATCCAGTTCTCCAATCTTCTAACATCTCTTTATGCAGGCCCCTGGATTACCCAATATCCCTTCCCAGCCTACATTTCATAATTATCACATTCCAACCACCCTCACCAGCAGGCAAAATTTCCTCACCCGTTTGATCTCCCATTCCACTTACTCTCCTACTGCTGACATGTGTATCAACCCAATTATTGGGCTTCTCTCCTCCTACTCCCAAGCTATTGAGCCCTGGTAGAGAAAATCAATTAGCTGTCAAATGATACCTCAAAAATGTTGTGATCGCCAATGTCAACAGAGCAAGATATTCTTGGCAAGCCTTCAATGTGCATCTACTCTCTTCTTTTCCCTTTTTCCGTAACAGCTCACTCACCACACCCCTGTCTTTTGTTCTCAGCAGTTGATCTTGCCTTCTCCTTCAAAGACTTAAGAAGGACATGAGGTAGAATCTCAACATCTTGCCCTCCCATACTTATTTCCCATCCTCTCTCTTCTTCATGACTTAGGTATCCCTTCTCCATCTAAACTCTGAATTCCCCTCATCTGGCATCTTAGGAACTTCCCTCTATCTCCCTCTCCGATTTTCAACTTCTCTCTATGAACGTTTTCCCATAGCTTCTCCCATCTTTTTTTTTTTTTTTTTTTTTAATTTGCGCGAACGCAGTCCCCCACTACCACAAATTATGCAGTCGAGTTTCCCACATTTGGGGAAATCGCAGGGGTCAGCACATCCGGAGTGCAATGGATAAGCCTCGCCCTGGGAAAACCACCTTCGTGATCATGGTATCTCCCCTGCCAGGTAAGTATAGCTTCTCCCATCTTTTTAAAATACATTTTTATTGATTTCAGAGAGGAAGGGAGAAGGAGAGAGAAACATCAACAATGAGAGAGAATCATCGATCAACTGCCTCCTGCACACCTCCTACTGGGGATCAAGTCCACAACCCCAGCATGTGCCCCGACCGGGAATCGAACCATGACCTCCTGGTTCATAGGTCGATGCTCAACCATTGAACCACATTGGCTGGACACCTCTCCCATCTCTAAAATACCTTCTGCTGCTCTAAATTCCCTTCTAACTCCACCCACGTTTTTTAAAGTCTCTCTTTTGCCTCACTTCTTAATACACTGCAATCTGACTCACATAACTCACACTGCTACAGAAATCACCCATGCCAAAGGCGCCAATTAATCTCTGTTGCTAAATCCAAAATTCTTACCTTATTTAACTCCCTGCAAATGTGATGCTCTTTGATTATATTTTTCCTATCTTGGCTATCCTCACACTTTTCCTTTTACTTTTATGGGCTCTTCCTCACTCCTAAATCCTCAATCATCAGGCTTTCTTCTTACCCTGCAGATAATTGTTCTAGGTAACTTTACCCACTTCCATGGCCCCAGTTATGACTATATTTGATGATTCCTAAGTAAATCAGTCAAAACATTTGATACACACAACAGTGATCTTTAAGCAGAAATATTCAAAAGAACATCCATGCTCATCTACCATAACTGCTAATGTATCTTTACCTTACTCCTTGATCGAAATCCCTGGCGGGCCGAAACCGGTTTGGCTCAGTGGATAGAGCGTCGGCCTGCGGACTGAAGGGTCCCAGGTTCGATTCCGGTCAAGGGCATGTGCCTTGGTTGCAGGCACATCCCCAGTGGGGGGTGTGCAGGAGGCAGCTGATGGATGTTTCTCTCTAATCAATGTTTCTGGCTCTCTGTCCCTCTCTCTTCCTCTCTGTAAAAAAATCAATAAAATGTATTAAAAAAAAAAAAATCCCTGGCGGGCCTGGCCGGTGTGGCTCAATGGTTGAGCATTGACCTATGAACCAAGAGGTCACAGTTTGATTCCTATCAGGGCACATGCCGGGCTTGCAGGCTCAATCCCCAGTAAGGAGCATGAAGGAGGCAGCTGAGAAAGATTCTCATCATTGATGTTTCTATCTCTCCCTTCCTCTGTCTGAAATCAATAAAAACATATTTAAAAAGAAAATAAAGATATCCCTGGCAGAAATAACTGGTTGACACTCTAGTTCATATACCTGGCTGGCTGCTAAGGGCCAGAGATCTGAAGTTTTCAGGGAGATGAAAGCTTTGCTTGTTGCCAAAATAAATACAACATGGAATTCCCCAAATCTTGGGTGTGTAGGGGGTGGGGAGGAATGTTTCCTGGGCTTATCTCTGTGCCTTGGCTTCCTTCTGCTGGAATCCCTGGCCTCTAGCTATCTCCCACAGTCTCGGAGAGAGGGAAGATTCATTTCCTCAGGGCAGCTTTTGTGAACATCCTCTTTCCACCCCAGTCTGAGTTAAATAAGCTCCTGTGTGCTCCCATTATCCACTCCGTATACCTCTGTCAGCAAACTTTTCTGTTTACTTGACTCTTCAACTCCCTCTCTGAGACTATAGAGTCTTCAAAGTGAGGTGAGGGCCAAGAATCTCTAGCCTAGAAATCAGTCAGGAGAAAGGATCAGCTGGGGTAAGATGCTGGTAGTTAGTAAAATGTATATAGATGGGTTAATTAGATGATATATAAATTATGTCTCAATAAAGCTGTGACATTTTTTTTTTAAACTTTGTATAAACTCTTTTCTTCAAGAAACCCATCCTACCCAAGGCTTAGTGGATAGTTTCGGAAAGCTCAAGGTCGCTGAAAAGGGAAAGGAGACAGAATATGGCTAGAAAGTAGAGTGCCAATGACAAATGACCTATTTTGACTTTGCCTAGAACTGAAAAGTCTCATCAATATTTGTTAAATCATTTCTAATGATTTCCTGGCATCTTATATAACAGATAGTGACTTTCCTTGACCTTATCATTAGGTTTTGGGTTTCTGTCTAAATTTAGGTTCAGTAGCAACCTTCTCTTTGGTTCTGAGTCCAGCTCAAATGCTACCTTGTCTAAGAAGTGTCTCCTGATTCCCCAAGTGGGTTTATTTTTCACTCTTTGAGGACAAGAACCAAGTCTATCTTTTTATCCTAACTCTGTTCCCAGGACCTGGCAAAATGCCCAGAACAGAGTAGGTAATGGATATTTATTTGACTGATAATCACTATGGGAAGCAGAAGGGATGTGCTTAAAAAAAGGGAACAGGGCAAATTATAAAGTCTCCAAAGTCCTTTAGTGATCCCCTGTTTGGGTCACAGCTACTGCCTCTCTTGTTATGCTAAGTGGAAGTACTAAGGGATTGCTACCCAATCTTCTAATTCCTGACTTACTCTGCTACTGCTCCCCTAACCCCTACCTTGTACCCATGCCCCAACATCTGCATAGTTAGTAAAATGTATATAGGTGGGTTAATTAGATGATATATAAAGTATGTCTCAATAAAGCTGTGACATTTTTTTAAACTTTGTATAAACTCTCTTCTTCAAGAAACCCATCCTACCCAAAGTTGCTCTCAGAACTGGAGTTGTCAGTGAGGAAATGTTTCCAGTGTAATTTTCATCCTTGAAGCCTAGAGACAATAGTGTTAGGGGCAGAAATAGACTAGTGCGAACTAGCTATAGTTGTAAGAAATATTAATCATGCTCTGTTAACCATGATTGTTTTGTTCTGATTAAAGAAAGCACATTCTCCCCCGGGTCTGGGTGAGGCCGCGCACCCCCGGGTCCGGGTGAGGCTGGGTCCCGGGTCCGGGTGAGGCTGCGCCCCTGGGTCCGGGTGAGGTCATGCACCCCTGGGTCCGGGTGTAGCTGGATCCCGGGTCCGGGTGAGGCCGTGTGCCCCTGGATCAGGGTGAGGCTGGGTCTCGGGTCCAGGTGAGGCCACGCACCCCCGGGTCCGGGTGAGGCTGGGTCCCGGGTCCGGGCAAGGCTGCGTGCCCCTGGGTCCGGGTGAGGCTGGATCCCGGGTCCGGGTGAGGCCACGTGCCCCTGGGTCCGGGTGAGGCTGGGTCCTGGGTCTGGGTGAGGCTGCGCCCCTGGGTCCGGGAGAGGCCACGTGCCCCTGGGTCCGGATGAGGCCATGCGCCCCTGGGTCCGGGTGAGCTGGATCCCGGGTCCGGGTGAGGCCGTGTGCCCCTGGATCCGGGTGAGGCTGGGTCCCGGGTCCAGGTGAGGCCACGCGCCCCTGGGTCCGGGCAAGGCTGCGCGCCCCTGGGTCCGGGTGAGGCTGGGTCCCGGGTCCAGGTGAGGCCACGCGCCCCTGGGTCCGGGCAAGGCTGCGCGCCCCTGGGTCCGGGTGAGGCTGGGTCCCGGGTCCGGGTGAGGCCGCGCCCCTGGGTCCGGGTGAGGCTGGGTCCCGGGTCCAGGTGAGGCCGCGCACCCCCGGGTCCGGGTGAGGCCATGCACCCCTGGATCCGGGTGAGGCTGGGTCCCGGGTCCGCTTGAGGCCATGCGCCCCTGGGTCCGGGTGAGGCCACGCACCCCTGAGTCCGGGTGAAGCCGTGCCCCTGGGTCCGGGCGAGACCAAACCAGAGGGAGTCGGACCTGCGTTACCACCATTTGTCCACCATCCAGAGCTGAAAAGTCAGTGCCGACATGTACACATAAGGAACTGGTGGACATTGAAATTGGGTTTTAAAAGAACTGTTGGTCCAGAAAGAAACTCACTACAGACTGATTCATTTGCCTGTCAGCATAACTATTGTTGCTCGTCTCACATTCGGTTCTTATAAGTATATTTCTAGTAACACATGATCTCACTCATCTAGGGGAAATGATGAACAACATAGATTGATGAACAAGAACAGACCCAGAAACAAGGAGGCATCGATCGGACTGTCGGGCCTCAGAGGGAGGGTAGGGGAGGGTGGGGGTAGTGGGGAGAGATCAACCAAAGGTCTTGTGTGCATGCATACGAGCCTAACCAATGGTTAAGGACAACAGGGGGGTGGGGGCATCCGTGGGGAGGGGTGTGGGTTGGGAATGGGGGAATGAGGACAAATATGTGACACCTTAATCAATAAAGAAATTAAAAAAAAAAAAGAAAGAAAGAAAGCACATTCTGACCTGGCTGAGAGTTGTATTCCCGGTGCCACCACCTCCGCCCCGCCCCTCCCCAAACCTGCCTGCATGAGCTGTAATCTGTAACCATTTTACCCATTCTTATGCCTTTTGCCTACTTCCTCATGCGTGTAATACTCATTTGTATCCTTTTGCATACCCATTCTTATTCCCACTGTGGACGAAAGGGGCCACATGCTAACCTGACTGATAGAGCCTCCCTTCCCTCAATTGATGGACAGAGTATGACGTTAACTGTGCCTGCAGCCTGGACATTCCTGAGCACTTAACCAGGCACCTTATATGGACTGTACATTGAACCACCAATCAGCACCTGCCAAATACCCTAAGCCCCCGATTCCTAAGTCCCTAAGTGCCTAATCATGTGCCTTATATGAAACCACCAATCAGCGTGTGCCAAGTACCCTAAGCCCCATCCCTTCCCTTTCCTCCCCTCAAAAGGCGTGTTCACCCCTGCACATGTGCTCTCTTCCTTTGCGAGGCAGCCCGGCCAGGGGTCCTTCTCCTCTAATAAGCCTGTAGTCCTGGTCTTCGGCCCCTCTGTCTCATCTTTCACTGACAAGCTAGGGGAGGCCTGCATGGCAGTCTTGCAAACTCCAAGACCTAAAGTAACCACAAAGGATGGTCTGAAATTAAACTTCAACTAAAAGCAGTTATGGTGGGCAGTTACATCCTAGGCCAGTATCTACACTGACAAGGTCAACCTTTACCTTAACTGAGCCTGTCTGTCTTTTTGCATCTATGATAACATACCCTTGAAATGTCTGGGTAACTTGTAACTTCCCTTTTTCTGGACCCCTTGGGGCACAACCTAATGTGCTGGGTGGCAGGAAGATACCACAAATTCCTTCATTATCGTGTTAATTGTTCCTGCACCCACCTAAGTATGTGTCTATCATTTTACTTTTTATCCAGTCCCAGGGGTTTCCCCACTTTGCTTTCTCCCGCCTCTCTAGTCTATCACCAATGGATTTCATGTAACCCACCCACATCCCTTTCCTTTGATTGCAATGTATAAATACAGATGTAACCCGCCATTCTCCGGAGCATTATCTCAATTCATTGAGATTCTGCTACCCGGCATATGTCAACAGTTTGGCTCAAATAAACTCACAAAATTTCTTTACAGGTTTCAATGGTTTTTTACATTAACACCACTTCCCCATGTAATCTTTGTCCTTCTACCCAATATAAGCAGCTGGCTTATCGGGGGAGAAGGTAAGAAGGGGAGGCAGGATGACCTGCTGCTCTCCCATGCTGCCAGCATTAATGGAATAAAGTCTCAGACATGATTCAACCCTGTCTCTTAATTGGCTCTGATAGATCCTCCCTTCCCCCAACTGATGGACGGAGTATGACGTAACCTGTACCTGCAGCGTAGACATTCCTGAACACCTAACCAGGCACCTTATATGGACTGTACATTGAACCACCAATCAGCACCTGCCAAATACCCTAAGCCCCCGATTCCTAAGTCCCTAATTATGTGCCTTATATGAAACCACCAAGCAGCCTGTGCTGAGTACCCTAAGCCCCGTCCCTTCCCTTTCCTCCCCTCAAAAGGCGCCTTCATCAGTGGATAGAGCGTCGGCCTTCGGACTCAAGGGTCCCAGGTTCGATTCCGGTCAAGGGCATGTACCTTGGTTGCGGGCACATCCCCAGTAGGGGGTGTGCAAGAGGCAGCTGATCGATGTTTCTCTCTCATCGATGTTTCTAACTCTCTATCCCTCTCTCTTCCTCTCTGTAAAAAATCAATAAAATGTATTAAAAAAAAAAAAAAAAGGTGCCTTCACCCCTGCACGTGTGCTCTTTCTCCCTTTGGAAGGTAGCCCGGCAGGGGTCTTCTCCTCAATAAAGCCTGTGTCCTGGCCTCCTGGTCTCCGGCCCCCTGTCTCATCTTTCATGCTCAAGCAGTGACAGGCTCAAGCCCTGACCCATTAGTTGTCCAGTTTCAACGGGACTTTGTCCTGCTCAGCATTTCCTTACACGAACAGGAATCTGTGTGAAGACCTGTAATAGAGAGACAGTTGGTATAGTGGAGCAAGCACAGATTTGGAAGCCAGATGGCCCTGGGTTTGAATACAAGCTCTGCTACTACTAGCCTCCACTTCCTCTTTCTTTTCTTTTCTTTTTTCCCCCACTTCCTCTTTCATCATTTGCAGACAGTGGTGATGATCCATAGGACGGCTGAAGAAATCAAAAGAAATACTGCCATGAAAGCATCTATCGCAGTGCACAAGGCCCTGCAGAACAGTAAGTACTTCTCACCCCTCAGTAAGCACAAAAGTCACCTGGGGATCCTGTGAAGTTGCAGATTCTGATTCAGTAGCTCTGAGGTGGGCCCTGAGATTCTGCATATCTAACAAGCTCCGAGGTGATGTCTCTACTGTTGGTTGAGGACCACAGTTTAGCAAAATGATGAAGTGCCAGTGGAGTGTGGAGGAGAGGGCAGGAAATGAATTCTTCAGGAGAAAGGAAGGCAGGCACTTCCTTGAAGAACTGGAGTTTGCAAGGCATGAGAAGGGAGCATGCATTCTAGGCAGGGGGAAGAGAATGAGTCTAGACCTTCACTTTGCGTAAAAGTGGGAGGTGACTTGGGGAATAACAAGGAATGTGGCGAACAGCCACCGGAGACTGGGGAGGTGAATTGTAAATGATCTTAAACTTGGTGTTAATGAGTTTTAATTTTAGCCTGAACCAGTGGTTCTTAAAACGTGGTCCTTGATCGGCATCATCCCCAAACTTGTTAAAAATGCACATTTTAGGACCTACCCCAGACCTACTGAATCAGAAACTCTGGAGGAGGAATCCAGCAATCTGTGTTTGAACAAGTCCTTCAGGTAAGGCAATGACCTGTAAAATGAGAACCACGGGTCTTAGGCAATGGAGGGTGGGGGCACTGGGAGGTGTTTTAAATAGTAGAGGGAAGCGATCAGATCTGTGTTGTAGAAAGGTGATCCCCTGCCCTAGAGGTGCAGTAGAGGGGGATAGGAGGCAGGTAGCATGACCAATTAGGAGGAAAGGGCAGGAAACCAGGTGTCATCCAGGAATGTGCCTGTCTGCAATTAACAGAAAGCCTGAACTCAAGTTGTTTAAACAAATGAGGGATATTTTTCTTACACAGCAAGTTGGCAGTCCAGGCTTGGTACTAAGGCTCCAAACTGTCCTTAAAGACCCAGGCTCCGGCCCTAACCGGTTTGGCTCAGTGGATAGAGCGTCGGCCTGCGGACTGAAAGGTCCCAGGTTCGATTCTGGTCAAGGGCATGTACCTTGGTTGCGGGCACATCCCCAGTGGGAGGTGTGAAGTGCAGGAGGCAGCTGATCGATGCTTCTCTCTCATCGATGTTTCTGGCTCTCTATCCCTCTCCCTTCCTCTCTGTAAAAAATCAATAAACTCTATTTAAAAAAAGACCCAGGCTCTGGCTTTCCCAGGCTCCGGCTTTCCTCTGCCCTACCATGTTGGCTCCTGATCTCATGGCCAAAGGATGGATGCTGTTTCTTCAGGTTTCACATCCAAATTCAAGGTAGAAAAAAGGGGACCGAGGGGCAAGGCAGGACTAGTTACAACCCTCCACTTCCTTTGGGAGACTCTTTTTTTATTCATTGACTTGTGGTTTCATTTTCTTGAGCCACATGGTCACTCCTGGCTGCTAGGAAGGGTAGGAGATTGAGTGTTTAATTTTCCAGCTTCTATAGAAGGTAGGGGAAGAAGGGTTGGAAAAAGATGTGAAGTCTGCCAAAGATGTGACATGTATGCCACATCTAAAGGAGAATTATAAGAAGAGAGATGGGGTGGTGAAAGCAGGAGAGGAGAAGCACAGCTTATCCTATGTTGTTGCATAAATAAGTCCTTTATACAAAAATATAAATGTCACCCCAGCCGGTTTGGCTCAGTGGATAGAGTGTTGGCCTACAGACTGAAGGGTCCTGGGTTCAATTTCGATCAAGGGCACGTACCCCGGTTGTGGGCTTGATCCCCAGTGGGGGCATGCAGGAGGCAGCCAATCAATGATTCTCTCTAATCATTGGTATTTCTATCTCTCTCTCCCTCTCCCTTCCTCTCTGAATTAAAAAAAAAAAAATAATATATATATATATATATATATATATATATTTATGTGTGTGTGTGTATATATGTGTGTGTGTTTGTGTGTGTATATATATACATACACACACACACACACACACATATATAAATATACACACACACACACACACACATATATATATACACACACACACACACATATATATATATATATATGTGTGTGTGTGTGTGTGTGTGTGTGTGTGTGTGTATATATACATCTCAACATTGTACAAGCAATATACAATTAAGGGTCAAAAAATTTTTTTCCCAGCTATCATACCCCTTATTATTTGTTTTTGTTTTACTTTAAAACTGAATGCCTGCATTTGGGGCCCTGGAGATCCAAAGTCATTCTACACAGAAACTGTGACTACTTAATCTTATCTACAATGAATAGTAAATAAAGCAGCAGGGAAAACTACCTGACAGTTTCCCCTCCTTTTGCTCCTTTTATAATGACAACAACTCTTCTCCTGGCACATTTATGACTATTCTGACATTATTGCTGCTCAGCTAGGGAACACCAAACCTGGATGGGCTTACTCTGAAAATCTGAATAAGGCATTTTACAAGCATAGAAGGAGAAACATAATGGTCATACAAAATATGAGTTTGGAGATGTTCGGGGAAAATAAAAGTTATTACACACGTGGTATGTCTTACTGCCAAGGTCAATTTATAGAAGATTATTCATCCCAATTAAAATCCTCTGTTTAATTACATTTGAGGAATCTGAGGATTGAATACAGGGGCAAAGTCCCACAATTTGCCATTGGGTGCCCCATTGTGAGGATAGAATAGGATTTCTAACATCAGGGTCAACAGGATAGCACTCTGGGCAGTAACTGATTTTAGAAGCTGGTATATGCAACTTTGTTTTGGCTCAGTTTAGGCCACCAGAGATATTTATTTGGGAATGAAGGCTCTTTACAGTCAGGACTGTACTTCTTGATTAAGGGCATTTGGGGGCAGTTCTGGAACAGAAGGGCCATCCACAAGGAAGCCAGGAAGAGATCATGATAAAACCCAGCAGAGAATAATACAAGTAAATACCATCAAGGATATTAAAGGCTATTAGAAATTCTGTCAGCAAATAAATAAGCTCAGCACTAGAGTTGTTGTTTATCTTTCATAACAGAGAACTGTAGTGTGGAAGTCCAATTTAAAAACAATTAGCGGGGTGGGAGTTCTGGGGAGAGGTCAATGGGGGGAAAAGGAGACATAAGTAATACTTTATATTTTTAAAATATATTTTTATTGATTTCAGAGAGGAAGGGAGAGGGAAAGAGAAACATCAATGATGAAGAATCATTGATCGACTGCCTTCTGCACGCCCCCTACTGGGGACCGAGCCCGCACCCAGGCATGTGCCCTTGACCATTCAGTCCGGAGGCCGACGCTCTATCCACTGAGCCAAGCCGGCTAGGGCAATACTTTATTTTTATATTTATTTTAAATCCTCACCTGAAGATATTTTTCCATTGATTTTTAGAGAGAGTGGAAGAGAAAGGGAAAGAGAAATATCGATGCGAGAGAAACACATCTATTAGTTGCCTCCTGCACGAACCCCGACCAGGGTCCAGGATGGGGAGGAGCCTGCAACCGAGGTACGTGCCCTTGACCAGAATGGAACCCAGGACCCTTCAGTCCGCAGGCCAACGCTCTATCCACTGAGCCAAATCGGGTAGGCAACATATGTAATACTTTAAACAATGAAGAATTAAAGAAAAAATAAAACTACCATCATCCAAAAAAAAAATTAAAAATAAATAAATAAAAACAATTAAATGAAGATATCTCAATACTGTATTAACTGGACACCTAAAAGCTGAAGTCTTCATTTTTAAAAAATTTGACCGGGAAGTTTAAGTAGAACTGGTTTTGTATGCTCCCCTTTTTACATTGTCTATGTTCCACCAGAAACAGCTCATATTACAGCTGAAGTTTTATATTTATTTTACCTTACCTTTACAAGTAATTTTCAGACATTTTGAGCCTATGTCCAGAGGCCTCTTTTTAAAATATTTTTAACAACTTTATTAATTCACGCTTTTGTTATGAATATTTCTGGGCAAATTTTGTGCAGACATATGGTTTTGCCTCTCTGGGTATCAGCCTAGGAGTTAACTGCTGGGTCATATGGTAACTGTGGAACTGCTAGGCTATTTGCCACAGTGGCTACACCCTCTTACATTCCCACCAGTAATGTGTGAGAGGTCCAATTTCTCCACATTTAGAGGCTTCGTTTTTATATGAAACTGTGGACGGGGGGAGGGGGGGGGAGTGTCCTATGGAAAGTAACCTCACAGGGTGATCTGATCATAAGTTCCTAACTGGGCAGGTCATGGTGGGTAGTCAAGGCCCAGCCATATAACTTCTGTAGTGAAAGGTTTTAAGCCATCCGGTGTGCATCTAAGTTAATACCCCTTTGAAACACCAGAAGTAATATCCCTCAGAGGAAGTACTAACCCTCAAGAGAGCACATAATTTTGTTCACAATCCTGTAATCCAATCCCCACTTTGCTTTCTCCCACCTTCCTTGCACCCTCTTTTAAATTTCAAATGTATAAAAGAAACTGCAAAACTGTTTTTCTGAGGAGCATTTGAGATCTTGCTCCCCAGCATATGTCATCAGTTTGGCTCAAATAAACTCATTAACGATTTTCTACAGGTTTGCCCGGACCTGTGTGGCTCGTTTGATTGAGCGTAGTCCCATAGACTGGTTCTATTCCCGGTTGGGGTGCCCCGGTTGCTGTTTCTCTTTCACATGGCGGGGCAGCCGACTGATATTTCTCTTTCACATTGATGTTTCTCTCCCTCTCCCTTTCTTTCTCTCTAAAAAATCAATTAAAAAATTTTAAACATTCTCACCAGGCCAGCATGGCTCAGTGGTTGAGAATCGACCTATGGACCAGGAGGTCATGGTTTTGATTCCTGGTCAGGGCACATACCTGGGTTGTGGGGTGTGCAGCAGGGAGGTGATCAATGATTCTCTCTTATCATTAATGTTTTTTTCTCTCCCTCTCCCTTTCTCTCTGAAATCAATCAATATGTATATATATTTATATATATAAATATATATATATTTAAATTCTCTATAGGCTTAATATATATATATATACAAATACATATATATATAAATATATATATTTATATAAATAAATATATATATATTTAAATTCTATATAGGCTTAAACATTTCTTATGTCAACAAACACAGAGAACTCAACCAGTTCCAGCCATGGAAAGTTTCCTATCAGGGAAAATATCCTTTTTTTTTAAATGAATGGAAACATGTCTTGCATCCTCTCCCCCATTCCCAAAGTCTGTGTTCCATGGTGACTGTACAATCCACAGGAGAAGAAGCACAATACATGGCTTCTTTGTGGTTAAGTTAGGGTCCAATAAGATCTACCAGGGTGGAATACTGAATCATGGGGTTCAGGGTACAGACTTTTCTTCCTGTAGGTTCTTGTCCTCACGAAGTTTGAAGAATAAACTTGCGGACAAAAAGGCTCCTTTAATAAAAAATGTGGAAGTTTATTGGAAGCAGATACAAACTCCATCTGGGCAGGGGTGTCCCCAAAAGGGACCCCCAGGGGAGGGGCCCCCCAATGGGAAAAGCCTGCCCTCTCTCTCTCTAATGGGAAAATAAAAAAATCCTGCCTCGTGTCCCTTTGTCTCCAGTTTATATATGCTGCAGTTCTTTGTTTGAACCTGACCCATTCTTATTGGTCCCTTTCCTTAATTTGGGACCCCCATGTTTTCCTCACTGGTCATTCTCCTAAACCAGGCGTCCTCAAACTACGGCCCACAGGCCACATGCGGGTGTTTTTGCCGTTTTGTTTTTTACGTCAAAATAAGATATGTGCAGTGTGCATAGGAATTTGTTCATAGTTTTTTTTTTAAACTATAGTCCGGCCCTCCAACGGTCTGAGGGACAGTGAACTGGCCCCCTGTTTAAAAAGTTTGAGGACCCCTGTCCTAAACAGAATTAGTTTTCAAAGCTCAAAGCCCACGTGGTGCCCTCCTTTTTCTCTTCCCCTTATCTTGCTGGTTGGAGTTGGCCTTTGATCTCCCAACTGCTCAGGCCAGAGCCCCCCAGCCCCCCACCTGTCCTTGGTTTATGGCTGTTTTAATTGTTTAGGCCAGAAATGTTTCCATTTGCCTGGACCCTCTCTTCCTGTGGCATTTCTCTATCCTCTATATAAAATAAGCACCCTTGCGTCTTTAAGTCTCCATCCATTCATTCCTCTCCCATGGACCCTCCTTATTCCCTAAACCTTCCTAATTAAGCTAGTTAGCTAATCCTTTCAATATGGTTTTACCAAAATCCAAATAGGCCTAACAAACGTTTGGTTTCTTGTTTGGACCTGGTTGGGGACAATGATTTATTTTTAACTACCCGAATGTAATTCCCAGGCACTAATTTAAGTTTGCTTGAGGCTGTAAATAAGTGAGGCTCTCATTTTACAGGTCTAATTAGTATCTGCATCCTGGTAGGGGAACCTCATTACCTTAAGGGCTCCAGGAGTCAGGTTCCTGCCTAATCTTAGGAAGAGTGGTTGGTCTTCCCAGGGAAGAAGCCAGGATACCTGGGGCCTGGGAATCTCTGGTCCATTTAGCAACCGTTTTCCATCTGAACCAGCTTCCCCTTCCCACTCAGGCCCAGCGTTGGAGCCACCACCCTTCTCAGGTTTGCCTTCCCCTGTTTCTCTGATGCAAGAAGCTATCTGCCAGCAATCGCCAGTGTGAGGCTCCCCCAAACTACTGGCTCCTTTTCCTAGGTCAGTGTCAACACTCCTGGAACCTCCCCCACCAACCCCGTCCCCACCCTTACCCTCACCCACTCCCCACCCTATTCCACTCCTCACCCCCTCCACCTCCAGTGATTGCACCGGTGAATAATGCCTGAGGAGGCCTGGGCCAAGGAGGGGCCTGAAATCCAACCTCCAGCCGCTTGCCCAGCTGTGTGCCCCAGCACAGGTCTTTGTCTGCCTGAAGGGTAGGGTGGCTCTTTCTCAGGTGCCATTTGACTGAGCAGGGGCTTCCTTCCAGCTCATTACCAAGTCTCTGTATTTTGTCCCCAGTTGCTGAATCTATCCTCTTACTTCCCTCCATCTCCACTGTCCAGTGGAAGCCATTCTCCTATTTCACCTGGGCAATTCAAATTGCTTTCCAACGGTCTGGATGCTTTTTTTCCTCTTTCTTTCTTTTTTTTTTAAAATATATTTTATTGATTTTTCACAGAGAGGAAGAGAGAGGGATAGAGAGTTAGAAACATTGATAAGCTGCCTCTTGCACAACCCCTACTGGGGATGTGCCCGCAACCAAGGTACATGCCCTTGACCGGAATCGAACCTGGGACCTTTCAGTCCGCAGGCCGACGCTCTATCCACTGAGCCAAACCGGTTTCGGCTCTTTCTTTCTTTTAATTGATTTTAAAGAGAGAGAGAGGAAGGGAGAGAAACATCGATTTGTTGTTCTACTTATTTATGCATTCATTGGTTGATGCTCGTATGTGCCCTGAGGTACATACCAGGAGGATGCTCCAACCATCTGAGCAATCCGGCCAGGGCGTGATCTATTTTGAAGGGAAATTAAATACTGTTCACTCCACACTTAACACTCTTGATGACCTCTTGTGGTTCTTACAATAAAGATCAAAATCTTAATGCCACTTCCTGTGTGATCTGGCCTCTGACTAACTCAGCCCCATCCCAGCCATTTTGCTCTTGCTTAGGTTACCCTGTGTGAGGGTGGTCAAAGGAGGGACACACGAAGCCAAAAGGGGTGAGGACTTATAAATGGATTAGGTCATCTGGAAAACCAGATGGGCTGAACCCCAAAATGGCACCAGCACCCAGGGACGGGAGTCAGAGATTTTAAGGGACTCTAGTAGTGGGCTTTTTCTGGGCGGAGAATTCTCTAGGTGAGTCCGAATCCTGGAAAGGTCCAGAGGGGGCAGGTCATGGCTTCAGCATTTAGCATTTAGCCAAGTGGAATGTGGTCTAGCAAGTGGAATGTGTTCTAAACGAAAGGGAATGTTCTTGTAAAGTGGTCTAAAGGTCAGTTCCCAGGGGAGGGGGTGTCCATTCAAAGATTTGATCAGACCTAACACCCTGGACTTCTCTTACCTTGTCTTAGGCTTTATCATGACCCACAGCTCCTACTGCCTCAGGTTTCATTTAATATTTTTTTCAGGGAGGACTTCTTTACTTCCACTTCCCAGCACCCCGCCCTTTTCCTTCGTAGAGCTTATCTGTGATTGAAATGGACACACTGCATGCACACGTGTAAAGATCTGTA